>NC_137849.1:51205000-51742500 GCF_948465745.1 Chenopodium album
ATTTAAGTATTAATAAAATGTATTGTTAAGGGCTCAAGTATTTTAATTAAATATTTTAAAGGGTTAAAGTATTTTAAGTATAAGGTTTTATAAAAGTAAAATATATTTTGGACTAAACGTTTATTAATTATTGGGCAATGTAAATTATTCCTACATACTCTTATTGGAATAACCCATTCCAAAACTCATAACTTAAGCCCTATCCCATAACTTAAGCCCACATTTTTATAAGCCCAAATTTAACCCTACACTCCCTACTCTATAAATACACCATGAATCCCCAAAAATTTTCCCACACAAAAAGGTTAGTCTTATTTTCTTTCTCCTTTATTTTATTAATTTGTGGTTTTGATTTTATTGTTTGAAATTAATTTAATTAGTATCAAATTGTATTCTGATGATTAAACTTTATAATTTCAGATTTTATAAATGTCATAATTTTCAGATTTTGTAAATTTTATAACCTATGGTTTTTAATTATTGAAAATCACTATTTCAGGGTTTTTACGAACAATTGATTTAGGGCTTTTATAGTAATGATGTTTTGAAATTTTGGTGATTATAACTAATGATTACTTTAACTTAATTCCAGATTATTTTGAACATGTAAATTCGTGTTTTAATTTTTAGATTTCCGTTCGTTAATATTAATCCCGTTTTAATCCTGATCAGGTTCTGAACTCATCCGATTTTGATAAAAAGTAGTATTTTCCACGTGTAAACAACGTTTTAAGAAAGACTCACTACCTTTGGTAGTGAGCACCACCCTCTCGTGGCCAAATTCAGCCTCTAAATATGATTTTCGGGCAGTTTTTTATTTTTAACGAAGTTTTTTATGCTTAAAATTTTATCCTTGAGTTTGATTAATAAAATTAATTATGTTTAAAGTTAATTAAGCATAAATATATGTTTTATTAAAGTTTTAAGAGGTTTTTCATCATATTATATTGTTGGAAATTACGTGGGTTAGTAATATTAATTGTTGTTTTTTTTAGGAAGTGATTATTTCCTAGGAGACTTTTAATTGAGTATTAAAGTGATGTGTTGATAAAGTTTTGAAGGGTTTTTTTTAATTTAATCTAAAGTGCTGGAAATAGTTTCTAAGTACTACTTTTGATGTTTTATAAAGAGGGTTTAATCACCCATTAAAAAGGGAGAGTATATTAGGGGTTTTAAAATAATTTTCAGATTTTTATTAAACTTTAAACTTGCTGTAATTTCATGTATAAGAATATATTTTAAGGTTTTTATGAAGAAAATTTAAAGAACTATATATAAGCCTTTAATTTTAACTAAAGGGAAGGTTTTAAAGTGTTGTTTGATTTGGATTTTGAAGGTTTTAAAGTAAGTTAGTATTGTTGTAAATTTGATTGATTGGGTATTGATTGAGATGTTATTGTTTGGTTTAGGAGAGGAGTTTATTGAAGGTGATTTCTAGATAGTAAAGTGGCATACCAATTCGTTTATTCAAGGTACGTACAAGTTACAAAACCTTGCTTTTAGGTGCATGTTTAAGGACGGATCGAGAACTTAGTATCATGTATAGGGATGACTGTGTTAAATTGTTTGGTTATACATTGTGAATTTCATTTGATGTGCACTATTCCTTATTGCAATTATTGGTTATGCTCTAATTATGCAAGGTGCGCTTAGAGGCAAAGGTATGTGATTGGTGAAATGATTTATTTATTACTCATTCATGATTAATGAAATAGGATGAGTAAAGGAAAGATTCAAGTCTTATAAGACAAGGTTAAGAATTTGGGGTGCCTTATGCACTCAAGGTGTTTATACACCGAGGTAGTAAAGGAATAAATAATAAATGTTGTTTTGTCACTAATAAATCAAGAATTGAAATCGGAAACTTGCCTTGCTTGATTTAATTGTGTTTGGAATGTTTGTATTGTTATGCATATGAGTCATCACCAAGTTTAAACCTGTAAATCATGTAAAGTGCAAGATGGATGAGCAATAAAACTCTGGATTGGTGCACATCTTGAGTAATGACAATCAGGGGTTGGGGTACATGGGGTATTAGCCGTGTACTTTTCTCGAGGCCGTCTGATCTACGAGTCTCTTATTTCAAATATTTTTCTTAAAACTAGGAGTTAGGTGAGATCTCATACTAACTACAATCACGGAGTCGCGCCCGTGGTCGTTGGATGTTTACTGATGTTTCCGAAAGGAGGCATGGGGTTTTTCTTTATTGATGTTCCAAATGGGACATAGGTTGGACAACCTTGTCTATTGCTAAATCCAATGAGTAAATTGAAATGAGTTAGCTACTATTAACTAGTGAAGTCTTAATAAATTGGATAGTTGAGTCATGTGTTGAGTTTATTATTTAATGATGCATATGTTTGATTATTAGTAGCATGTTAGGTATTTCTTATATTATTTCGCAGTTTGTATGTACTCAGCTTTGCTGATTGCGTGCTTTTGTGTATGTCTTTCTTTGGTCACGGCCTTCGCCTTTCAATGACCCTGTGACGATCCAATTTTTACACTTGTAATATTGGGGAGCAGATTAACCACAGGTTCTTACACATTCAGCATTCGCATCAAGGTTGTGGGATTTTGAGTGGAGTGTTGGTTACTTTTCACTATTTATTTTGCTATTTATTTTTTAATTCATCAAACTCAATTTCATTTTATACTATTTTAACTAAATTGGGTTTTGAATAAGGGTCTTGATGGTTCCAAGTTGTAAGATTTAATTTAGTTTTGGTTATTGGTTTTGAAACTTATTTATAACTGATTTAGTTTTCCGCTGCTAATTTCTGATATAGCCTTAACGTTTGAACACGTGGCGGTAGCACGCCAGTAATTCTCTTGAATATTGTTCAGGTTACTCCCAGGTTTAAAGAGAGAATTATTGGGGTGTTACACCCATAGCTAGGTTGTTATAACATACTAATTTAGAATTCATAATATAGATGGATAAAATTAGAAAATTAAATTCCTCACTTAAAGTGTTAAACATATTATTATCAACATTAATAAGAGATGATTAAGTTTAAGCATGTAACTCACATGTCACCTTTCACAATTAAATTTAAGTGTATGATTGACATCTTCTGTGGTCATTAAAGATTGATAACATTATTGGGACTCTTAGCTTAAATTAGGAGTTTATGATCATTAAAAGCTACTCCGTACTTAGTATCATACCACACATTTATCTCTAAATTCATTGAAAATATTTGGTAAGATAATCGACAATCAAATAATTGAGGGGAAGTATAATTGACAATTAACAAATTTGGAGATACCAAACATTTTTTTTATTTTATATCATTATAGTATTTATATATATAGTACTCTATATAAGTATATATAGATCTATATAAGTATATATAGATCAATGTAAGTTGACCTCAAAAAAAAAAAAAAAAAAGATCAATGTAAGTAACACATATACATATTGTTCGATCAACTACTAAAATTAATGGCAATGTGACATCAAAAAATTGTTACATGGTACAAAATTATAAAATCGTTATGATCTTCCGTAAAGACAAATTAGATTAATCGTGAAATAGAATCTGCAAGTGGGCAAGCATAATTCGGAGTAGTTTGTTTAATGGGTTTACGAAAGTTCGAGGAAAGTATTACTCACTATTTGTTTGCTTTTTCATACGAGATTTTGTCAAACCCATTATTCCAATATCTCTTTAAAGTCAACTATTGTTAGTTACTATTTATATACCAATTATCCATCTAACATATATCCATCACATGTTCATACATACATGATACATCCAAGGTTGGCGGTGGGCCGGCCGCGGTGGCTAAAAAATTACTTTCCTCATTCTTAAAATGAAGAGATATACTTTTCTCAATATATATTTTTAACCTTAAATTTATGTTAGTATACAAATTACATTAGTTGTAGAAGTAACGTGTGTATATTTTTGTAATCAGTATGAAGTAACCATTATACAACACTTGAACACAGTATATTATAAAAATAAAATAAAAAACAGCACTCCTTAAAACTAAACTCTGTTTGACCGTATTTGTGATTATTGATTAAAAAGGCAAGGAGTACATTGTTACCATGCATGCATATTTTCCAATTTTGGTGGAACCTAAAAAACGTGGGATCCAAATCATCTTATCATCTAAATTTAGGCAAAATTCTCCAATGTGTAATAAATCATTCTTTGAAAAACACAAAACAGTTATCCTAATAGTGTAAGTCACTTTCTAAACCCATGAGTTTGTGAATTTTCATACCGCCTACTTTTGATTTTTCGTTTTATTGGTTTTTTTTCCATATATAAATTCTATCTCTTGTCTCTTTCATAATCTATAGTTCCCGCAACTTTAATTAATTTCTTTCAATTGATGTAAATTTTTGTTGAAAGCTAAGAACAAACAAGAAAAATGCCCTTCAAACTAAGTTAAGAATATTCCGTTGTTTGGAAGAGAAGAGTCCACTTTGCTTAATTGATAGCAACAAATTATGCTAAATACGGAGTATTCACATTATTAAAGGCAAAGTTACTATCCGTCTCTTTTTTAATGTATTGTTTTATTTTGAGTAATATGAAATAAGTACTCGACTAAATTAAAATAGTTGATTTAATACATGTACATGACTTATATGCTTGCGTGATATCCATCTATAAAGCTTAAGAGAATATATGTGACAAACTTACAACTCATAAAATTTAAGTAATGAAAAATATTAAATTTTAAGTGATACTCTGTACAAGGGCGGAGTTTTGTTACGGCTTGGGGCCTTCCCCCCCCCCCCCCCCCCCATTTTTCTAAATTGTTGGTTATAAGTAATATAATGTCTAATAATTATATTTAAAAAGTTATGACATAGTGGTTAACTATTGTTATTTTTAAGCAAAATGTTGAAGGACCTCCCCTCCAAATTTTTTGGCCCAAAATTCGCCACTGACTCCTTAATATTCACTAAAACATTTTTTTGGCTTTGACACTAACTTTTTGACGAATAGTGTTAATTATTGTAACAGCGAAATTTTGTGCTTGAAGATTAAAAATGTGGGTTGTAGCTTTTAGGAAGAACTCAAGGGGTGAATCATAAGAATATAGAATATACTCTGTAGTTGCATGCTAATCGATATATACTTGTTACATGTTAATTATATACATACGGTACTCGTAAGCATGGTAAGATTTGTTTGTCCTTCATGGAGCATGCATATCAATTAACAAAGGTTGATATACCACATAAAAATCTACTAATTTAAAAAAACACATTTAGAAAAATACAAGAAAGAAATGGCAGAAGCATGAAATTGAAATTATAAGATAATGTTTCAAGGTCAATTGTATTTTATATGTGACGTTTCTAGCCACTAAAATAGACATGTACGGAAAATATACTTATATTATTGAATCATGCTATCCAATGTCTATATATAACCTTTATCAAATAAAAATAATATCCATGCAATGAGGCAATAATTGTTATCTTATTCAGTTGACATTTCATATACAACCTTACAAAATAAGGTATTTAGACATTTAGCGCATATACTATTTGATGTCACGTCGTTATTTTGATAATAATTTAATTCTCAAGTTTTTAACATATAAACATTTTGATTAGTCATTATTTGCTATATGCCAAATTTTACTATCTCTTTCATTGATGCCGGATTAGGGGAATACGGTGTGTATTATTCCAAAAAGAAAAGGTTAGTATACTTTTTCTAATCATGCTTAAGTACTCATTTGCCACATATATAATATAGAATGTAGGGTTTATTGCGTAGGAGTAGTAGTTCAGTCATTAAATTGTACAATATACATGACAAATTCTTGTTTTAACTGAAAACATTTTGGCAGAAGAAAAATATGAACATGTAGAATAAGAAAATTCACTTTTCAAGTTGAGATTTAAGTTCTTTTGATATATACTTCAACATAGAGTTTATATACAAATACTTATAGTGATGGAGACCCCTTTACCCCTCCCACCTAAATCCTAGCAAGTTTTAAGGGCAATTTGCCTCATATTAAGCTTGTCGATTTGCTTCACACCTTTGTGACCTAGCCATTCATGCCAGTCAACTTACCATGCATATCGCCCTTCATGTTATAGGAAGCAATTTAACTTCCCAAAATACATACAATCGATATAGAATTAAATATATTGGCAAGTGTATTAGCATAGAAAGATATGAAAAAATCGAACTATGTATATATCTAATTACTTAACTCAAAACAGAACCACATGTGGTATAATTAATTAACCCAAAAAATATAATCGTATATGATATTACTTGACTCAAAACCGAACCACCATGTGGTATAATTAACCCAAAAAACCAAATTATATCTAATTATTTGACTTAACTTAAGCCGACTCAAAGTCGAACCAAATGTGGCATTATTGACCCGACCTAAGACATTGAGGTAAATTTTGATAACACACAAAGTGTCAAGAAACACATTTTTCTTTGGGACTTGAGGCATTTCATCAATCACTGAACCAGCTGTAAACCCGAGTAACTAGTATGGGTTCATAGTTGTCCATACCACAATATAATTTTTTTTTTCCTTTCCTCTTCATCTTCTTCCTCCCTTAAATCCTTTCCCCACCTCCATGGATAGCTCTCATTGTCGGCCAAACCTCTGCCCACCACACCTCCACCTCCGACAGCAAGGAACCCACCCCACCAGCCACCACCTTGGTCGAAACCCAGAAACAAGCAACCACCTCCGTTTGAAATCACCGAAAACCACCCAAAAAACATAACCCCAAAAAAGAAAGAGTGAGCAATGCTATGGAGTACTTTCGGTTGATTTTCATGGCCTTCAAACATAGACAAGTTCCTTGTCAAAGACACAAACTTATGGCTCTAGCCATTAAAAATGGCGAGTTTTATGCTGAAATTGACGACATTAATTGTTTGTCGGTACTCAATTATTATTGATTTGTGTACTGTTATTATTGGTTAGTAACTGTTATTATTGGTTTGTATATTGTTATTCTTGATTTGTATACTGTTATTAAGAGGAAAGAGACTACTTTTTACAACATAGCAAGTAGTACGCAAAATTACTTTTTTACCCCTGGTATGTACCTAGTGGTCTATCACTACTCCTGTAAACCCAGAACTATTTTTCCCGCGAAATTAACAACTCCCACTCTGTCTCTCTCACTGTAACACCCACAGACAATATTCCAGAAGTTTCTTCTTCTCAAAATTGTTACACTGAAACCCTAACCAAAGAAATCACTCTGTAATCTACTAACCCCAGTACTAAATTCATCAAAATAATCCCAAATCAAAACCCTAAAATCAAGTTCAAAATTCAAATGGATTTCTGGAAAATGCAGGAAACCCAGATTGTGGATATGAAGGGATTCGACGATAATGGCGTCGATGAAGTAACAGGGGAAAAACAGAGGATTCCATTCTTTGGGTCAATGTCGAAGAACAAGGAGACTACTTGGGTCATCTCACTGTTCGTTTTTGTTCATCTTGTCGTGTTTTTTTGTACGATGATTGTCAATAATTGCTTGAGTAACTCGCACGGAGATTGTACTTTGATGTTCTTTCAGCCTCTTCATGAGAACCCTCTTCTTGGTCCTTCTTCTTCTGCGTTAGTCTCTCTCACTTTGAATTTTTTACGTACTTATTTGAATATTTTGGGATGATGTTTATGTGATTTTCTTTTAAATGTTGTTTGTATGAACTTGTGATTTTTTGAATTGAACTGGGTTTACCTGTTTTCTATTTGATTTCTTGAATGAGTAGTTGGGATTTGTTGAATTGAAATGGGGTTGAATTATCTGCTTTATGTTATGTAATTCATACGAAAATGCTTTAATTTAGGGGTTGGATTTTTGAGGGTTGATTTTGAGTAATTAAAGTATTGCAAAATTTTGGACTAGAATCAATAGTACATACTAAATTTGATGTGTCAATTGAGATGGGATGTGATTATTGCTTACATGAATCAATCAGATTGAAATAATGCTTACCTAGTCAATCAGATTTTTCATGTGTATCTTGGATTATTAAGCAATTGTTGAACTTTGAATTGGATTATAATTTGTACTTTAATTCTTAAAATCAAGTGATCTTTCAATGGCAAACTATCAGGATATGACTTCTTTTGAGTAGTAAAGTGTGAAGCAACAATGTATATCAATGTACCATACAAACATAAGTTTACAGTGATGTGCTGTAATGAATTGGCTACAGGTTGGATAGGATGGGTGCGCTTCGTAGAATACATTTGACAAACATCCATGGAGTATGGTGCCTCTTCACCTCCCCTTTGCTTCATGCTGGTGTATTTCACCTTTTCATCAGCCTCTCCAGTGCTATCTACATAGGGATTAATCTGGAACAGAAATATGGACCATGTAAAACTTCTTTTTTTGTCTGTTTAGTATTCCTTAAGTATCCTGGAAATCATATATGTTAATGCTCTTGGTCTCTTATCTGCAGCGAGGACTGGGATCATCTACATATTGTCGGTCATCACTGGTAGTGTGATGGCCACACTCTTTGTCCAAAATAGACCTGATGTTTCCTCTTCAGCTGCTCTATTTGGCTTGATCGGTGCTTCCTTTTCTGGGCTTATTCGAGACTGGAAATCTTTCAGCAATAAGGTTTTTCTTTGCCCAATATGCATTATTCTCCTTCTTGATTGATGTGTGCTTCTGTATCAAAATTGCTAAAGTGCCTGCAATTGTGTGCAGTTTCAGGCTGTGATGGCACTGCTCTTGGTCTTTGCAGTGAACTTCGCTCTTGGGATGCTACCCTTTATCGATAACTTCTCAAACATTGCAGGATTTATGGCAGGATCCCTTCTTGGTTATGTCCTGTTTTTCTCTCCGCAACTTAGGAAGCCAGCTTTACATAAAGGTTTATTTGATTATGGTGTGAAGAAGTCTGTGGCATTGAAGGATAAGTTGGATAGACCAACGTTAAGGATTGTCTGTCTTCTCCTGTTTTTCCTCATGTGAGTTCTTCTCCCACTGGTAACAAACCAAATACTTAAAATATTCGATCTAACCTGAGGTTTGGATTCCACATGCAGGGTAGCTGGCCTCATTGTAGCAGCTCTCAGCAGCATTGATATAAACAAATACTGCAGTTGGTGCCACTACGTTGATTGTGTGCCTTCAAAAATGTGGATTTGTGATAGCAAAACTTCATCCTGTAAGGTAATGTTCAACTAACAGGAAGTTGAATGTAGGGTACTTCTTAACTAATTTGGTATGCTAATATTCTCAATTACAGTACCAAATGACATGCATAATGTTTTTATTCAGAGTAATAACTTGAAATTGCTCAAAATTTGATTGAAACAATGATTTGATATGCTATTTTATAGATGATTTGCACAGAACCATCACTTCTCACTGCTAATGCTGATTAACGATGTGATCCTGATTTCAGACTACTGAACTGAGGGGGCAGACGGTTATAAGGTGCTTGCGAAGTGACAAACTCAAGATCTTGCCTTACACAGGCATCTCAGCTACAAGATTGGAGGAATTGTGCAGTATGATTTGCTCTTAGTACAGACTTGGAGATTGCTTATGTTGATCCAATATATTCTGCAGTTTTGATTGCATATCAAGTGTGATAGGCTATTGTACCTCAATATTAGAATACAAAACTTCAAGCTAAGTAGTGTATCAATGTATGTTCATATCATGTAAATCAGTCCAATGCTTTTTCTTTGCATAGAAGCAGCAACAAGTGATGTAGTGAAATCAGATTTTTGAGGAAAATGTTTCGAATTTTGCTGTATAGAATTGTATATTCTCAAGAATGTTGTTACAAGTTCAAGAAGCCAAGGCAAATTCAAACTCTAATGAAGGCTGCTGATAGATACTATGGTAGCTTAGTTAACTACATATACTACAATACATTATCTTTCAAAAAAAAAAAAAAAAAAAAAAAAAAATTACTACAATACATTATGCTTTCATGCAGAAAAGCATTTCTTCTTCGATCTTTGTTTCGCTTGTCCTAGATCGATCATCTTGACGTACCATTAACAACCAACTATTTTATGGGACATACTATTCACCCCTCTAAAATCTTTAAGCTTCCCTTTTTGCTTTCTTCGGGTAGGTTGTGTAGGAAGATCATTCAAACCAATCAAACATGTTTTCTTTCTTACATTTTCGCATTTCATGTACCCTTCTTGCAACTTCCGCTTTGTATTTTCCAATTTCTTGCAATATGACGATTCATCCAACTGATCCAAGGAAGGTTTAGGTGGTGATGATGACAAAGGTTGTTTGAGATTTCGATGTAGTACTTTTAACTCTTTTCCTTGGCCATAACCATGTTGCGTTGATATTGGCTGCGGTAATTCTTCAAGAACACTCTCTACTCCTTTCGCACCTAAATTATCGAGGATAACATTCATCTCCTTGCCTTTTCCATGACGACGTTGAAGTGTTGGCGGTAAAGAAACTGGCGAGGGTGAATGTCGTGCTACATCTTCAAGAACACCATCTACAATTGTCGTCTTCTCATCCAAACTAACAACTTCAGTAATTCTTTGCTCCATTGAAACCCTACTAATAATATCCCATGCGTCATCTAAATTATCAAATTTCCTAGAGGCCTCTTCCCACAAAGCAACTACATCCATATTTTCTTCCATGTTTATTTCACGTAAAAGGAATTTCTCTCCAAGACTTCTTAGTGATTGATGATTGAATAAACAAAAGGAAATAAAAAGGTTGACCTAATGGTACTACTTATAACAAACAAAAGGAAATAAAAAAGTTGACCTAATGGTAGTATTTCGTACAAGATTTTTTGTGGATTAGAAAATAAAAAGTTGACCTGATGGTATTATTTCGTAAAAGTTTTTTTATGGATTAGATTTTACAAAATAAGATTACATGGTAGATTACTAGATTGTAGAATAGAATTATTTTAAATTATATGGGTTACAAATATAAATGGAAAGAAAATCTTGTTACGTTTTAAAAGTTTATCTGGAAAACAATTTCATCTAAATTAGAGATTAACTTCTATAAAGGTTAAATAATATGTAATGCACTTGCAAACCAACAAGCGCTCGTGGCCTAATGGATAAGGCATTTGACTTCTAATCAAAGGATTGTGGGTTCGAGTCCCACCGAGCGTGTTTGTGTTTTATTATTATTATTTTTTTTTGTTATAAAAAACTTTTGTATAGATAGTTGATTTTAGTTTCTCTAATTTACTTATTTAGCACTTTTGCAAGTAAAATTCAACAAGATACATACTTATATTTTAGCGGCCAAATTATAGATATATACTTCAGATTATAGCTAAAATTTCAAAAGGATGTGATTCATGGAAAATTTCTAAAATCTTACCTCACATCTAAAAACAATATCAAATAAGGTGTATTTTTAGTCCATAAACGATTCAAATGCTAACACTACAATGAATAAGGACATATTAATACCAAAGACTTACTTTGTTACCTTGTTGTATCCTCTCAAAAGCTTAAATTATGTCTAGATGTCCTTATCGACATAGATTATTTTATTCCTCAATTAAAACTTTAGTGTATTACTCCATCCGTTCCATAATACTTGGGACGTTAGGGTGGACATATAATTTAAGAAAATTACAAGTCGGTCCATTTAAAATATTTATTTATTGTATAAAGATTCTCTTTTGTATTTTTATATGGTAAGAAAACAACAAATTGAGGTGGGAGTGGGGTGGGTGAGGAGAGAAGGAATATGGAAAAATATTTTTTTATTAGTGGTCCAATTCCATTTTTAGTAACGTGCCAAATATCATAGAACTGACAAATATAAAAAATTGTGTCAAGTATTATGGGACGAAGGGAGTATACACAGCCTAGATTATTTTCCATCTAAATTAGAGACACATATTTTACTTTAAGAAAGTACTTTTATGATAATTGTATTAATAAGCGCTCGTGGCCTAATGGATAAGGCATTTGACTTCTAATCAAAGGATTGTGGGTTCGAGTCCCACCGAGCGTGTTTTTAAATGAATAAATATTTTTGTTTTTGGGCCCAATACAACTAAAAGGCCCAAAATACAGCCCTTTTCATTAAATGCTGAATTTATGAAGTACAGTAGAAGGAATGTTTGATTATTCTGTAACACTTGGAATAATTAATTTCTTCCACTGTTAATATAAATAAGAGAAGAGATTGTGACTATTATTGAATGTGACCTGGGCTTAATTAATATGAAGTTTTAGACCACTCTACTATACACGGCTGCTCTTCGACAGGTAGTTTTGGTCCATTTCCAGCCCATTTTCTGTTGGAAACATTAATAATTTCGAGCATAAATAGGCAACACTTACGTTAAACAACTACCTTGATAGTTACCGTCTAATAGATAACATTGTTAGTTTTGTCGAATAAACCCTTAATTAAAGTTAGGTTTCTGTACTTCAATTGCTCCCTGCCCCCTACCTTGATGGAATTCAAGGAGGCAGTCTTCTCCATTGGGCCTTTAAAAGCTCCTGGAGAGGACGGTTTCCATGCCATTTTCTTCCATAAATTATGGGATTCTGTCCACCAAAATTGCTTCAATCTAATTTCCTCCATCTTCCAGTCCAAACATTTACCTCCTTCCCTAAATAAAACTGTCATATGCCTTATCCCAAAAGTCCAAAGCCCATCCCACATTTCAAGCTTTAGGCCCATAAGCCTTGTCAATTGTTGTTATAAATTCGTGTCCAAAATTTTGGTGAATAGAATTAGACCTCATCTAAATTCTATTATCTCCCCGAACCAAAATAGCTTCCTTCCGGGTCGTGGCACCGAAGTAAACTACATAATTGCAACCGAAATTATCCATTCCATGGGTAAAAAAAAGAGGGGGAAGAAAGGGGGTTTTTGCTCTAAAAATTGATCTCGAGAAGGCATATGATAGGCTTGAGTGGCCGTTTGTAAGGCATTGTCTTCTATATTTTAATTTCTCCCTTGACACGATTGATTTAATTATGAGTTGTGTCACCTCCGTCTCCTCTTCTATCCTTATAAATGGTCACCTATCTAAATGTTTCTCTCCTTCTAGAGGCCTCCGTCAAGGGGACCCCCTCTCCCCTTATCTTTTCATCATTTGTTTGGAGTACCTCTCAAGAATGATCCATAAAGAGTGTGACCTCAAAAATTGGAGCCCTTTCCGTTTTAGGGGGGAAAACCTTGCATCTCCCACCTTCTATTCGCGGATGATGTTCTTTTATTTGGCCAAACCGACAAGAAAACACTCAAGTCTCTTACCACCACCCTTTCCTCCTTTTTCAATCTTTCCGGCCAAAAGATGAATCCTCAGAAAAGTTCAATTTTGTTTTCCCCAAACACCCCTAAATCCATGATAGATGAGTTTGAACAAGAGTTAGATGTCACGGCCACCAAGGATTTAGGAAAGTACCTAGGCTTCCCTCTTTCTTCAAAAAAACCAACCAAAAGAAATCTCCATGACTTGGTGGACAAAATTGGTAGCAAGTTGTCCTCTTGGAAGAGTAGAACCTTATCAAAAGCCGGAAGACAAATTCTTATCCAATCTACCCTCCAAGCAATCCCTAGATACCTTATGCAATCTATTTGGATGCCTCAATATGTTCACAAGAAGCTGGACTCAATCTGCTCCAACTTCCTTTGGGGAAGTTCAAGTGACAAAAAACATATAACATGGGTTTCCTGGGATAAGGTTTGTATGCCTAAAGACATGGGTGGGCTGGGCTTTATCAGGCATCATCATCTAAATTCTGTTGCTCTTGCAAAGCTTTGTTGGTTGGTTTATAATAATAAGGGTTGGGCTGCTCACATTCTGAGAGAGATATATATTGATGGCAAGCATAACCCCACCCCTTCACGAAAAGGTCTTTTATTTGGAAAGGTTTAGGAAAGGTGTGGCCTTTTTTCCAGAGCAGCATTGTTTGGGATGTGGGAGATGGTTCTGAAATTAGCCTTTGGGAGGATAGATGGTTTCTCAACTCAAATTTGAGAGAACGTTTTGTTGGGCCTATAAACTGCAATTCTCTCCATCTTTCTCTTTCTGCTATTAATCAGTGCTCTAAAAATCAGTTGGAATGCCTTATATCCTTCCAAATTTCTGATGAACTATTCAACCTCATTCGATCAATGTTCCATAATTCAACCCATGACCACCACTTTTCTACTTGGTCTTTGAAAGGAAAATTTGACTCCTCCAAAGCTAAACTAGCCATTCAAAATCTGCAACCTTCCTCTGCCCCAGTGCTTAAGTGGAATCAAATTTGGCAGCTGCAATCTTTCCCCAAAATAAAATCATTTCTTTGGCTTCTAGCTTGGGAGAGAATTCCTCACAGAAAAAATCTCCACCACAGAATCAACCAGATTTCTCCAAATTGTCTCTTCTGTCCTGCTTGTGATGAGTCCTGCTGTCATATCTTTTTGCATTGTTCTCGTGCAAGGGAATTCTGGCACCTTTTACCTTGCCCTGTAACCTTCTGCTCCAATTTAACTTGGCATGATTGGTTGTTTCAAAATCTCACTTGCAAGGAAATGACATGTTGGACTATTCCTTGGAATGTAATAATCTTTTGTTTTGCGATTTGGCATATATGGTTAAGGCGTAATGCTTGGTATTTTTCTCAATCAAACACCCCCATCTCAAAAGTAATCCACCAGTGTATTTGGGCTGCTTCGGAGTTCTACTTTTCTTCTGAGTGCAACAATGAAAGTCTAAAGCCCATCCCTCCCCACTGGTCTCCTCCCCCTCCTAATTTCCTCAAAATCAATTGTGATGCCTCGTTTCTAAATTCCACTAAAGAATCGGGGTGTACTGTAGTTTGCAGGGATAGTCTGGGTGCCTGGGTTGTTGGTTTAGTCTGGAGAGGCTATCATGCTTCTAGCCATGATGCAGAGTTAAAGGCCATTGAACTAGCGCTTAACTTGATCAAATCAAGAAACTGGCAGAATATAGCAGTTTACTCAGATGCAAAAAGGGTAGTAGATGAGATCATGGCCTCTGATTGTGATTCTAATGTGCCTTCAATGTTATCAAAATGCAAGGACCTAAGAATGGAACTCCATGTGGATATGCACTTTGAGAAAAGGCAGAGCAATGCAGTAGCAGATGTGTTAGCCAGGGATGCAAGAAGTAATCTGGAAAGCATATATGAAACTTGTATTTTGTCTAATCCTCCAGATATTTGTATTAGTGCTTTTGAGAGAGATCGAACTCTTTGTAGGGAAAACTCTAATTCTGTTTTGGCCGGTGATGTCCCAGTAACTACTGTCTGTAATATTGCTAACTCTTAAGTAATGCATCCCTAATTTCAAAAAGTGTCGTAGATGAAAGGTGATACAATACACACAATCACTCCTTTTATTTCTATATAAGAGATTTGTATGGCATATTGACATGGATATCATTTGTGAAGTAGTATATATTAATGTTTATGTAATGCTCCTAATCATGATTAGAATCATCTTTACCCAATTAACAATCTACTAAATCCAAACAAAATAGTAATTAATACCCACAAAAATCATCACCACACAAAAATAATTCCATTAAAGATTAGAGGATTGACACATCAAAAGCCTAGAGTAATAATACTATTCCTAATATTGTTGAGCAAAGTGAACATTAATTAAAAGGGTATTCCCTCTTTTTAAGGGAAAAAATTTAGGGGGCTAAAAGGCAAGTCTAAGGGTCTTGTAGAAGAGAATTATCCTTTAATAAATAAGAAAGTGAGCCTTTTTAGTTTAGTTTTTGGGTAAGTAAGTAAGTTGGTTGAACCAAAAAGTGAAAGCGAAATCCCTGACTCCTGACTCTCATCATTATCATCAAATTTTCTGGTTCAAGCACTCTCCCTATATTATGAGTTTTTAGGCCCTATAATATGGACCCCATTTTAGAATTTATGTTAAATTGACCTTATTCTAATCTCTATTTATCACGGTTTTTTTTTTGTTTTTTTTTGTTTTTTTTTTTGTAAATAAATTTAATATCCTTGATCATGAATCATGATTAAATAGGTTGCTAGTATATCTAGATTAGACTCCACTCTTGACTAACTAGTAGCTACTTTGAGTTTCTTTTTAACGGCAACTCAACTTTTTTTGGTGCTCCTTTTTTAACCACAATCAAATCCAATAGATTTAATTAATCCTACTCTTTTTGTTGTCATTTAAGTTTCTTCAATCCTTGACCCCAACTACTTGGGGCATACAAGTCATAAAGTCATGTAACAAAGATATATGCTGAAAGTTACGTAAACTTGTTACACTACTAGTTGCTACAAAGTAAATAGTTAGTCAGTCTAAGCGCGGGTTGTAGGAAGGCATTGGAGTCGATGGCCCTTCACTCCTTCTAATTAATAACATTTCATCTTATTGGCTTATATTATCGACGATTTTCCTTACTAAATTATATATTTCGTATGTTTTTAGAAAACATATTAATTATTAGATAACACTAAGATCAAAATCATAGCCAAAGAAAATGGTTTTATTCGATATATATACTCCGTAGTTATTATTATATAAAAAAAAAAATTGCACTCGATTAGCATAATGAAATGGATGGGAAGTAAAGTAATGAAATGGTAACTCAAAGACTAAAACAAAGTTGAAACCTAAATGAGAAGTAACTCAACATACGGAGTAATATATAAAATAGAATTAATTTGGGGAAAAATAAATATGAAAATTGAGGTTGATAGATAGATGGGTGGAATGAAAAGCTAGGGTGGCAATAGTACTGGTAGCAGCTACAGCCGCCAATCTTTAATTTGAAAGTAAGAAAGAAAGAGTTGGTTGTGGCCTGTGGGCCGAAAAGGCTACCCAATTATTGGCCAACCTAAGTTTAAAGGACTCACTCTACACCCCTCTGCCCTTCCCACTGTAACACTGCATGCCTTTGGTTCTTTTAACTACCCTACTCACCACTACTTGTATTTTTTAGGTGCACACATTTTTCTTTTTTAAATTCCAATTTTTCAATTTATTTTTATATTTCTAATTATATTTGGTTTAGCCATGGACTCACTCTATTATAGTTTCCGTACTTATGTAGTTTCTTGAATTTTTTAAAAAATAGAATGAGTAAACTGAAACATTTCGAATAAAGAAATAGGACAACTTGAATTTTTTAAAAAATAGAATGAGTAAACTGAAACATTTCGAATAAAGAAATAGGGCAAGTAATTTGGGATGGAGATATTAGTTTGTTGAATATACGTCACGTTCTTGCCTTCTAGTAGCGATAGTGGAAGGTTGGAGCTTTTGCACACGTAGTAAGAATAAGCCAATTGAGTTTTTACTTTGAAATGAGAAAAGAGAATCTCAACTTGATCTACTTCAATTAAGATAGAGTAAGTGCACATTATTCTTGTGGAGTTGTGGATAAAGGAATCTCAACTTCAAGAGTAAGTGCTCATTGTTGGTTTAAACAAATCGAAGTTAGTTGTTACAACTATTCTAACCACTCAAACACATACATAGATCTACAAAAATACATAGAGGAATACAAGAACGTATTCATGCATATAATACTTTCTCTGTTTTTTTTTTCTTTTATTTGTAACCTTAAGGTTTACACGGTTATCAATGCACTTTTTTATACCATTAGTATCTTTGTATATATGTAATTCAATTATTGTAGACATATCATACACGAAAAGTTAAAATCTAATTGTAATCGAGGAAGTATGAAAAAGTAATTATCGATCAAGTACATACTCCATCCCAAATTAGTCCTTTGACTATAAGAGGAGAGGTGGCAGAAGAAAGAGCATCGATCGATCAAAAGTTTAAATATATATGTAGTGGAAGAGCGAATCTTAAAGCTAATTAGTGGGCTTCTATATATTTGCCTAGTTACAAAAAGAACCCTATCTACGTACGGTGTATTACCAAAGTCCTCTCTAATGTCCCTATCGATCGATGGAAGTGGTAATATTTTTGTGGAGAGGTTAATATTTAAGGTATGAATTCATACAATCTAACATACCCAAAGAAATTGATAAGGACTAATTACGACCCTTTATATACCCCACGCACATAAAAAATTATGTAAAATGAAAAAATAACCACAATGGATAATAAAAATTAGTACGACGAACACAACTCCTTACATAGCCTATTTAAATGATTTTGATGTTATAAATATGTTCATATTTATGTTTGCTTTACAGATAAGTTTTGATTGAAATTTGACAAATTTATTCTAAAATGTAATTCTTCACGATAATCACACACAACTTTGAAGATTAAAGGTAGGTGAGTGATTACAAATTAATGTGTACTATATTCTTGTTAGATTATAATGTAACCAAAATATATTTGTCTGATTGAGGAACAACTTTAGCATGCAAATCATTTTATGTTTCTATAGAAGTCTAATAGTATAAGGTTATTTTAGTCAAATTACTTATTTCTTTTTTCTTTTATGAGTACTTTTTAAATAGTGTTACAAATCTAAAGCCCTAAAGGTGCTAAATCCCATGCCTTCTAATGTGAGAAAAAATGGGGGACCCATTGCCCATAATCAAATAAAAAAATATATATTAGAGGCGTGCAAAAAATTAATTAAACAGTGATTAAGGATTAAAAGTCAAGCACCCAAATCTTACAAACTATGAATTAATAGTAGTTAGACTAATAATTCGATTTTTCAAACAATCTATTATGAAATCTAAAACTTAAAGACATTCAATTAGAAAACAGTCAAAATTAATAATGTCGAATATAATAATTATTAATTTGATCACGGAGAGGTATCAAGTAGTCATTTCAAAGTGCTTTAAATTTGGCCTATTTTGCATGATAATTGTACTGCAATGCCCCAGTAAACTTGCATGAAATCAATTAGATGGGTTCTTGTCTACCCTTTTGGTACATCCATCGATCATTAGTTGCACTAATAGTAAACTATGTGCTGCCTTTTTATTATTTCCTATGATCATTGTGTTGCTACATTTTACAATCACTTTTATTTTTTCTTCCTTCCTTAAAAGCATACTTGGCCCCACACGACTCCTTTAGTGAACAGTCTCGGTCTGTTGCCCCCTTCTGAAAAAACACATGTATTTATCAAGGTGAAAAAAAGATCGAAAATTTCTCTACTTGGTACTTCGATGAGTCGTGATTTCATACCTCAAATGAAAAAGGAACAAATCAAAAGATAAAGACTCAAATCCAACAGTAAAAAAAAAAAAAAAAAAAAAAAAAAAAATCATCAACTACTTGAAATAAATCCGTTTAATTTTATAAAATCCGGCACTTTTCATAGATTTTGACTTCCTTAAAGATAATTATGTCTATGCTTTTATGATAATCAAATAGGGAAAAGGGGTTACTTTGCTTAGATTGCCAAAGACAAAGATGGAAGATGAAAAAAAAAGGGTTCTACTTTAGATGGTTAAATAAGAAGCATAAAATTTCTCCAGCTGTTTAATTTTCATCTTTTAGAGTTTTAGCCTAAATTTATTACACAATGTTAATTTTATAGCTAGATTCATATCACTTTCTCTCTCCAATCTCTATCAAGTGGGGGCATAACACTTTTCTCAAATTTCTCTTTGTTCTTTTCATGTGAACATACAAGATCTTGTTTTATTCTTGCTTTTATGCACATTTTTGGATTGAATACCAAGTTGAACCTGAAAACTAAGCTGATACGCATGAATTTCTTTTTATTTTGAGAATATTTGAGGCGTAAAGGTTGTCAATACAATGCTGTTTATGTATTAAACAAAAAACTAAGATGGATCTCTAAGCACTTTCTGTACCTTAAATATCTGCCATACTAAAATTATAATCGCACTGTCAACATGCACAATATATTATATTTAGATATTGTTCGAGTTGAAAAATGAATTAAAGCGGACAAATCACATAATAATAGGAAAGTAACTAAATTTGTAACCAACTATCGAAAGTAATTTTAACATTTTACGAGTACAATATACATACTATATAGTGTAATAACAGTGAAGTAGAAAGTAGGGGGCTACAAAAGATGAGTTTATATTCAAAAGAGGAAGAATCCTTAGGATCTCTGACATGGCGGCTTAATGATGGTGATTGAAGACCATAATTTTGTTGCCAGAAATCAATCTTTTTTACAGTTACAATTACAGCACATATCAGCCAATAATGAAAGATAGGCATTCAATGTTTTACAGAGTTATTCAAGAGGAAACTCCGATCCTTCGTCAGACTTGTTAGTTGTGATCAACTTCATTCAATTATAAAAGATAGCCATTTAATGTTCCTCAGCACTTTAACTTATATTCTCTAGCCTATAAACCATCAACATATTTTCTTAAATTAGCTTATTATAGCACATTAGCATAAACAACCTGTTTCGTTTCTATGGATCGGATCTTATTAGATGTTATATAAACTACGGAGTATTCACTATGTTGTGTTTCAAACTTGTTCTTAATATAATTAATATGTTTATCGTTTGAAACATGTTTATTTAATTTAACGTTTGTAATGATGAACATCCAGCCGGAACTAGTAAAAGTTGTCCAGACAACACACATACTAAATAAAAGAAGCATTTCACTATCTAAAGTATTTATGTACAATGAAGAATAAAATGGGTCATAGTACACTAACTAAAAGGCCACATTCTAGGGTATGAGATAACTTTTTCCCACCTAAATCCAAAATATTACACTTAATTAAATCATGTTACAAGACAAAGAATACAAGTAAAACATCAACAATGTTGGTCATAACATGAATTGAATCAAGCAAAATGGGCTCAATTGTTAAGGAAGAATTAAAGAAAGGCTCAAATTAATTGGATACACAAAACTTGATTTCCTCCAATTAAAAATCGGCAACAAGCAAGTAATTTGGGAAATTGGGGGTCCATTGAATTGAGGATAGGTTAAATCAAGTACAACACTATGAAATTGGGGACCATTGTTTAATTAAACGATTAGTCACTAATTTACAACTTCAATTTGCATCACTATAAGTCAATTGCATCCCCAATGTTGTCCCATCTTTGGGTTTTCTAAAATTTATGCATGTCACATCTTTCATTAATTTCACCAAACTTGAAATCTTCTTAATTTTGCATTGACTTTACTCCATTCTTTTTTCTTTTTTTTTCTTTTTTTTTTTTGCTAATTTAATTTGTAGATTCAATTTTGACACAAATATACAATCAAGGAATGAATTAATGTTACAAAGCTACTCGTACTTTTATTACTCCACATATGATACATGTATAAGTATAATCCGTGTGAGTTTAATCTTACAAGAGCTTGTAATCCATATGAGTATAATCATACTTATGATTAAAGTTTTTGTTTCTGTAAATAAAAAGCTTATTGTATCATAAATGAGAGAAATAAAAGGTGATAGAAGGAATACATATACGAATTAACATACTACGAGATACAAACTTGTTACTTGGATATCTATCTAAAAATTTATCTTTTGTACTTTGTGAGCAAAGAAAGGCAAGATTTTCAGCAATGCAAACAATTTGGTTCTTAAGGTTACGCGTGAAAGATGTTCACCATGCAAGTATACATCATTCATTCAATTTACTTCACCAAAAACCACTTAAATAAATTAAAGTTTGATAACTAGCCACTACAGTACCAGCTGTATTCAATATTGCAATTCATATAATATATGGACATTATTTTTGAGAGAGAGCTTTTAATATAGTAGCTAGAATTTTTTAAATTAAAAAAAAAAAATTATTTAAAAAATTCCTATTATAACAATGCATAAAGAAACCACCAAAAGTTATGAATTTACCACCATCTCTGCAACTTTTACTAAACTAAACAAACATTCAACAACCAAATTTCTATTATACAGCTAAGCCTTCTTCTTTGAGACAAATTCTAAAAAGGTTTTCATTCAAAAAATTTGATTCCCTGCTGTCAAGATTTGCATATTCTGGATGTTCTTTTTTTTTTTTGCCATATTTTACCTCATTTTGGCCACCTTTTCTTTTTTCTTGCTCTACCAATTTTGGGTTTGTTTGGTCAATAATTAGTAAACACTCACTTTATTTTGGTTTTTAGTACTTGGTGCTAACGTTTTTCACGCTACTTCTTCTTGTATTGTTGTTATACGTACTCAGTAATACAATATGTAACGACAATTGATGATGGAGAGAGTACTACTAATACTAATAGATCGAGATACCTTAAATTTTTTGTGTTAACATTGAATTAAGTGTGTAAATTATTTTAATGATGACCATTTATATAGAAGAAATAGAAAGCATTAGATGAGACATATCACATAAGCATATATAAGTAAAATTTAGGAAAATATTAAAAGTACTATACTAAAGTGGCATAAATTTAATTTTGAACAGCTAAATGATTTAATGCATTAAAAAATGGAAGTGGAGAGATAATTTAGTTGAGATTCTGCGCGAAGTGCATGATGAAGATCACTAGCTTTTATTTTTAATTTTAATTCAATAAATTGGGCGTAAGGTCACTAGCTTCTAAGCTTACATATGCTTATACAATATTTTAGTACACTTGTATATCTGCGGGAGAGAAAATGGAATCAAAATGATTAGAGGTATGTGGTGACCGAATTATTATGTTATTAACTTCAATTTTTTTTTTTTTTTTTTTTTTTTTTTTTTTTTTTTTTTTTTTTAAAAAAAAATAAGATTAAAACAAACCTTGCTTAGTGGACAATAAATCCAATGAAGATAAGATGAAAATGTATACATTTCTACAAATCTACAATTATTTGAGTATCTAATGCAATCAAAACTTGACCATTTAAAAACCTGATATATGTTGTCTAAACAAAACCCCTGATATGTTCTCTTCAGATAATACTATTTTCAACATCAACTTTTGATAATTTAGAGCTCTAATATTCCCTTAAATACTAAATTAGAGCTATATATGAATCTATATCACCCTAGATGCAAAAGCACTTTGTAATACAGAACAAAGGGAGTATATTTCGTACTAATTAGAGGTCTATAGTAGTTGTGTTATTCTTATGATTTCATCACCACCCAATTTTTAATAATTTTTTTTTCTTGTTTTTAAAGGAATATTCTAATTATAGATCAATTATATTCATCTATAAGAAAATGAGTCATTTATTCCGAACACCCTACACATATCATCGTAAACACATTATGTCAAAGCAAAAACATACATCCATATCCTACACAACCTCTATGAACCAACAAGAACTCCAACAATAAGTCACAAGTCAATTCATAAATTAACTCCTCCTATTTGGTCCAACAAATAAGGTTAATTGTAATTTTGTGCTTCGTGTCTAGCAAGTATGAAGCCAAAAAAGAGGGGTGAAATATTAATTAGGGGTGGACAAGTTTAAGCATAAAAGTCTTGAACTAAGCATTAGCATTAGCAATAGGGGGAGCGCCCTAAGATAGATTTCAATGCACTTAAAAATATAATTAAATTTATAAAAATAATGAGTAATAATTTAATTTTTTTTGGAAAAATAAAAAATGAAATCCCTCTTAAATATGGTGCGCTCCAAACTCCAAGCCTCTCTTCACTTTCCAAAGAGATCTCAAAAGACCAACATACTCCTACCGTCGTATTCTCCAAAAACCCACGAGCATTCTACTATTAAACCCAACGCAATATTTATCATTTTTATATTATGTTAAACAAACATAATCCACATAATTCAGATTCTCTGGTCCCCCACCTGCTACCTTCCCTAGGCCCTCAAAACTTAGAGAAAAAGACTTCTTTACAATTCATTTTATTATTTTATTAATTATTATACTAGTTGTTGGGTAGAAAAGAAAGCATAAGGTGTTAAACATCTATAGGAACAATGCAACTCTTTACTGTCACAATTCCATCTCTATACATGAACTAATCAAACGATCATCTTTACCTTATGTGAATTATATATCTGTCAAATTGTAAGCAAATTAATAAAACATTGTCGGATATCTTATTAAAAGTTTGATCCCTTTATGAGGTGCAATATGACGAGTCCAATATGAAAAAAATCCGTTAGATTACACTCTTAAAAGTTACTCTATAATAATAAATTTGTAATGTGAACACATTGATTTAGAAAATTCTCACATGTACAAATGAGATCACATTTATTTCAGCATGAAATCAGTTGAATAATAATCCTTAATAAAATCCTCTCCAAAGCTAATAATTGATTCGTTGTATTAAAAATTTTAATTTCAAATAAAAATCCTCTTATATAAAAATATTTGGAGTTTCAAATAGGATTTCCGTATGAAATCAGATTAAGAATAGATATACGAAAAGAACCCATAAAAAACGGCCCGGAACAATGAAGAGAGAAACAAGTGGGTTTGCCCCCTTGCCAAGGGAAGCAATGCACCAAATAACCAGGGAGCTAGAAGTTTGGAATGAGAAGGGGGCCTAAAAAGACTTGATAGTTTGCATAGTAGAATGGAGTGTACAAGAAAAATTCAAAGAACCCCATCATTCCATCTGTCCCTTACAAATAAATATAACAAAATGGCAGTAATCTAGGACAACTAGGAAGAAACGAAAATCCAAATTTCAATAGAAAAGGATGGAATTGAAATTATAATTTGGGAACAAAGTCAGTTGCTCGAGGAAGGAAAAAGAGGGAAGAACAAGCCAAATTTAGCACTCAAATCAAACATAACATATCCTTTGAAATTCCATTATCACAATTTTCATACATATACAAGCAATTTAGAAGCAATAACTATATAAATTAGATTTAAATATCTCAGTCAATCTTCAGTCAAAGCTTTTTACTAGCCAATTACAACAATCTCATTTCATAGAAAACATAGCCCACCATATTATTAAAATAATTCAAGAATTTTTGTTTTATTGTTACTCCGTACTATTTAATTTAGAATTTCAATTTTTTAAAAAAAAAAACAAAAGGAATGGACAGTTCCACAAAAGTAACAAATTGGAAGGAAGCTCATGAAATTTGCATTGTTACTTAAAAAGAGTTTGTCCACTCTCTCATTCATCATCTCTTGCTTCTTTTATTTGAATTTTATTTATTTTTGGTTAAATAAAAATTTGATAAAATTCCCACTTAAAAATGAATTCCTTTCTGCCCATTTAACAATGAATATGGCAGATTACCAATCATCTTTTCCCCTCTAAAGGAAACACCCATCATTGCTCCCAACAATCCTTTTCAACCTTTGAAACCTGAGCTTCTAAGATATTCCAATTCCTCCCTTCTTCAATTCCATTCCAATTCAATTCTTTTTTTCATTTAATTCTATCAAAAATAAAAAAAATAAAAAAATACCTTTTTTTTTTTTTTTTTTTTTCCTTCTCAATTTAAATAGCCCCTTCTTTACAACCTTTTTCCTTCCCCTGCTCTCCTCATTCACTCACTTCTCAACTCATAATCAGCAAAATTCTCTCCCTCAAACTTTCTATTTTGGTTTCGGGTTTGGGTGTCTCTCTCCTCCTCTATTGTTAAATTATGGATCCTAGTTCATCTGTAAATGGGTTTTACACCTTCTTAACAAGAGGAATAGATGATCTAGAAAGAGTATTCCTTTCAAATAATTTCATGTCAATCCAATTTCTTCAAAGAACTCTTTCTCTTCTTCGATCATTTCATTCCCAATTAACTCTTCTTGTCCAAAAACTCCATCTTCCTGTTGGAGACAAATGGCTTGAAGAATACATGGATGAAAGCTCCAAGCTTTGGGAGGCTTGTCATGTCTTAAAATCCGGCATCTCTACCATGGAGAATTACTACTCTTCCGGCCTCAACATCGCCTCTTCTCTCGATAACCATCGCCATGTCACTCCCCAGCTCTCTCGCCAGGTAATAATTAATAACAATAACTCACATGTTTAAATATCTCTATCCCAATTTGTATTTAAATTTTACGTTCTGATTGATTGGATTGGAAAAATTAAATTAAAAAAAAAAAAAACAGGTGATTCGAGGGCTATCAGGATGCAGAAGAGAAGCGATAGGATTGGAGGAAGAAAACAGAGCATTAGTGGAGACAAGAATCCAAGCACTATCACTAAGAATGGATGAAAAAGTACTAATCGAATCGAAATTGAATGGATTCAATGGTTTCAGAGGAGTACTTTACGCGATGAGAAATGTAAGCTCATTGCTACTGATGATCCTGCTTTGTGGACTAGTGTACTGTTGGCCGGAATCAAGCAACTTTCTGAGAGGTGGGTATGACGATTACGAAGGGTGTGTGATATTCGGGTCGGGTTTTATGGTATCGACAACACGGCTGCAGCAGAGGGTGGGGGGACAGATAAACCAGATGAACGGTGGAGGAGGAGGAAGAGCAGGGGTGTTGTTGTACGAGTTTCGAAGATCGAAGGCGGCCATGGAAGAGTTGAGGGCAGAGTTGGAGAGGAAAGGAGGTGAAAGAGTGGAGTGGGAATCTGAAGTGGGGATAAGAGATAGAGTGGACAATTTGAAAGCTTGTTTTGGAGTGTTGAGATCTGGTGCTGAGAATATTATTAGCCAACTTGATGATTTCTTTGATGAAATTGTTGAAGGTAGGAAGAAACTTTTGGACTTTTGCAGTCACAGTCACAGGTAATTTTTTTTTATTTTTTTTTTTCTTTTGGAAAAAATCTAGGAAACACCCCCCCAAAAAAAAAGATGGATTTTGCTGGATTGGATACTATCACAGAGATCAAGCAAATAAATACAGAGAAAACAAAAAAGAAGGAAGAATGAAGATGACACAGAACAAAAAGGAAAGTTAGGGTAAAATTAAGAAGATGGGTTTTGTTGTAATTGTAGTTGTTGTTGTTGGGTAAAGGCCTTTTTTTTCCCCACATTTTGCTCAACATGGTTTCCTTAGTGCACTTAGCAACAACAACACTGATGATGAATCAAGGAGGATGTGTTTTTCCCAAAAAGCCCTTGTGCTTTTTTTTTTTTCAATAATTTATTTAAATTTTTTTTTTTATTAGATGGGAATATTGTTAGAGATTAGGAATGAAGTAGTAGTAGTTTCTTCAGTCTTTTTAAATTTTTTTGTTCAGCAACTAGTATATGATTCCATACTGCTGTAATCAATCATTTTCTCAATGTAGAGGAGTTTCAATGTAATCTATAAAGATCAAAACTTTCACAGATTTTTTTATTTTATTTTTTTTTATTAAATTATTATTCAAGTAAAGGATGAAATAACATAAGAGGGGCACACAGAAATGGTAAGTGGTATTCTCTTCATTTACTCAAAAAAGAAAGGGATGGAAGGTTCTTCCAATTTTCTATTATCAAAGTCAAAATACCTTTTTTTTTTTTTTTTTTTTTTTGGTTTGGACTTGTGCTTTCTTTTTCACTAGTACTAAGATTTTATTTTACCCACATATATTTATTTTCCTTTTTATTTAAAATTTTGAGTCTGAGATTGCCTTACATTACTGTTCCTTCCCAAGGGAACTGAAAGGAGTGCGGTCTAGTTGTGGCAGTAAATGACTAATCATTTCGGTTGAGAAACAATCATGAATTGGAGTGGGTTTCAACAGTAAAAATTAAAAATAAAAAGATTCCTGATTTTTACTCTTTTTTTTTTTTTTTTTTTTTTTAACTGTATCATCAAGTATTAACCTGATTCGATTCTATTCTTCTTCACTCATGAAAGCAATGGAAGTGATAATGACACACTCTCTCTCAAATATCTGACTTCCAACCTGACATTGTCTCTTCTGCGCCTGCCTTTCTTTTCCTTTCTTTTTTTTTTTCTCCAGAAATACTCTGAATTTAGAAACAAAGAAAGAAAAAAAGAAGTGTGTTTTTTCTGGGTTTGGTGTTAGTCACACCCAGAATGTTGCCCATTTCTGAGGGTGAATTTTGTGGGAGGCAACATTATAAATTTATAATTATACACCCTTCTAATTAAGGGGCAACCTGACTCAAATCCGACCCAATTGGATGTCATGCCTTTTGTCCCATCCCTATTTTTCATGCTTTGCCTCCTTCACGGGGCTCTCAAGTCTCAAGTTAGTTCCTTTTTTAACCAATAATTTATTACTTTGTATTTAATAAATAATATTAATTTCTGTATTTCCTGTTAATTACAACAGTCTTTAATCAATGATTTACTGTTTGATAAAATATAATGTGGGATGTCAACATAGGAAATCAGACATTTTTTGTTTGGTAAGTCAGACATTTAGGTAGCAAGCAAGTCTATGTTTAGGGGTGCTAATCGAGCGAATCGATCACGAGCCGAGGAGTGTTCGACTCAACTCGAAAACTTTTTACCTGTGCTCAACTCTTGATCGCTAAAGTTTCGAGTCAATAAAACCTATTCGACTTGTGCTCGTTAAAGTTTCGAGTCGAGTCAAATATCTCATGCTTGTTAAGGGATTTGATCATTATAAAATTGTAGGCTTTTATCTTTTTTGTTCACTTTATATAGTTTTTTTTTATTTGTTTATTATTAAAGATTTATTATTTCTTTTTTGATAATATAAATTAACTCTAATTAAGTATCAATTTTTCAATAACATGGTAACTTTGTTTGTAAATTTTATATATTAATAAATTTTTATAATTAAGTTTCTCATGATCTTGTCGAGTCGAGTTGGAGCTTGTTCTACTCGTCCTCATTAACATCTCAAGTTGAGTCGAATTTGAGTTAAGCTAAATCGAGTCAAACTTTGACCCAAGTCGAGTTTAAGTTGCTCACGAGATGCTCAACTCAATTAACACCTTTATCTATGTTAATTGTAATGTTGATGGACTTGCCAGTTGCTACTTCCTAGTTTCCTAGTTCCTACAACATTGTATATAAGAGTTAAGACTTAAGACTATGAGGTAGGGTAGGTAAAGTACGATACTTAATTTGGATTGTACAAAACACCGTGAGGCATGAGCGGATTGAGAGGTTGTAGCCATACACATAATTATAATACTCGAGGACATATGAATATACAACTATGTATAAAAGGAGAGAGAACGAGATTCTCACTTGATAATTGAATGCCAGTTGATCTTTTATGTATCTATTGTCATTCAACATTTTTGAAAAGTGTTAACTCCATTATTTGGTGATTAATATTGTATAGTGATAATATCATATGAAAGGCAAAGTAAGGGAAAGAGATATCTAATGCACACAACAAGAATGAAGAGAGTTAAAGCCCAAAACACAAAAGGATGGCCCAAGTACAAAAAACACAAATAAAAGTGAATGCAACATATCAACAATGAGTACCAAAAACAACAGAGGGGCTCATATCATCATAAATGAATATCATCATGACAAGTTAAATACACAAGTCACAACACCAAAGACAAATCATATACAAGCAAAATATAATACTGAGATACAAATTAAAATACAAGACATAAAATAATAGTAGTGTAAAAGAGGATGATTATATAGACAAACCAATCCTATGAAATTCAGTAAACATGGTGAATAAATGTTGAAGCTGGCAGCAGAAATAAAATGATGGTATCCATATTAGAAGTTGGTCGGTGTATTTATGTTAATATTGTATTTATGTTAAGGAATCAACCATGACTCCATGAGATCCTTACTGCAGCATTTCCATGTAGCAAGCAGCCAGACAAGTCAATGTTAAATGTCATTGCCACTTGCTACTTCCTAGCTCCTACAACAACATTGTATATATAACTATGTACTTCGTAAGTGTTAAGACATAAGACTATGAGGTTGGGTAGGTAACAAACCAACTCTATAAAATTACTGGGTTTTATTCAATACTTCTGTAAACATGATATTAATACTACTTCACAAATGATATCCATGTCAAGGAGTGATTGTGTGTATTGTGTACCTTTCACCATTTGAAATATAAGTCTAAGAGTTTGTTCTGCAAAACTAACATGTCAACTATTAGATGATAACTATCATGGTAGTTGTTCAATGTATGTATTGGCTAGTAATAATGTTCGGAAGTATTTTTACCTAAAAGAGTGAGGGAATAAGAGGTCATCAAAGTCAATGGCGGATCTTCTGTGAGAGCCTATTGGAGCCTGGCCCCTGGTATAGCCCAAAAAATGTTACTATAGTTCTAATTAAAGCCCAATTCATAAGTAAATTAAATAAAACCACGGATATTATTGGACTGAGTGTTACCCTTTGCTAACCTCATGTTTTCCCTAAAAAAATTGCTAATATCAGTGCTATCATATGCGCAGGGTTCACATTCTTTATTTCTACTATTTTTTTTTTTTTTTTTAAAGGGATTCAAGCACATCTATTTTTTTAAAATAAAATATCAAGCACATCTTTAATAAAAATAATAATAAAAAAAAAAATTATCAAGAGCTCCTAGGCCCTAGGGTATCACATTTATTTTTTAGAAGGTGTTTGTGTTTTTTTTTTTTTTTTCATGACCCCAAAATTTTATTTTTTATTTATTTATTTATTTTTTTATCAAGAGCTCCTAGGGTAGCACATCTATGTTTTTCATGACCCCAAATTTTTTTAAAATTTTTTTTTTAATTTTTTTTTTAATGACGGGAGAGAGGGAGGGGGGGGGGGTATTTTATGATATTGAAAATATCATGTTTATCACTTTATCTTACTTTGTTAACTATATATGTGAAATAGGTAAATATCTATTGGAGATAGTAGCAGTCAGCATAAGAGGAGCTTGAGCATGCCTCAGTTGCATAGCTCTCAGGGAAGTCAGACTGCAGAACAAACTTCTAGAAAGCTCTAGAATTAGTTTGTTATTGATCTTGCCACGTCAGCAAGTTTGTTACAGAGTTTGTTAGTGTAATAACAAACTCATTTATTCTGGTTTCTCTCTATATATATGGGTATATACCCAAAATTATATTATTCATTCATTCTTACAAAATTAATAAAAAGTTTCTCTGAAAGTTTTATTTAGCTCTAAGTTCATCTTCAACCTTGAGCTGATTTTAATGGATTCTCTGAAATTCATCATGGTATCAGAGCGAGTACTTCCTGGTAGTTACTGATCTTCCGCAATTATCCTTGATCATTTTGTTTGATTCAGACTGAGCTGAAGTAAGTCTTCATTCAGTTTTTTCGATTCGAGGTATTCTCCTTGATTTTGCTCTGCTTTTGTCGATATTGTGTGATCGTCTATTCTGTTGATTTCGATCTTGTTTTTGTTGAGAGATTCATCATATTCTTGGAGTTTTTGATCCGTATTCTGCTGAATTTGTGTTCAAATTGTTGCCGAGTTGTTTGTTTGACCTAGATTCTTCAATTTTATCTAGAATTTCTTGAAATCTCTGCTTTATCACCTTGATAATGGCTGGAAACTCGAACAATGCTGTTCTTCCTTTGAACCAGAATCCTGCTAGCATTTACTAAATTCATCCTTCAGATGCTAATTCGATTCAGTTAGTTTCCTTTAAGTTTGGTGGAGATGGTTTTACTAGCTGGAAACGAGCTATGTTACTCACTTTTTCAACTAAGAACAAAATAGGTTTTGTTAATGGAACACACACCAAACCTACTGATACTTCCAGTGAGGAGTATAAGGCTTGGGAAAGATGCAATGATTTGGTGTGTTCTTGGATTTTGTTTAATCTGGAGGAGAGTATAGCTAGTAGTGTGATGTTCATGAAGTCTTCTAGAGCTATTTGGCTAGATCTTGAAGAACGTTTTGGCTACACTTCCCTTGCTCAGATTTATGCACTTGAACAGAAGTTAGCAGATATTTCTCAAGGATCTCAGTCTGTTTTTGAGTTTTTCACTGGTATTAAGTCTATTTGGGATGCAATAGATGAAGCTCAACCACTGCCATATTGCACATGTAACAACTGTACATGTAATCTGACCAAGAGAGTTTTTGAACAGCATCAGCAGAAAATGGTAATTCAGTTTATGATGAAGTTGACAGATCAGTTTGCAGCAGTAAGAGGAAATCTGTTGATGATGCAGACTTTGCCTAAGGTTACAGAAGCTTACAGAATGTTTGTTCAGGAGGAAAAACATAAGGAGATCTCTGGTTTGTCTTCTCAGCATGAGTCTATGGCCTTTGCTGCTGACAGAAGGTTCCACAATGATTCAGCTAGACCTAAGAGTTACATACCACAAGGTGGTGGTGGTGGTGGAAATTTTCAGAGACAGAATCAGTTCTTGAAGCCACAAAGCACTAATGCTTTCAGAAATGTAAGCAACACAATGAGGTTTGATAAACCTGGATCTAAGTACTATTGCACACACTGCAAGGTACCAGGACACAGCATAGACAGATGCTTTGAGTTGAATGGATTTCCACCTGGTTTCAAGGGCTTCAAGGACAAGAGGTTTGCTGCATTTTCTTCAGCTGATGTCAGTGACATGGATACTGATGATAATCAGGCTAGAACAATTTCAGCAGATCAGTATAAACAGTTCATGGATTTACTAAATTTACAGAAGCAGAATGCTGGCAGTGAGAATTCTGCAGCACCTGGTCATGCTATGATGGCAGGTTCAGGTACATTCTGTTTTCTTTCCTGTTCTAAAACTAAATGGCTTTTAGACAGTGGTGCATCTGATCATTTTTGCTCTGATATTTCTCTTTTCTCTGAATATAAACCTGTTTCTCAATCTGGTATTTTCATCACTTTACCAGATGGTAGTAAGGTTACAGTCAAGTTTATTGGCCAGATTAAACTGACTGATCAAATAACCTTACATAATGTGCTATTTGTTCCAGATTTTAAGTACAACTTGATTTCTGTTCATAAGTTGTGCAAAGATATGGATTGTGAGTTACACTTTACTCATGATAAGTGTTTTGTTCACTCTCAGAAAGGGAGGTCGATTCTTCTTGGTAGTTTGAAGGCTGGTTTATACAATGTTGATGATCAAAGCAGTGAGACTCAGAATAAGGTTCAAGTTCATAAGCATTCTTGCAATGCTGTTTGTTTAGCAGCTGTAGATGATGCTAAATTGTGGCATCTTAGGCTTGGTCATTTACCTTTCAAGCAGCTGAAAATAGCTTATCCTAAGTGTGATATTAAGCCCTGTATAGATGATGTTGTTTGTCAAGTCTGTCCTAAGGCTAAACAAACTAGATCTGCATTTCCTGTCAGCTCAATAAAAACAACTTCTCCTTTTGAGTTGTTGCATTTAGATGTCTGGGGTCCTCATTCAGTTAAGACTCCTTCAGGTTGTAATCAGTTTTTGACAATAGTGGATGATTTTTCAAGATACACTTGGGTTCATTTGCTAAAACACAAGAATGATGATGTTGCTGTTATGAAAAGTTTTTTTCAGATGGTTCAAACTCAGTTTAACACTGTGGTGAAATGTGTTAGGTCTGATAATGCTAATGAGCTATGTGAGGGTGATATGAAAGTGTTGTATCAGAATTTGGGTATTTTGAGCCAAACTAGTTGCAGTGATACTCCACAACAGAATGGTGTGGTAGAAAGAAAACACAAACACTTCCTTGAAACAGCTAGGGCTTTATTCATCCAATCCAAAGTTCCAGATAGATTTTGGGGAGAATGTGTTCTTTGTGCTTCCTATTTGATTAATAGGATGCCCTTGAAGGTGATAGGTAATGATACAGCTTATTTCAGACTTCATAAGACTGTTCCTAACCTTGATCATTTCAGAATTTTTGGCTGTCTATATTATGTTTCTTCATCCAAGGTGTAAAGATCAAAGATGAATGATAGGGCTAAACCTTGTGTTTTTGTTGGATATTCTTCTAGTCAGAAAGGATACAAAGTTCTTGATTTGGCCACTCATAAAATTTTTGTTTCTAGGGATGTTTCTTTTCATGAGAGACATTTTCCTTTTCATCTCCTACATAAATCTCAGTCCACAAATTCCATCTATTCTACTGCTATTTTTCTTCCAGCTTCTATTTCTCCTGTTAATTCATTTACAGATGATTTTTCTTCTGATGATATTTTTCCCACAAATGATCATTTCTCAGATTCAAGTTCTTCTTCTAACACATCAAACACTTCCTCTCTTTCTCCTTTTCACACATATTCTACTTCTGATATTTCTAGTTCTTCTACTTCCCATACTACTTCTTCTGATTCTTCTACAGATTCTTCCAATCTTGTTGATCTTTCTACTCTTCTTCCTCCACCTGAGTTGAGGCAATCCTCTAGACCTCACAAATGTCCTTCCTATCTTTCTGCATATGAATGTTATCATGCTTCCTCTGATAGTTCTTGGGTTAATATGGTTACTGATACTACAATTCCTGGTGATTTCAAAGCTTTTCTTGCTCAGTCTGCTGAAATTACAGAACCTACTTGTTATCAAGAAGCTTCTAGACATGCTATTTGGGTGGAAGCTATGGAAAAAGAAATTCAAGCTCTCATTGACAATCAAACTTAGAAATTGGTTGATTTACCAAAGGGTAAGAAGCCAATTGGATGCAAATGGGTTTTCAAGGTCAAATTGAAAGCTAATGGTGATTTAGAAAGGTGTAAGGCAAGACTTGTGGCTAAGGGCTACAATCAGAAGTATGGTATTGACTATGAAGAGACTTTTAGCCCTGTTGTCAAAATGAGTACAATTAGATGTATTCTTGCTTTGGCATCTAGTTATTCTTGGCCAGTTTTTCAGTTGGACATCAACAATGCCTTTCTTCATGGTGATTTGAAGGAAGAGGTTTACATGAAGGTGCCTGAGGGGATTCCTAATCCTCACAATAAAGTCTGCAAACTTGAGAAGTCTTTATATGGGCTCAAGCAAGCCTCTAGACAGTGGCATGAGAAGTTAGTTGATTCCCTGGTAAAATTGGGTTTTCAGAAAGCTCAGAATGATTACAGCTTGTTTTTGAGAAGACAAGGGGATTCGTTTTGTGTTGCTACTGTTTATGTTGATGACATAATTCTTACTGGTACTGATTCTGCTGGTATTGAGTCTCTCAAAACTCACTTACACAAGGAATTCAGTATCAAAGATCTTGGAAGATTGAACTATTTCCTTGGTATTGAAGTTGGCTATTCTGATCAAGGGATTATTCTGAGCCAGATGAAATTTACCAAGGATTTATTGGCAAATTGTGGTTTGGATTTGACAAAAAGGGCTGTATCTCCCTTGCCTGCAAATGTCAAACTTACAGATTCTGATGGTGATCTTTTGTCTGATGTTGAATGGTATAGGTCTTTGGTGGGAAAGCTGAATTTTTTAACCAATACCAGACCAGATTTGGCTTTTGCTGTTCAGTCTCTCAGCCAATTCATGCATTGTCCTCGAAGCTCACACAGGGATGCCTTGCATCATACTCTCAGATACCTCAACTCTTCAGACAAGCAAGGGATTTTACTTAAAGCTTCTGACACTTTGTGTTTACAAGCTTATTCTGATTCTGACTGGGCTTCTTGTTCTGATTCTAGAAAATCCATCACTGGTTATATCATGTTGCTGGGTGGTTCTCCTATTTCATGGAAGTCTAAGAAACAGTCTACAATTTCTACTTCTTCATGTGAAGCAGAATATAGGGCAATGGCAACAGCAGCAGCTGAGGTCACTTGGTTGGTCAGGCTTTTGGCTGAACTTGGTGTTAATAATCTGAAACCTGTTGTCTTACATTGTGACAACGTGTCTGCTTTACACATTGCTAAAAACCCAGTGTTTCATGAGAGAACCAAGCATATAAACATTGACTGTCATTTCACTAGAGAGAAGGTCTTGGAAGGGTTACTGCAGCTTACTTATCTTCCTACTCAACATCAGTTAGCTGATGTGTTTACAAAAGTGTTACCCTCAGCTCAGTTTCAAGATTTATTGTCCAAGGTGGGTATGTTTGATTCCTCACCTCCCACCTTGAGGGGGGGGGGGGTATTGGAGATAGTAGCAGTCAGCATAAGAGGAGCTCGAGCAAGCCTCAGTTGCATAGCTCTCAGGGAAGTCAGACTGCAGAACAAACTTCTAGAAAGCTCTAGAATTAGTTTGCTATTGATCTTGCCACGTCAGCAAGTTTGTTACAGAGTTTGTTAGTGTAATAACAAACTCATTTATTCTGTTTTCTCTCTATATATATGGGTATATACCCAAAATTATATTATTCATTCATTCTTACAAAATTAATAAAAAGTTTCTCTGAAAGTTTTATTTAGCTCTGAGTTCATCTTCAACCTTGAGCTGATTTTAATGGATTCTCTGAAATTCATCAATATCTAATAGTACAGAAAATCTTGCGTGGACCTGGTCCACAATAATATTATTGTGGACCTAAGGTTTATACATACGTAACTGGCATTAAATTCAACATAGTGACTCTTAATTTAAGTATAGTAACCTTACTTTTTAACATAGTAACCTTTTTTAAAACTTGTGTGACCTTTAATGTTATTATGAATTTAAAGTACGAGATTATGTTAGATAGTGACCTAATTATAACATAGTGATTATTATTATTCATATTGACCATTATATTAAAAATTTCATTAAAAAATAACCTCTTATAGCTTTTTATTCCAAAAAAAAAAAAAAAAAAAAAAAAAAAAACCCTCTTATAGCTTTTATAATGTCACACTAATTAACTTTTATTTCAACATAATAACCTTTATTTTGATGTAGTAACCTTTTTTTTTTATTGACATATTGTTTCTAATGTTGGTGGTCCACAATAAATTAGTGTGAACCAGGTCCATTTAAGAATTTGTACTAATAGTAATGATTTTCAACTCAGAAATTAGCTTTAATTAACAAAAATATCTAATTTGCAAAATATTATGTTAATCTTCCTATCACATTGTAGGGCTTTCACATGCTAGCAATTTATTTAGCATATTTTTTTAACTTATCTTATGTGATAGTTTATAGAATGATAATATTGGTCATATATTTAATACGGAGTATATATTTGTATATATACCCTCTTTAAAGCGTGATCTAAACTATGCATTGAAGCAGCTTCTGAGGTAAGATAATTTTATTTTTAATCATGTACTACGTCTATGAATTTCACACTCTAATGTCAATCGTTAATTAAATTGTCACTTATAAAAAACTGTTCATTTAACTGTCGGTATAGTCAATTGAAGGATCTTAGGTGGATTTTTAAAAAATTGGTTGGTTACATAAATTAAATTATGAAAGATTGAAACGAGCGATCAAAATTTCGATTCATGTTAAGCAAGAGGATTTTAAAATTGAGTTAACTTTAGTTGTTAGTTTGGTGCAAGGTTTGGTTTATGTAAAATTGTAAATTCATTGGATTTGCCGTATGTATATCTCCACTCGTATAGTTACATCCAACCGAGTGAATAATTGTTAATAAATGTTGGGCTATACAAGATACAATATAGGCAAAATTATGGTTAAATTGACACCTAACTTGTTAAATAATTCATGAACTTGGATTATTGCATATGTATGTCTCTACTTGTATAGTTATAGCCAACCGAGTCAATAATTATTACTTCCTCCGTCCTTAAATTACATTCCTATTTCTCTCTATTGTGTGAAGAATAAATGCTAGAAGTAGGAATGTAATTTAAGGACGGAGGGAGTAGTATGTATGTAATCTTGAGATATTATTGATTTGGCTTTAGTGGTTTTTGCAGGCTTTTGAATTAATTGATATGGCATTGAGGTATTGGATTATGGTTTTCCTTGGTTATTACCTCTTTTATCATCCGGATTGAATGACGTGATATTTGTAATCTAATTTCCTGTTTTGATGACTTCAGAATGCTAAGGAGGTTGACAGTATCACTCGGTTGTAATCAATTGATTACACCAACTTCAGGAGTAGTTAGAACCAAACATCTTTTATCAAAACATCAACAACAAGCAGCCAATCTGAGCATCTTGTCATCGTCTTCATCACTAGAGGTGGTGGATGGTAAGACGTGTCTGCCAAACCCGAGAACCCCGTGGTTAAACCTGACTCCGGAACTAGATGAGAAGACCGGGTGTATTGTGGACTCATTCTATAGCCTGGTAGAGAATAAGGTTGTGAGGTTAAAGCGAAGGGAATGTCTTGGTATACCTGACACAGCTAGGTGCATTACATCGGTAGGGGAATGGTTAGCCTTTGATGATCCTGAAGATGAAAGCTACCCCATCTATTTAGCCAATCCTTATTTCAGTGCTAAGGATATGAATGCCATCCGCCTGCCTTCTTTGATTAGGGGTCCTGTTGAAATTCCAAATATTCAACACCTTGCCCTCTCGCATTCGGACCCACGCAATGTGAATTGTGTTCTCACCGCTCTTGGGCACCACTGCCTCCATTCAATTCTTGCTTGCTTACGCATCTGGGATGCTCCTAAGACCGCGAGGTGGGTTGAAGTACGGGATGATTATCTCCCCAATGTACTATCGCTAGCTTCCTTGAATGCTACTAATTTGTTTTATTTTTTAAATGAGAGTGGGCTTGAGGTGTTTGACTTTGTTGATGGTAAGAGGCAATTGGTACATGAATTTTCATGTAATGATCTTGTGACTCAACTTCAGGATCATTTTGAACAAGAGAAGAGTCGTGAACTCAGAGATTTGAGAGAGTTTTGTTATAGAAATTTTATCTTGACAACATTTGAGGATAGCGAGTCTAATGATGTCTTGCTCATTGTTAGGCATATTATGGTACACGATGACCCCCCCAAGGGGCATTAACCCCCAATAAAAACTATGCACTTTGACATTTTCAAGGTTCGACTTGCTGAGAAGGAGTTGATACGTTTGACAACATTAGAAGACCGATGTGTGTTTATTGGTCACGATCAGACATTTTCTCTATGTGCTAATAAGTATCCAGGTTTACACCCCAATTCCATCTACTTCATTGATACAAGTAGGTGTTATTGGGATGGAGACGTTTGGCATAATGATCGCGGGGTTTTCTATTTGAACAATAACACAATTGAACCTATTTCATGTTCGTACACTCCAGCATACCCTCTTGATAAAGATTTAAGGGAAAGAAATCCCAACTGGAAAAGAGACCAAGTATTTTTTTGGGTTGCCCCCTCCAACCTTCATCATTAAGCAGAAAAAATCAACATAACAAGCTTGAATTATATTTAGCTTGAATATTTATAGTTTGGTGCAAAGGCTTAAGTTTCTTGTAGGTTTACTACTACAATAACATCTGTTTATTTTCTATCAAAATTAAAAAACATCTGTTTATTCATATTTTGTTCGGTTCCGCTCTTTTTCTATTTGCCGTTATGGATGCTACCTTTTTTTTTTTTTTTTTTTTTTTTTTGACAAACATACCCCAAAAAAATGATAATATCATAAAAAAAAAAAAGGATATCTTTAAAATCTTACAGAATATGAATGTAATTTATCTTGTTCACTAAGATAATATATTAAAATTTCTAAGAATATGAAATTATGAAGTACAAGTATATTGTGTATTCAGTTAATAACAATGACCAAAATTACTCTAGATTTCCAAATTTCAACAAAGAACAAATCATTTTTTTTGTAAACATGCTTTCCCTGTGTGTGTATGTTCACAAAAGGGTGGATGAATGCTAAGAAGCCTAAAATAGGTCATGAACTATCACAACTAAAGAATAATTATAGTATAGATATTAAGCCGAAAGTTGTTCGCATTCAATATCGCATTGTGTATCAATGTTCATCCATGCCAGCAGCTGCGGCGGATTGCTCCAAGGATATTTGAACACACTGACACAACATATAGGCCTACGCGACATAGTCCATGCCCATCTTATTCTTTCTTCCTCCCCTTTTCAGGTTTCACTTTTGCGCTGGCTCGCTGCTCCTTCCCCCCCTTGCCTCCTTCTCTGAAGCGTCAAGCGCGATCTGAATTCTCCATTGAAGCAGCTTCGTTCTGAATTCTCCATTGAAGCATCTTCGTTCTGAGGTAAGATCTGAATTCTCCATTTAATTTCAATCATATCGATTTTACTCTCCAGTGTTAAATTGTTAATCGTTAATTAAATTGTCAGTATAAGGTGGATTTTTGAAATATTGTTAACAAATACTGAAATTATGAAAGATTAAAACGAATCACCGAAATTTCCATTCATATATTTAAGCAAGAAGAAATTTTCGAACCTCAGTTTAAAAAGTGGATCTAACTTAGGTTAATACAATAAGGGGTGAGTCTGGGCGTATAGCGCCTATGGACGAGCCATGTAAATAGGAGGGTAAGGAAGTAATTTTTGCTTTTAGAAAATGTTGACTCTTTAGTGGTACATTATAATGTATTATTATATACCATTATGCATGTATAATGTACCACTAAAGTATAAGCTGTCTTAATAGTACTTTTTGTGGACTATTACGAGTATAGTGGTACTTTTTAACATCCTATAAGTTTCAACTTCTGGAAAAAGCTAACTCTCTAGTGGTACATTATAATGGACCATTATGCATGTATAATGTACCACTGAAGTATAAGTTATCCGAATAGTACTTTTTAATTGCAAAATTATCATCCTATATGCGTTGAAATCAATAGGTGCTATGCGCCGAGACTTAACCAGTTTGATTTATATAACACTGCTTTAATGTCAGAACAAAATCATGAAATTGGATTATGCCATATCTCATATGTATATGACCGTGTTAGCATAATTTGCATTAACAATATTATGTATTATATTACACTTAATTACTAAATCAATCACTGATTTGGTAGGCGTAATTTAAGGCTAACAGTCCACACTCTTACACCCAACAGATAAGCCATTATTATGTTTGTAATCTCGTGAACTTGAGATACTATAGATTGGCTGTGGTTGTTTTTGCAGGCTTTTGGAAATTAATATGGCATTAAGGTATTGTATTTTCACTTTCCTTTGTTATTAGCTCTTTCATTATCCAGATTGAATGAAGTGATATTTGTAATGTAATTCCCTGTTTTGATGGCTTCAGAATGTTAAGGAGGTTGACAGTATCACTCGATGGTAATCAACTAATTACACCAACTTCAGGAGTTGCTAGAACCAAACATCTTTTATCAAAACATCAACACCAAGCAGCCAATCTGAGCATCCTGTCACCATTAGAGGTGGTGGATGATAAGACATGTCTGCCAAACCCGAGAACCCCGTGGTTAAACCTCACTCCGGAACTGGATGAGAAGACCGGGTGCATTGTGGAGTCATTCTATAGCCTGGTAGAGAATAAGGTTGTGAGGCTAAAGCGAAGGGAATGTCTTGGTATACCGGACACAGCTAGGTGCCTTGCATCGGTAGGAGAATGGTTAGCCTTCGAGGATCCCCAAGACAAAAGCCACCCTATCTATTTAGCTAATCCATATTTCAGTGCTAAGGATACGAATGCCATCCGCCTGCCTTCCATGGCTAGGGGTCCTATTGAAATTGCAGATTCCTCACCTTGCCCTCTCGCATTCAGACCCACACAATGTAAATTGTGTTCTCACCGCTCTCGGATGGCAAGGCCTCTTTTCAACACTTGCTTGCTTACGCATCTGGGATGCTCCTGAGACAGAGACTAGTAAAGGGTGGGTTGAAGTACGGGAGAATTATTTCCCGCGTAAGCTTAATATACAGCTGGTTTCCTCCAACACTACTAATTTGTTTTATGTTTTGAATGAGTCTGGGCTTGAGGTGTTCAACCTTCTTGATGATAAGAGGCAAAAGTTGCATGATTTTCCTTATGAAGATCTTTTCAGTCAGCTCGAGGATCATTTTGAACAAGAGAAGAGCCAAGAGCTCAAGGACTTGAGAGAATTTTGTCATAGAGTTCATATCTTGACAACACTTGAGGATAGCGAGTCTAGTGATGTTGTTCTTATTGCCAGGCATATGATACACAATTATGCTACCAATTCCAAGGGGAAGATTATCCCAATAACGACTATGCCCTTCGACATTTTCAAGGTTAGTTTTGATGAGAGGGAGTTGGTACGTTTGACAACATTAGAAGACTGATGTGTGTTTATTGGTCATGATCAAACATTTTCTCTATGTGCTAATAAGTACCCAGGTTTACACCCTAATTCCATCTACTTCATTGATAGTTATAAGTCTTACTGGGAAGGAGATTATTGGCATGATGATCATGGTATCTTCAATTTGGACAATAACACTATTCAGCCTATTTCATGTTTGTATACTCCACCATACCCTCTTGATTATGATTTAAGGGAAAGAAATCCCAACTGGAAAAAAAGTTTTGTTTTGGATTTCTCCCTCCAACATTCATCTTTAAGTCCAAAAAATCATCATAGTAAGTTTGAATCCCTACCTTATAGAAAGTAGAAGATAGCTCTTAGAAATAGTGTGCTACCAACTATACCCTTAATAATATATACAAAATTGTGTACAAAAATATGCATTTATTTTTTTACCCTCATTAATATGTCTACTATCATTAATATATTTAATGTTTTTAATTCATTAAACATATATCATCAATTAATTTAAAGTTTTTTTTAAACAAAAAACTCTTAATGTTTTTTTTTTTTTTTTGAATAAAAAAAATTCTAATACTTTATATGTTATTATTATTATTTAAAAAGAAAAAAAATTGTATGTGCAAAGAGATTATTTATGAACTTTTTTTTCAATCAGAATACTTTGAAGCATAATTTTCAGGTGAATGAATTCCACATAAAAGACTATTTATTTTTACTCATTCATGGTTACTCTTCTTATTTACAATCTTGTTGTCCTTTAATTCCAACTATTGTTAAGGTTTATTAGCTTTTGAAATGTACATTGTTTGATGGCACATAAATAACGTTATGAAATTTGAATGGGGTTCATATTAAATAGTGATTTTGGGCAAATGTTATCAAGAGGTTTAAAGAACTTAAAAATCCTAAAATCAAGGGAAATCGATAATAGAAAGGAAAAAAAAAAAAACTGGTACTAATTATGGAGTGAATTTTAGAGGAAAAATATTTTTTTTTGAAAGACGGTTAGTGCATATATTATATCATAGTAATAGAGGAAAAATATAACTAAGTAGTTATTGCTTTAGTATTAGATTTAGATTTTAGATGGTCGTCGAACATTAAAAAACTTACATTATTAAGTTTTTAGCTACAACATTTCACATATTATTACTCCGTGTGACCAAAGCTCAAAAAAAATTATTAGAAGAAAAACAAGTTAAAAATATTATACTAGGCATTATTAAAACATGCAAATCAATTAAGAGTTCTAAACTAACAATTGCCGCTCAAGATAGGAAGGGATGCAAATTAATTAAATACGAAGTATTATTTAATAATATTGTAATTTTGAATAACACTATCAAACTTTTGAGGATTTTAAAATATAATTTTCATAAAAGATTTTGGTGGTTTTCCTATACTTTTACAAAGCCACCACATAGGTCCATAAACAAAATAGTACGTATTAAAACTTCCAAATCTACCACTCAAACCAAAGGTGTAAATACACGTCAATACAACTTCTCCGCAAAAGATAGCTCCTCCGCGATGCACGCGTAGGCCACCCTAATAATATGAAAATTAAGTTTCTTGTAGGTTTACTTTTGGAATTTTTGGTTTATAAAGATGTCAACTTGTCAAGTACTCTCTAAACATTACTTTATTTTATTTTTTGCTTTTGATTTACTTTTCGTGTTTTCACGTAAGCAAATCCTCTCGAATAATTTTAGTTTGGAGCAAAGGGCTTAAGTTTCTTGTAGGTTTACTACTATAATAACATCTGTTTATTTATATTTTGTTTGGTTCGGTTACACACACCAAATATTGATAATATCATAAAAAGAATTGATAATATCTTTAAAATCTTAGAGAATATGAATGTAATTTGTTTATATTGTGTATTCAGTTAATAGCAACGACCAAAATTACTCTAGATTTTCAAATTTCAACAAAGAACAAATCATTCATTTTGTAAACATCACTTCAGCAAAATGCAGCATGACATAATAATGGATTCTTTCACTGTGTGTGTATTTCACAAAAGGGTGGATGAATGCTAAGAAGCCTAAAATAGGTCATGAACTATCACAACTAACGAATAATTATAGTATAGATATTAAGCCGAAAGTTGTTCACATTCAATATCGCATTGTGTATCAATGTTCATCCATGCCAGCAGCTGCGGCGGATTGCTCCAAGGATATTTGAGTGGTTGTTTTATCTATCTTCTTACCAGGACCTGAAGAAACTTTTACCATTGCTGGTCTCAAAAGTTGATCACCAAGGAGAAAACCACGTCTGAATTCTTGAATTATAATGCCTTCCTTGAATTCTTCAGACTCCTCTCTGGCAATGGCCTCGTGCAACTACAACAAGAAACAAAACAAGTTTAAGTTGCTTAAATTTAACACTAATAGAGTAATGCGTATCAGAGCCACAAATAAATATATACAAACTTCCACAGAATTACTGTTAATATATACTAATGGTTTAGACATTCGATCATTATCGATCAAGGCAGCAGTAAAAAATTGAATTCAGCAGAAACTTGAACAAATCTTCAATAATTTTACATAACAGGGTAGACACTGGCCTATGTGAGTACAGACTACAGAGTTGGTCTTTTTTTTTTTTTTTTTTTTTTTTTTTAAAGAAATACGAAGTAGCTTTTATAGTTCAAGAAGTGGTAATAGGTCTCCAAACCTCACTGACTGATGTCGCCAAAGCCGAAGGACCTTCTAACAAGGCAACAAGTGAAGAGGCCATTGGGAATTGCTTTCCCAGCATGGAGGATCTAATTTCAACACCACCCTTGTTTTTGCCTCAACTGCCATCGTATAAATCCTAACTAAGCTGCCATCTAGAAGTGGCATGACGATCTGGCAATATATATTATTCTCACTGTACATCTTAATGCAAGGAGCATTATCTCCTCCATTAAACATGACAATGTGAGCAGGCAAGCAAATGCAGCTAGCCTTGACTAAGCTTGGCCAATGCAATTGTAAGTGCACTTCAAATTATTAAAAAAAAAAAAAAAAAAAAAAGGCAAGTAGCACGTAGAAAATGAGTATTAAGCATAGAAATGGAGAGAAAAACATGCTAAAATCAAGATATTATAAATTTGTAAAGTAAAACCAGTGTCATTCTTAATTGTAACTATTAACTTCTTTTGTACTGAATGGCTCTATGAAGGATGTCTCAATAGAGGCCCAATCCGCCCAACTCCACTCCTCTCATCCCAACTAAAGCTTATTGGAAAAAGGAAAAAGAAAATGAAAGAACAAAAGTTCTAAATTTGGTTGCAAAGTTACAGCAATACATAAAGTGTAAACTGACCCTGCCAATTTCACAATCACAAGTTCACAACCAATAACAAGCATGCTTGGGAAAGGGCTAATGAGCTTTCAGCAAAAACACAATCAACACCATCTTAAACTAGTGAAAAACTGGAACAGTTTTAGACTTTTAGCATGTACAACGTAAAAGAGTTCTTCTATATAGCCTCGGTTATCTGAAAGCATTTTGCAGGTAAAGTGAATTCAAATCAAATGCTAAAGGAAAATTGTGAATGAGCACAGGCTTAGAAAATATTATAATTAGTGACCAATGATAAAAAGGCTTACCGATGGATCAAAAGGCTTCCCTACTGTTGCAACAACAGCAACACGCAAACTCCTCATGATCTCTACAAACTGCTTGTAAATACCTTGATAACTCGTATCAATCTGTTTTTCCTTATCTGTTTCTGGTTTGATCTGTTGCTTCGCCCTCTCAAAATTGTCCACCATTGGCAGAAGACTCTCAATAACTTCCCCTTGTGCATTGCTTCGAACTGAAAGTCTCTCCTTCTCCGATCTCCTTCTAAAATTATCAAAATCGGCTTGCAGTCGGATAAACTTCTCCTTCCCAGAAGTTATCTCTTCTGTCAATGTTGATAATCTCTCATCCAATTTATTCTTTTCGGTTTCTAGTCTTAATAATACAGTTTCTATTTCTGTAATGGTCTGATAATCCCCAGCTAAAACAGCCTCCTTATAATATTTAGTGAGAGTTTCAACACTTTCCCACATCCTCTTAGCACCTGTCTCCCCCCTTTCCCCATCTTCCTCCTCTAGCATTCCTTCATCCATCTACAATACCAATAACAATTTTCAACCATTGAAATACATCCATTTGCTTTTAATTAAATGGAGAGTTTGAATTTCCAATACATTATTATTTATCAACCATTATAAATGTATCAACCATTATTGCAGCTAAATTTTGGCATCATAGACTAAACTTCAATTAAATATAATATGAAGCAAAATATTCCAGCAGCTTATGATACTTCATCATAACATATCAATAACAATGACATACTACTAATATTTTTGCCATAATTCTTTCAAAAATTGAATTCCACCATAATAGTTTTCCATAATCATAGACTAAATTCAATCAATCAATCAACAAAATTTTCCAGCAGTTTATGATATTATACATCAGCAATAGTGTGATTAAGTAATTATTCAAACATAATTCTTTCAAATAAGAAATAAATCCCATCATAACAGTAACAATTTAAAGATAAAACAACCCAGAAAGTTTGCAACTTTATCAACAAACTATTAAAAAAAAAAGAGAGAGAGAGAGAGAAATAGCTTACAATGTTAGCGAAGCAGCACCTGAAATCATGGCGGCTGTGAAGAAGAAGAGGAGAAGGAGAAGAGAGAGAATTTGAAATAGAAAGATGGTTAAATTTGGGAGAAGATTGGATAGGAAAGATTAAGGATTTGTGGGATTTAGAAAAAGGGTATTTTTGGTTAGCACTTGAAATTAAAGAAAGGGTACTTGTGCTTGTGCTTGTGCTTGTGATTGAGAGAGAGATTGCCATTGAAATTAATGGAGATTTACAGTAAAATGAATGTGGGAAGAGAGAGAATTTGATGAAGACAAAGGAGAGCTCTGGAAGGAGGTTCCCGTTCTTCTACTGATTTTGCAAACACACTCCCAATTACGAACGAGTACATCCTTATTCCAGTGAAAAACGGCCAAAAGTCAAAAGGTTAACACAAATTCTTAATTATGATTATATTGGCTTTGTGGATACCGATTTATTATTATAAAATGCTAGATTAATTTTTTTAATTTATTTTAATATGACCGAATTTTCATTAACTTATTGTAAGACATGTTAAAGTTATTTTAGAAGTTTTTAGAGTTATCTTTATTTAATTTTGGTGTACATCAAAGTTATCTTAATGTATTCACCTAGACTCTAGTTGATTGATCATGTTTATAATGGTCATGGTAAGAATCAATACTAAATCTTTTTTTTTTTTTTTTTTTTTTGGTGTTCCATCCGGTTTACTCTTTGGGGTAATCCGAATTTGGGGATCAGTTATGGGTTATTAGATTCTATTTCCATCCCAATTGTTATTGCGGGATCAAACACGGATCCATACTAACAACTAAGTGGTATCAATATCAATACTAAATCTTACTTTCACGGGGTCACTAGTAGGGCTTGAAGCAATCAGTTCCCTAGCCATAAGGTGTTTAGAGCATGAGTAATATCCCATATTTTTAAATCTTTTTTTTTTTTTTTTTAATGAGAAAAAATTCCTATTTTATTAATTATTAATTATAATGATATTTTTTTAAAGCTTAAATACGTTTGGGTTAAAATGACATCTTTCAGCTTGCTAGCCTTTGTACTTCTTTGTTTTTTTTTCTTTTGTGGGTAGGAAGGGAAATGTTGTACTCAGCACACAAGCTTGCTAATTTAAGTAGGGATTTTGTAGGCTAGAGGGTTTGGATCGAAGAGGTCCTCCTTCTGTAGTTTCTGCTGTAACTTTTGACTCTCCCTAATTCCCTTTAATCTATTGGTTCGTTTTCTCATCAAAAAAATATGTTTGGGTTTATAAATTTCCTTTACAGAGTATTAACATGGAGTATTTTCTTATATTTTACTTACTCGAATTTCAAACTTTATTTTTATTACCACTTCCGTTTTAAATTATTTGCAACAATTGAACATTTTCTACTCATACTTTATGTCAAATCGTTGTAAATAATTCAAAACGAAGATAGTATCACGTATTATAACTGTTAATAATAAGAAAATTATATTTCCCAACTGTAATTATTAAGTTATTACTCAAAGAGTTTAAAATGATACGAGTATTAAACAAATATAGTTTTAAAAGAATGAACACTAATATATAACTTTGTACATTATTAATCATGCTTGTAATCTTGACCGTTCATTTATCGTTTTGAATTTCTTGATACGTTCATTTATCGTTTTGAATTTGGAAAATTGATGCGAAGGAGGACTCCTCTTCATGATCTGAGTCAGTAGTGAGTAGTGACAATGGGTCAACATTGTGGACAATGACAATAATAACAAAGAAAAGAGAAAGAAGGATGAAAAAGAGGAAAACAAATGTATACTTTGAAACTGTACCTAAAACAAGTTCCTATTAATTTAAAAAAAAAGGTTCCTATACAAAAAAAGATCATATACAAGTAGTAGATCACAATATTAATGTATAGAGTATACTTGTAAACACATGATAATTTGACATGATTGAACCACTTGATTCATTTACCACCTTCCCCTCTGCTGACTTTCCTCTCCATTTATGCATCTGAGATTGACATAGATAGAAGATCTACTCATTACCATTCTTATCAATCTATGACAGCAAGGTTGTTTCGAATAACATACTATCGAATATAAGTAGTAAAAGATCATGCTGATACAGATGCCATCAAAGAATCAACTGGTAGCCTACGACAACAAACACTAACAAATGGAGAAGCAAACACGGCAACTACCAACTGCTGTGACATCCAAAAGAAAGAAAATCCACGCAAAAAAAAGTATGCCAACTTGGGAAGCATTGTCAATCAAGAATGTCTGACTTACTGAAAAGAATTAACATTCTCAACACCCTGTTTTGGAAAGAGCCCTAATGGTTTTTCTCCATTCAAGGTGTGGACTAAATTTACATCATGTCCAAATCTAAAAGCACACCACCACAAAGCAAATTATTTAGACTTAGTTTGATAAGCGTCTCTAAGATAAAAATTTACAGCGCCAAAACAAACCATACTAGGTGAAAAACGAACTACCATCAGCAAGCTACATAGGTCCAATCCTAAACAAGAAATTGCGTGGTGCATGCCTCTACTCACCGAGCCACATACCTGAAACTGAGAAAAAAAGAAACTGTCACTTCCTGGAGACTTTGCAATGGTCTACAATGTAAGACTTGTGCATTTAATTTCCCTACAGGAAGTTAATTGCATTTCACTTTGCTTTGTTGCATGAGAAGTATTTAACTACAAGCAAATATAGAGTTACTAGACTTACTACCCATACACATCATACCTTTTTCAAAAATAAAAGACAAATGTCACAAAAATGCAAAAATATATCAAGCTATTGGTCAGCCAAAATCTCATATATGATTTCATCACATGCAATGCTTAAACAACCATGCCACCATTATCAAGGTAATTGAGACCATGTGATAAATGCAAAAGCTAACCAATTCAGGAGCCTTAAGCATTTAACAGATGAGATATTTAGGTGCAGAGGTGGCCTAAGAACGAATAAGGTGTATTTAAAACACAACGGAGTTCATTCATCAACAGAAGAAATGAAAAGACACATTTTAAAGCAACTGTACATGCTTTTTGAGAAGGAAACTAAAATGCAGTCAGCGTAAATAAAACATTATATCATAAATTATCAAGATGTATACCTGTACAACCTTCCCCCAATTGCAAACACATTGCAAATCGCCATTCACATAGCAGATGGTTTCATCACAGGGGGTCTCTGAGATTCAGCATCACATTCTGTACAGCTTATGTCATCCGTATCTGCAAGAGGCTGCTCCATATGGATGGTCTTCCCAAACAGCTGAAATGAAGTGACACCTTGTCTAGTTACGTTGCATGAATGACGCCCAGTACTCGTCGAACCAAAGAGTTGCACACTGTTGTGGCTGTCAGGTGAAGGTGTCTCACAAGATGAACTGGCAACATTCGGGTTTATGGACACACCTTCCACTTTCTGTGACATACTACTGTCCATATTATCATCAGGACCCCCCTGATGAGAACTGCCATTCATGGTGGTAGATGAACTAGGTAGATAAATACTAGGAAATTGCCTGGCTCCCTGCATGCCTGCGGGAAATTTGTTGTAATTTATATAGGATTGGCTTAACGGGCCCATCATCATTGAACCAAATTCGATTTGAGGAAAGGAAATATCTCCCTTCCCATCAGCTTGCATTACAGAGTTCTGCACACCCTTTAACTTTTTGGCAGCATTAAATGTAGGATGAATAGGTGGTGGTGTTGGAGCAATACACTCCAATTGCCATGGACTAAGCATCTTAAATTCTTCCATCTTATCAGCCTCATCCCAAGCAACCTGCAAAGAATATTATTTATGAGTGTTTCACATCCCAAATCCCAACTAAGTAATACTTACAGCTTAATAATTTAATTACAGGCCAATAACAATGCCTCTACTGGTAAACTGCAAATGATTTTTTTTTTTAAAGTCAATGCTTGTACCAGAGAAACATAGATAAAGATATGTTAGCCAGGCACGCAAGGACTGCCCCCAAGCAGAAACAGCAACACCTTGTATAAGCTCATTGCACATAAAACAAACAACTTTAACACGAATATAGAAATTGTCACAACAGTTCATATAATGATGTCTTGGGTGAAAAGGAAACAAATAGCATTTGATGCGGAGTGAATGCACTACTTCTCAAGATTTCAAAAAAGTATCTTTGAAAACACTCATTTAGCAGTATCAAAATAAATCGACTGTTAAACTAAAAGCTATTCATACACTTGAATCATAATGCTAAATAATTCATTAGAATGTGAAGTTGATTTTCAAAAACCTTCGAGAACCCCCCTCCTTTCTCTGTATCATTTGAAATTGGAATAGGAACTGTATCAAGAAAATGAGGGATCAAGAAAATGCCTGACAAGAACTACTAGATCAACACATTGTTATCACCACAACAATACCTTTCGCCACATATAGTTGGATAATTAAGGCCTTACAACAATTTTATAATTTAAAGCAGAATGTCATGCTTTCGGAAAACAACAATGAGGAACATGAGAAACATTCTAGACAAATGATTGGGAACATGTTGGAATATCATAATTTTATTCACTAACGAGGGAGGAAGGGGTTGACCGGGTGAGGGAAGAGCCCAAAAGTTCCCCATGTGACTACAATTTCTACGCAGATTGAAATCATTGAATAACTCCCAACATTTGTTGCTAAAGCACGACACATACAAGAATCTATAATAAGGTAGAAATTGCTGAATGCAGTGTAACAATCCATCTCTTGGTGATCAGATAAGTCAAGGAATCTGAATAGTAATATAGTATCCAGTTTAAATCAATTCAAGTCTTCAAAGTAGTATATAATTCATCAAATCACTTATTTTTGACCAACCAGATACACAGGAAATTCAGAAAATTCTAAAACCTCTATAGAGGAAGCACCCAACCACAAACCAACATCAAGTCATCAACTTTCCAAAAACGATCACTTCCTCGCAAAATTTCAAATCAAATTCTCTAAAGAAAGCACCCATGAAAGGCCAAGAAAATATTCATGACTATTTGATTCAGTCCTAAACTAGTTAAACCCTAAATGGCTGAAATATAAGTCCTTTTGTATCGTCTCTTTGGAGAGAGAATCACAATTACACATAAATTGCTCAATAACACCATCACAAAAGCTTCAACAAAAAAAAAAGTCTGAGAACAGCATAGTCAAATTACAGTTGTTTATTTCTAAAATACGAATATGATAGAGAGGAATTGATTAGCAGACATCTGAATGAAACAAGGAAACAAGAATACTTGCTAAACAAAATTACATGTATAGCAGAAAATCAAGGGGAAGACAAGTCCTATTTGTTTTTTTTTTTTTAATTATTATTCAATTTTCCCAAGACCAACCTTTAATTTATAATATTATCAAACAACTAGAAAATGAACAGACAGATTCAAACACTGTATGATACATGTCAATAACAATTATAGCACACTCATCTCCAATGAATTATTTGAAACATCCATAGAATTCCTATTATCATTCTTACAATCAACTGCATTTCATAATAATAACATACCAAATAATAACAACATAAACATAACAAAATGAACAAAGTAAGAAATGGCAATACCTGAAGCATCCGCCAAGGAGAACCGGGCCAAGGACCTTGATCAGGACCAGGCACCACAGAAGCAACCGTCCCATTAAACCACGTCGGCTTTGGGCCTCCATCTTCGATTTGCCGGGCCATTTTAACCCGAACTCCAGAATTCCAGAACACTCCCCAAGACTGCTCCACCTTCTCAGCTGCCACCACAAACTCTGGCAATCCACCCCTCGAGTAATACACAACCTCGAACGGCTCATTACTCGCCGCCTTCTGAATCGCATCCACTACCGCATCCTCCGGAACCCTCTCCCTCACATTCCTCGCAAACACCCCAATCTTCCGGGGTTTGGGCGGCGGCAACACCACCCAAGGCGAAACACGGGCATTCGGCCTGGGCAGCTTAAACGCCCTTCGAATCCCAACAAACAACTGACCAGTGACCTTATTCTTGATAAAAACAGCACTATCATTAGCAACAAGAACCTTACTATTCACAAACTTACTCCACCCAGAAGTCAACAAATGTCTCCTTGGAGTCCCCCTGTAAATATGCCTAAATGGCCACTCAACTCCATGAACATCAAAGATTCTCAGATTCTGAAAAGGTGGATCATCCTCAAAATTCAATGCCGGAAATATCGACTCAGCACAATACCTCGGCACAGAAAACCCACCTCCATTATTCGCATCCGAAGCCGTCAATTTCTTCACATACGATTCAATCACATTCTCACTCTCTTCATCTTCCTCAACACCATTATCAACACTTCCAGAATCTTCCACCACAAACCTACTATTCAACTTCAACGGCATAAGCCGAAACTTGACGAAAACTTCATCAGTAACAGTATCAGCATAAAAACGTCTATCAAGGACACGACACTGCATATAAGATCTCGAAGTATCAATTGATGACAGAGGAACTGGGTTCAAAGCTTGTTCCAAGTACCCTTGAGGAAAGAAGTAAACCCTAGAATCCTTCTTTGGTACATGAATCAAGCTTCCTTGTATAATCTTCGCTAATGCAGCACTCAATTCCTTCTCCTTCTCCTGCTGCTGCTGCTGCTGCTGCTGCTGTTGTTGCGGCTGCTGTTTCTGCAGTGTGCAGCTTCGTCGTTGACGTTGATCCGCCATTCAAATTCAGATGACAAGATTCACCCAAAACAGGGCAAAATCAAGAACAATTCAATTAAATTTTGGGAATTATCTAGGGTTTTGTTTCAGAAGAATTTAATTTGTGTTCTTTTTTTTCTCTTTCTTGTTCGTTGCTGTTTTCTCTCTCTACGAATCTCACTCTCACACTCGTAATATAAGGAGAGAGGGGTGGATGAATTTGGTAGAGACGAGACGACCGGTGAAATGACTAATCTACCCTTGTCATGATAATTACAGTGATTAAAGCTCTTAATTATCCACGCGATTTTCAGCGCGTGTTGTTTTGTTGAGCTGTAAAACAGAATTTGATTAGAGCGTGAAAAAATAAAACCAGCTTCAGTGTAATTAGGGTTAAGACAGTGGTTTTGGAAAACCGCAGCATTTGTTTCAGTAGTAGAGTAAATAAATACTGGAAATGACGAAAATGTCCCTTGTAAGGGTAAAAATATGTCGTACACTTGTTTAAAATTGAAAATTCTAAGCAGTTACAAAATACAGAAATTTTAGGGAATGGTAAAAGATGAATCTAAGCGGAAAAATGATATAGGGCGTGTTCGGCAAAATATAGCTGTAGAGGTAGTTGTTAGCTGTGCTGGTGGCTGTTAGCTGTTAGCTGTATATGAAGCTGTTAGCTGTCAACTAGCTGTTAGCTGTGAAAATAAATAATTTAGTATGAGTGTTTGGTAAACTAGCTGTGAACTGTAAAATTCTAAAAAAAATAGAAGAAAATTCAACAGCTACCTAGCTTTTCACAAAAGTTAATAATGTTAACTTTTCACAAAAGCTACTTCAACCACTAAACTCTACCCCCACCACTACATTCCCAAACACTCATAATTTTTTCTATGTAGTGGTTTGAATAAGTCAAACCACTAAAAGCTACCTAAAAGCTACCCAAAAGCTAGTGCCGAACACGCCCATAATTACAATTGTTATAAAATTAATTAATTAATTTCAGTGTTTGAATAACAATAAGATAATTATGAAAGTACAAAGAACAGAATTTTCGTTAGGTAAATATTTTAAAAGATAAAAAGGAAATTGGTATTTGTTAGTACAGTAAAAATTTAAGATTTAAAATATCTTTAACAGAATTTAGTAAAATTCTCATGGTTTACTTAGTCTACTACTCACACTCCTTAAAAAGATGTATGTGGTTTGTTTTTGTAATTTGAGTTGTTGATTTTCACGTCTCCAATTTTAGTCATTTTTATCTCATGTATTGGGACATTAAAGATTAGATATAGGACAACTATCCCAAAATTTAAGTAGATTTTTAAAGACGAGTGTCGTGTATTGGACACGAGTCGCAAATTTTTTTTTTTTTTTTGGTGTAAATTTGTTACACGAGTCGCAAATTTTGTGTACATAATATTTATTATTTCAAATGAATTTTACAACTTTAAACAAATTATTGTGACATATTTTATAAAAAAAAAAAATAATAAGCAACTAAAAAGTAAAAATTTACTTCGAATTTTTTTAAAATAATTAGACAAAAAACGAAAATATAAAAATGATATTGAACTTATTCGTTAAACAAAAAAATTTATTTTAAGTAACTCTAAATTTATAAGAGTACAAAGTTTACTCCATAGATTTAGGCTACAGTCCTACAGATCCTAGTTTTTGAATCAATCCAACACAACACACAGTGAGCTAGTTTCATAAAATACTTAGCTTTCACTTATTATTAGGGATGTCAGAGGCGGGTCAACTAGAAGACTGGTCCCATCCCCGCCCCAATGGGGCGGAGATGGGTCTCAAATTGGCGGGTGGTGGGGCGAGGATGGGGATAAAAACAATACCCGCTACGGGTGATGGGGCGGGGGTGGATTTTAAGTTGTACCCGCTCCATCCCCGCCCCGCCCCGCCCCACTTCGAACCCGCCTTATCTGCACCTCATACCCACATCTATATATCTTTAAAAGTAAAATTATATACTTTTATACTATTTTATAAAATAATTACGTGAAATAAAATATTAATTATAATACTTTGTACTATATTATAACAAAAATGTGTGTAATATTAGGAATGTTTTTTTTATATATATAATTATAATCCGTATTAATTATATAGGATTGTGTATTTGAGAGACGAAAATTATATGCGGGTCTTTGGTGGGGATTAGATGGGGATGGATATCCAAGTAGGGGGTGGGAAAGGGATGGTTTTGGAGTTGTACCCGTCGGGACAGAGATGAGGATGGAATATTAGATCCGCCGCGGGGATGGGAATGAAAAGGCCAATATCCGCCCCGCCCCGTTGACATCCTTACTTATCTTCGAGGGATTCTTCTATATCACATTCTCACATTGATATACATAAATCTTCTTAATTTTAGGATATTATTCTTATCTCTGTTTTGGTTGATATTGATAGAACAAAGCTAAGTGTTTTTAAGTTGAATGAAGTGACCAATAACTTATGAGGAAAAAATCATGACGTCAAATTATAAGTAATATTTTAAAAAAAAAAAAAAAAATTATTTGAACAAAATTATAAGTAATACATTCTTAACATATTTTTTGTGATGCAAACTACCTTGTATATCCCTTCACAAAAAAAAAATAAAAAAAAAAAAAACAAAAAGTGGAAAGCTAAACGTCGCCCTCGAATATCTAACTAACACCCGTAAAATTAACTAAAATTACAAATTTATCCTTTTTTAATCAAAAAAAATTACCCCCTCAATTTACCCCCATTTTCATACTACCCACCACTATCACCACCACCACCTCCTCCTCCTCTTTTAACCACCAACTCCTTACCTCCGGTTTCACGATCTACACAGCCGCAGTAATGACGAGTAAGGACAAAGGGAAGTCGGTCGCCGGCGGAGAAAATGTTTTTTTTTTCTGCATTCGCGCAAATGCCTAGATTTTTCGCACGTCCTAAGCTCAAACGCCTAGTTCATGCAAACAACCGTGTGGTTGTATGAAAAATCTGGGCGTTTGAGGTGAAACGCCTAGTTTTTTAGAATACCCTAGGCTGAAACGCCTAGTTTTTTCGAATAGCCTAGGATGTTTCGGAAAAACTAGGCGTTTCAGCCTAAGGTATTCGAAAATTCTAGGCGTTTCTTGGGTTTCGAATTTTTTTAATAAAATTATCGCGACGTACCGATCCCGTACAGTTCGACGAGCCTTTTGCGAGCATCTAAGGTTATATTTCTGGTATTTCGTCATAGTCCATAAAATCTAACGAATTTGATTTTGCAAAATTTAAAAAATTTGTTTGATTTTGAAACTCACGGTGGTTGGGGTGGTTGTTCGATGAGCGTTAGTGGCCGTTGACCACTAGAGAACGGTAAAAAGTTTTGTGTACAGTAAAAGTGTGAAATTGAGGTAAAATTAATTATTTTTATAATCGTTATTATAAGGATAAATACGTAATTATTTTATTTTACAAGCGTTAGTTAGATATTCAAGGGCGATATTTAACAACCCAAAAAAAAATTATCTTGTTTATATTTTTTTTCTAAATGCGTACATAAAAATTTGGGAACTAATTTTATTACTCTCTCGGTCTGCAAACGTCGTCCCAAAAACATGTCAAAGTAAAAGCAACAAGAGAAAAATGGTTTAACAATTAAATTAAACATGTAATTAAGAATAAATTACTTGTAATTATTAGGATTCCCATTTGTTATTTAGTACTCATTCAAATTGTTGTTAAAATTGATCCAAAAAAAAAAAATTGTTGTTAAAATAATAATAATAATCATCATCATCATCAAACACTGATAAAAAAATATCTCAGCAGAACTCACACCAAAATTTAAGGTGTACTTAGTCTACTCACCTTAATTTAAAATAAGTATATTGTACATGAAACTGAAGATCATATATAGGTCAATGATCCAAAATTTTAAGTTTTAAATTTTTCGTGATGAGTGTCATATATTGGACACGAGTTTTTTTTTTTTTTTTTTTTATATTATGAGTTTCAAATAGATTTCACTAACTTTTTGCGTTTTGTTTTATGATGGTTACCGACTTTAATACTTCAATTTTGGTCCATAATTTATTATTTATCTTCTATTAATTAATCTTCATTTTTTAATATGCTTTTAAACCAAGTCAGAAATGCAAATTTTATTAGGGAAAATAAATACCGGGTCATAAAAAACCGCAACGAACTTGAACAAATTTCACTTCGAGCCCTGAACAAAATTAATTTCCCAAAATAATATTTTGACCCTAATTAAAGCACACCGGGTATAACGAAATTAGCAGGAGATACAACGAAAACAACCCCAATAATGTGTAGTATATTTGTGGTCAAATGTAAAACAAAATTTGGTAAATTATGATGATGAACGATTAAACTTGCAATTTGGTTTTTTCAAGAAAGAAAAATAAAGAAACAAGTTTTTCTTTTGAAAAAGTTACTGACACATATGTTCCCAAGAACATATTTATATCAAAGCAAATGAACTTCAACGGATACTAAGAAACCACCATTGATATTCGAAGGTAACCGTCACAATTCAATTCAAGAATCAACCCAGACACACGCGCCCGATCGGGCTGCTGCCGCCCGACCGGGCAGACCGGAGTGACGAATGAAGGTTGCTCTCGGGCCCGACCGGGCGGTGGTGGCCCGATCGGGCAGAAAAACAGCGAAATTTACCATCGTTCTCGCTGCCCGATCAGGCGGCAGAGATGACTTTCAGACCCACCCTCGCGCCCGTTCGGGCGAGCAACACCCAGATCGGGCGGCAGTCCGGGCGGAGGTGGGGTCTGCAATTCCAGCTTTCACAAAACCGAAAGCTGCTCTTTTCACCATTGTTCTTTTGTTCCTTTTGCTTTAATATTCTTACTTAATTAATTTACAACACCATTGCCTAAGTAAATTAATTAATTAACTTGACATTTTGTCTAAATTCTCAAAATTATTTAACAAATTTAAAATGGCAAAAGCTAACGAACGCCCCGGGAGCATTGGATAAATTAGCGCTACTAAAAGTAGAAAGATTAAATTAAAATGAACATTAATTACACCGATCGACACGTGATTTGTCATGCTTTCCCAAATTAATACCATTTTAGGTAATATTTTAAATGTTTATCCAACGCCCGTTGTTAGCAAGATCCATTTAAAATATTGGACGAAAAAATAATTAATATTCGAGTTTTAATCAAGTAGCTAACCCATTTTCTCGATCTAATTTTACTAATTGCTTCGAATTGTATTATATCGAATTGTATTATATCAGTTCATCATCTATCTCATAATTTTTTTAGAATTTATGGACTAACATATACACAATAATTTATGTATGGAAAGTAAAAAAAATTGACCATTGGTTTTCTTGTCATAAACATGTAACCACTTGTTAGGCCATTATTATTCACCCCATCTAAAATAGGAAATGTCATACAAAAATGAAATATTGAACATACAATTAAACTATCTAGACCCTATTATCATGGCAACAACTTTTCTAATCCTCAAAGTCCTTTAATACATTATGCAACATATACAATTTAAATAATCCATTTAATTTGCCTCTTTATTTAATTTTGTACATGTTAAAACAAAGTCATGTCTTTCAAACACCATCAACTTCACATAATTTTCTTACCCTATATGGCACCAGGCCATATGATGCCAATGATATGGTTGACATAGCTAGAGCCTTTGCAAACCATGGCAACACCAAAGCCACCATAATCACCACCCCGGCGAACACCTCCCGTTTCAACGACACCATCATCAGAGACACCGATAACTCAGGCCACCAAATCACATTCCTTATAATCTCTTTACCATTAAAGGAAGTAGGCCTCCCTGAAGGGTGTGACAACCTTGTATCGACTTCGACACGTGAGACTACGTTCAAGCTCTTTCGAGCCATCGAAATGTTGCAACCTATGCTTGAGACAATGTTGGTTGATAACAAACTGTTGGGCCCGTATTGTAATACGACCCATTACATTTAGGGCACCAGTCCAAGAAGCAATAACTCAGCAAAAATAAGCAAAACGGCTTGATTGGAATAAACAAGGAAAGCAGCATCAAGGATATCAATCAAGGAGATACTTGCCAAAAATACACCTACAGAACAGGGAAGAAGATAAATCAAGAAGATCTTCCTCATTTTGAATATATTCCGAATATCTTTGTAAACCCTAGAGATCCCTAGGTATAAATAAGCATAATTAGACATTTTGAGCATTCATGTACGCACATATACTCTAAATATAAGAGAATTACTCTGCATTTACCTACGGAGCTTCGTCCCTACTGAAGAAGGAGGCTAGTCCTTATTCAGTATTGTATCTCTAAACTTATTCTCTTTTCATAATAGAGTTCATCCTGTTTACTTATTGTTTGTTCATTGCTTATCTATTGCTTTATTATTGCTTTACTGCTATTTTATATGCTTTTGGTAGTATGATTATTGTTACCCCTCAAACCTAGCAGATTCTCATATGTCCTTGTTGAGATTTGCCTAAACAATTTAGCGTCCACCGTGGGGCCGATAATCAATTAACCTACCAATTCGCCAAAAAACCAATACAAATACCATGTCTGGGCACCAAGTACCCTTTACCATGGCCGAAATCAATGAGGGAATGAACGCATTCCGTCAGACCTTAGACCAACAAAAAAGCCAAATCGAAACACTATTGGCCCAAAAGGTTCAAACTGAAGCCAAGCTTACCAGTCTCACCAAGCAAAATGAAGCCCTCCGTAGCCAAATACAATCAGTCGCTTCCAAAACCATTAACACCAGAAAGAACACTGAAAGTATAGCCATGCAGCTTGATATGTTAGGTACCTTTCATACCCCTAATGGGGAAAAAGGATCTAACACTAGGGAAACAACCCTAGACCTAGACTCTTTGAATGCAGGAACCCCTAAGCAGAATGGTCAAGAAGGATCTGAGGAGGGAAAGATAGAGAAGATAGTCAAAGAGTACCTCAAAGCAATCGAAGCCAAGATCGCCAAGATCCCTGGAATGCCAAAGCCCATGGAGGAAGAAGCGTCAGATGGCTATATAGAGTCTCCTTTCTCAGAAGAGATCGCCATGGTAGAAGTGCCAAAGAGGTTCAGCACACCCAGCATGGCCATGTACGATGGAACGACAGACCCTGATGAGCATGTATCCCTCTACAAGCAGAAGATGATGACCAGCTCAATCCCTAGAGACATCAGAGAGGCCATCATGTGCAAAGGCTTTGGAGCCACATTATCAGGTCCAGCTTTAACTTGGTTCATTAATTTAGATAATGGGACAATTCGATCTTTTGCAGGAATGGTAAACCTATTCAAAGTCCAGTTCGCCAGCAGCAGGAAAATAGAGAAGCAGTCATCGGATTTATACCGTGTTGTGCAAAGACATGGTGAATCCTTGAGGGATTATCTTAATAGGTTCAACAGGGAATAGATTGGAATACACAAGTGTGATGCTCCTACAACCATTGAAGCGTTCAGGAAAGGATTGCTAGATCGTAGTGAACTCTACAAGGAATTAACCAAATATCCATGCACAACCTTTGAAGATGTACAAGCTAAGGCAATGGCTCAAGTCAGATTCGAAGAAGATGCATATACAAGGAAGACTCCAGAGCTCAGAAAGGATGAAGATCGTCTGTCAAGAAGGAACAACAACTTCCCCAGGAGAGACCATCGATTCAAGCCATATCAGCGTTCCCGCTTTGGTGAAGGATCAGTTAATGCCGTGGAAGGAGAGTTTTCTGATTGGAGGGAAGATCCTGAGCTCCCACCCAAGTTGCACGAGTATTGCTTCAATGTCAATCCTGCAGGAGTAATAAGGACCTTAAACAAGATGGGAGATACTGTTCAATGGCCCAGAAGGAGTGACAGGCCTGGAGAGAAGAAGGATCCATCCAGATGGTGTGATTTCCATTCAAATATCGGTCACACTACTGACGAATGTGTCGCGCTCAGAAAGGAAGTTGCATACTTGTTAAAGAAAGGCTACCTTAAAGAACTCTTGTCAGATAGATCTAAAGCTTCAGGGAAGGACAGAGAGTCCAAGCAAGGAGGTCCTCCACCCCCACCTCCAATTGTCAAAACCATGTGTTTCATATCAGGAGGGTCAGAAGTATGCGGTCTAACATATTCAGCAGCAAAGCGGCACGCAAAAGAAAGCAACAAAGAGCAACCAGATAAGAGGGAAAAATCAAAGATAGACATCCATATCATGTTTGAAGAAAGCGACGCAGTAGAAGGTCATCATGACGGCCTAGTGATCTCACTCCCAGTTGGAAACTGCATGATTAAGCGAATCCTAGTTGACAATGGAAGCTCTGCAAATATCATCATGCTAAACACCTTGAAGCATATGAACATAGATGAGAAGAATATCGTCAACAAATCAACAATCAATCAATCAATCAATCAATCAAAGCCTTAATCCCAAAAGTGGGGTCGGCTAACATGAACCAAATTTGATTATTCCGTGTAGTCATCAACATAAATCTTTCTCCTCCATCCCTTACGATCCAAAACTTCATCCTCACGTAAATCCATGCACTTCATATCCTTCCTCACTCCTTCCAACCAAGTCATCTTTGGTCTCCCTCTTCCTCGTTTAATCCCTCCATGGTCCCACTCTTCCACTCTTCGCACCGGTGCACCCTCGGGTCTCCGTCTTACATGTCCAAACCAACGCAGACGATTTTCCCTTAATTTATCTACAATGCCCGCCACACCTACTTTCTTGCGAATAACCTCATTTCTGATTCTATCTCTTAAAGTGTTTCCACACATCCACCTTAACATGCGCATTTCCGTAACCTCCATCTTTTTAATATGCTCTTTCTTAGAAGCCCAACATTCTGTACCATAGAGCAACACTGGTCAACAAATCAACAATGCTAGTAGGATTCAGCGGGGAAACCAAGAAGACAAGTGGGGAGATTACATTGGCAACATATGCAAAAGGGATCAACCTGCAAGTCAAGTTCTTAGTGATCGACACTCTATCCTCATACAATATGATTATGGGAAGACCCTGGATACACGAAATGAAAGCCATCCCTTCTACGTACCATCAGGTCATTAAGTTTCCTACTAGATGGGGAATTCAAGAAATCAGAGGAGATCCTAAAGAAGCTAAAGAATGTTACAAGATAGCACTGAAGGCAACATCTGCAGAAAAGAGTTCAGCATAGCAATCAGAGGGTCAGCTGGGCCAAGAGAAGTTGAGTATATCAGAAGAGCAAGAAGCTACAGAAGTCCAACTGAACCCCATACATCCAGATCAGAAAGTCAGAATAGGATCAGAGCTGAAAGCAGAACTCAGACAACAAATTTACGACTTTCTGGAAGAAGAGAAAGATGTGTTTGCTTGGACCCATGAAGACATGAAAGGCATTTCCCCAGAAGTTATCACCCACAAGTTAAACGTAGATCCAATGCATACACCAGTAAAGCAAAAAAGAAGAAAATTCGCGCCAGAAAGGAATAAGATCATCAACGAAGAAATTCAAAACCTACTGAAGACAGGAAAGATCAGAGAAGTAAAGTACCCAGAATGGCTTGCCAACGTGGTGGTAGTAAGGAAGAAGAATGGGAAATGGCGAATCTGCATAGACTTCACAGACATCAACAAAGCTTGCCCAAAAGACCCATTCCCTTTACCTCATATCGATGCCATGGTAGATGCCACAGCAGGACACGAGTTGCTATCCTTTATGGACGCCTACAGTGGTTACAACCAGATCCTCGTGCACAAGGATGATCAAGAGAAGACAGCCTTCATTACCAGCCAAGGAATATACTGCTACAAGGTGATGCCTTTCGGATTGAAGAATGCAAGGGCAACGTACCAAAGGTTGGTAAACAAGATGTTTGAAGAACAAATTGGGAACACGATGGAAGTCTACATAGATGATATGGTAGTTAAATCCAAGAAGGCAGAAGATCACGTCAGAGACCTTAGAGAAGCATTCGTCATCCTGAAACAATACGGCATGAAGCTAAATCCCACAAAGTGCACATTTGGAGTACAATCAGGAAAGTTCTTGGGATACATGGTTACGCAAAGAGGAATAGAAGCCAGTCCGGAACAAGTCAAAGCCATCCTAGACCTAGAACAACCGAAATCCAAGAAGGATGTACAGAGCTTAATAGGAAAAATCGCGGCACTGAACAAGTTCATTTCAAAGTCTTCAGAAAAGAACAGAGCTTTCTACGAGGTACTGAAAAAGAACAAGGAGTTCAAGTGGGAACAGGAACACGATGAAGCATTCCAGAAGTTGAAAGAATACCTAGCCAACCCGTTGATTCTCTCCAAGCCCAAAGAAGGAGAACCACTCCAGCTATACCTTGCAGTATCTGAAGGGATGGTCAGCGCTGTTCTCACAAGAGAAGAAGAGAAGGAACAATTTCCAATCTACTACGTAAGCAAGACCCTGCTCAGTGCGGAAACAAGATATGCATCGCTGGAGAAAATCATTTTAGCCTTGTTCACTGCTTCAGTAAAGTTACGTCCATACTTCGAGAGTCATTCCATACAAGTACGAACCAACTACCCCATCAGAGCTATCATGAGAAAGCCAGAAATGTCAGGAAGGATGGAGAAATGGGCCCTACATCTGAGCAGGTACGACATACAGTACGAACCCAGGACGGCGGTCAAATCTCAAGCCTTGGCAGACTTCGTGGCAGACTTCAGCCCTACCCTCGAAGAAGAAGCACAGAAGGAAGTACTAGCTCTACAGGAACCAAAAGCTGCGCAGAAATGGACACTCCATACAGATGGTGCAGCAAACATACGAGGAGTAGGCTTAGGAGTAGTACTAACATCACCCCAAGGAGACAAGATAGCACAGGCAATAAGGTGTAACTTCAAGGCTACCAATAATGAAGCTGAATATGAAGCACTAATCACAGGGCTAACCGTTGCAAGGGATATGAAGATACAACACCTGGAAGTAATTTCTGATTCTCTACTCATGGTAAACCAAGTCAACGGGCAGTATGCAGCAAAAGACACTAGAATGATTGCCTACCTAGAAGTCACAAAGAAGCTCATCAAAGAATTCAAGGAGTTCAAGATAGAACAAGTACCCCGAAACCTGAACACCGAAGCAGACGCACTGGCAAATTTGGGGTCAAACATCAATCCAGAAGAATTTGGGGCAATCCCACTAGTACACGTACTTTCACCAGCCATAGAGAAGGAGTCAACCATGAGTGTCTACGAAATTCAAACAGGCCCTACAGAAGAAGAAGACAACAGTTGGACAACGCCTCTGAAAGAATACCTCCCGGGCAACACGAAACCAACAGGGAAAGTAACAGCTCAAGCATTCGCTCAGAAAGCCTCCAAGTACTGCCTGATCAGCAATGTAATCTTCAAGAAATCTGCAGCAGGACCTTTCTTAAGATGCCTGGAAGGAAAAGAAGCTCAGCAAGTCTTACAATCCCTACACAGTGGAGAGTGCGGAAATCACTCCGGAGGAAGGAATCTACCCAACAAAGCACTTAGAATGGGATACTACTGGCCCAGTATGAGGAAGGATGCAGCAGAGTTCGCCAAGAAATCCCTAGCATGCCAAAAACATGCGCCCTTGACACACAAGCCATCAGAGGAATTACACCCAACATTGACACCGTGGCCATTTATGAAGTGGGGAATGGATATAGTAAAGCTACCCCCGTCATCAGGACAGAGAGTGTACTTCTTAGCAATGACAGACTATTTTTCCAAATGGATTGAAGCAGAAGCGTACAAGGAAATCAAGGATAAGCACGTCATCTCATTTATAAAGAGGAACATTCTAAGCAGATTCGGAGTACCAGCAGAGATCATTACAGACAATGGGTCCCAATTCATCAGCAACAAAACCACCAAGTTCTGTAAGGAATGGAACATCTCCCTTATCACATCTACACCAAGGTACCCACAAGCAAACGGACAAGCAGAATCAAGCAATAAAGTCCTTATAGGCAACATGAAAAAAAGGCTGGAAGGAGCCAAAGGAAAATGGGCAGATGAACTACCCAACATATTATGGGCAGACAGGACAACTCCTAAAGGCGCTACAGGTCATACCCCTTTCTCACTGGTGTACAGATGTGAAGCTGTAATCCCAACAGAGGTAGAAGTGCCTACAGCAAGATACGGGCTAATGACAGAAGAAAGAAATCAAGCAGAACTAATTCATAATTTAGACACAGTGGAGGAACTCAGGGAAGACGCACAAATGAGAATGGCAGCATATCAACAGGAAGTAGCAAGATCTTTCAACAAGAATGTCAGAGTCAAAGTCTTCAAGCTAGGAGATTGGGTTCTCAGGAAGGTATACGAAAACACCAGGGAAGTCAATGTAGGAAAGCTAGCACCCAACTGGAAAGGACCCTATGAAATCACTAAGGTAGTGGGTAATGGAGCATACAGACTCAGGAATGCAGAAGGAAAAGAAGTGCAGCGAAGCTGGAACGCAGCACATTTAAAGTTATATCATTTCTGAAGAAAGGTACGCAGTTATTATTTCTATTTTGTCTTTTAATTTACAAAAAGGAAAAACAAAAAAAAAAGGAAAACAAGCAAAAATACAAAAAAAAAGAGAAAAACACAAAAACACAAAAATCTCCAACAGCCAAAATCAGCACGAAAGGTACTTATCTATCTCTATCCTTTGTCAATTTGCTTTATGATCATTACGAATACTGACTTTGGCATCGGAGGGCCGTTGGGGAAACCCACGGCCACCCCTCACCTTCTTCTGTTTTGCAAGGAACACGACTGACATTACTGAGCAAGAATGTAACAAGTCCCTTCACTACTGAACAAAGACTAGTCATTCCTGAAAAGAACAGACCTACTATCCTTACAAGGCATACAAACACATGTAAGTAGCATCACAACTGTAATACAACTGTAATACATTCGTGATACAACTACAATCACAACACACTATACAGAAAAGTCAACCACACAGCAAGAAAGACAGAAATACTTAGCGTAGCACAAAATAAAAACAAATTATCCAAACTGCACTAAGGCAGTAAACAGAAACAACATTCAAAAGTTTTACATTTTTTTTTTAAAAAAAGGTGACGCAGCACCAGTTAAACTAATTCTCCCCCATGTTGTCAGCAGGAGCTACTTCTTCAGCAACAGGCTTCATCACCTCTGGGGCATCCTTGACTTCTTCATTATGAGGAGAGTTCACTTCCTCATCAGCAAAGCTCAGCAGTAGTGAGCCAGGAGCAGCAGTCCCCTCAGGAAACGCCTTCTCGAAAGAAGCCTTATCACCATCATAGTCCCAAGCCTCATGCTTTCCTTGCTGAAACTCCTCCATCATCTCAAGACGTGCCTTCCCGTAGTAGTACGTAGCAGCATCAATGGCCTCGTTAGCAGCTTCCTTCAAGGTACCTTTCAGCCTATCCCGCTCAGAAATGCAGTCCCGATGCTTATCCGTTCAGCCTTCAAAGCCTCAGTAGCAGCCTTGTATTTGTCAGACAGAGCATCACGCTCCTTCTTCATAGCCTCATACACCCGAGAAAATTCTGACACCTTGCCTAAGACACCAAGGCAAGACTGCAGGCTCTACACAGCAAAGATGAAGTGTAAGGAGCATATTTCAATAAGGTCGATTTTATTAAAAAAATTTTTTTTTGGAGTATACTATACCTGGAAAGACTGTACGGCCGCCTCTTGTGAAAGGTCAGCAAAAGTCATCGAAGACTGGCGATCCTTGAAAGAAGGAAACAACAGGGTATCTACATGCGGAGCAAGAGAGTCAAAAGAAAACTCAGCAGCGTCAACATCAATAGGCATCTCCAACTTCCTCTTGAGACTGGCACGAGACGGAGGCGGAGGAGGGACACCCTTGGGAGCAACCATCTTGATGGGAACAACCTCAGAAGTCTGGGGGGACGAGTGAGACTTAAGACGACCCAAGATGGAAGATGAGCTAAGAAGATCATGAGACCTTATTGACCTTGATGTATCTACAAGGAACATAGCTGGTTCAAAAAGTAATACAACTAGGAACACAGCAAATGTATACAACTAGGAACACAGCAAATGTATACAACAAGGATCACAGCAAATATATACAACAAGGATCACAGCAAATATATACAGCAAGAACGCTAATTGAATCAAATAGATTAACAATTGTATACAAGTGTATTCAACAAGGATACAGCCGATTCAAAATTAAAAACCCACAAACTAAACAAGCAAACCGACATCAACCACACATTCACAAAATTATAAGTACAGCAAAACATCGAAACTCACAAGAAAGAAAGAAAACAAACCTTGAGACATGGTTGGGGCAACTTTCTGTTCAGAATCAGATTCGTCCAAGGACTTAATTTGAATAACTGCTTCAGGTTGTGTCAACTTGATGAAAGATCTCTCGTCTGCACTCAACTCATACAACTTGTCTATTAAGGATGGAGACTGAGAGCGCTGCTTCAATTTACTCACTGCAACCAACAAGCAAATAAGCCCAAATCAACAAAGAAGGAAAGAAGAACATAAAAGAATAAGAAAATAGAATATCTTCAGCCTCAACAGTGTCAATAAAAAAATCACAATCATCACCCAACGAATCAATCCTCACAAAGAAGAACTTGTGATACCACTTCTTGTCAAACGCCTTCTCCAAGTCAGCCACCAAAGGACCAACACCATCCTTCAGGCGAAGACCAACTCGACCTTTACCACTGGTCCTAATAGTATAAGGGTAACACAAATCCCTCACATCAAGTTCTATACCCAATTTTATACTCAGCAAATCCAGAATTCTCAATACCCTCCAAGTCTGGGGCAACAATTGACAAGGCGAAATCCTAACTCTAGAAAGAAATTGGCGAACAAGAGCAGAAAAAGGAAAAGTATGCCCAATTACAAAAGGGTACTCAAAGAAACACACCCAACCAGGGGCAGTCCAGTCAGCCCTTTCCCTAGGTGATGGAATTTTCACCACAACCCCATCAGGAAAACGCGCAATTGCAGCAATATTCTGAACTTCCTTCTTCGTAATGGTGGAGGGATAGGTATCCTTGACAGGAAAGACGTTCTGCGCCACCAAGTTTGGCCTTTTCGCACCCTCATCCACCCCAGCAAACACCACTCTCACATGATCATCCATCCCAAAAACAAGAGAAAAGTACAAAGTGTAAAACAGAGCAAATAGAGAAGAGAGAGAAAATACCTGATGAAATTGAAATTGGGGCAAAGAAACTGAAGTGATTAGACAATAGCCTGCACACCCAATAAATACCAAAGACGGAAATAAACCGCCCTTCACAGTTATCGAGGAAGTTGCCTTAAAACCGCCACCACTTTCTATTTTGCTAACCGTTGGAACAATTTCTGAAATTCAAAATATTTTCTAGAGCTTTCTTTAGGTAATTTTCACTTCCAAATACTTGGAAATAAAAATTAGGGGCAATTGTTGGGCCCGTATTGTAATACGACCCATTACATTTAGGGCACCAGTCCAAGAAGCAATAGCTCAGCAAAAATAAGCAAAACGGCTTGATTGGAATAAACAAGGAAAGCAGCATCAAGGATATCAATCAAGGAGATACTTGCCAAAGATACACCTACAGAACAGGGAAGAAGATAAATCAAGAAGATCTTCCTCATTTTGAATATATTCCGAATATCTTTGTAAACCCTAGAGATCCCTGGGTATAAATAAGCATAATTAGACTATTTTGAGCATTCATGTACGCACATATACTCTAAATATAAGAGAATTACTCTGCATTTACCTACGGAGCTTCGTCCCTACTGAAGAAGGAGGCTAGTCCTTATTCAGTATTGTATCTCTAAACTTATTCTCTTTTCATAATAGAGTTCATCCTGTTTACTTATTGTTTGTTCATTGCTTATCTATTGCTTTATTATTGCTTTACTGCTATTTTATATGCTTTTGGTAGTATGATTGTTGTTACCCCTCAAACCTAGCAGATTCTCATATGTCCTTGTTGAGATTTGCCTAAACACAAACCAGATTGTATTGTGTCTGATTACCTTTACCCTTGGACCGTTGATGTAGCAAAGAGGCTAGGAATTCCAAGGTTGGCATTTAGTGGTGGTTGTTTTTTTAATTGTTGTGTTAGTTACAATCTAGAACAGTTTCGACCCCATGACCGTGTCGAATTCGAGCGCCAACCCTTTGCTGTTCCGAATTTGCCCGATGAAGTAACAATAACAAGATCACAACTTCAAGATCTTGTTAAGGGAAACACTGATTTTAATGAATTATTTGAAAGACTTAGAAAAGCTGAAAAAAACAGTTTTGGTGTACTAATGAATAGTTTTTATGGTTTAGAGTCTGCTTACGTAGATTATTTTAGAAATGAGATGGGAATCAAGTCATGGCACATTGGTCCGTTGTTTCTCTTCAACAAGCCTACGTTAGATGATAAAGTCGGACGAGGCGACAAGAGTTCGATTGATGCACATAAATGCTTACAATGGCTTGATTCAAAGAAGCCTAACTCTGTTCTTTACATTTGTTTTGGAAGTTTAAGCCGGTTTACGAAATCTCAGCTCATACAAATGGCTAGTGCTCTTAATGATTCAGGGTGCTGTTTTATTTGGGTGTTAGGGAAAGTCATGAAATCTAATGAAAATAATAATAATAATAATAATAATAATAATAATAATAATAATAATAATGACCAAATTAGGCAAGATGATGATCAAGAAGAAATTGAAGAAGAGCAACAACATTATTGGTTGCCTAATTGGTTTGAAGAGACCTTGTTAGAAAATAAAGATAAGGGCCTTGTTGTAAAAGGGTGGGCCCCACAATTACTAATCCTCGAGCATCCAGCAATAGGAGGGTTTTTAACACATTGTGGATGGAACTCGATATTAGAAGGGGTGTGAGCGGGTGTACCATTGATCACATGACCATTGTTCGCCGATCAATTCTACAACGAAAAACTTGTTACACAAGTCCTTAAAATCGGAGTTGAAGTAGGAAACATGGTGTGGAAAACGTGGGCAACGGATGAAACAGAGTTGGTTGGAAAGAAGAAGATTAAGATAGCCATAGAAAGAGTAATGGGAGTAGGAGAAGAAGCAAAAGAAATTAGAAGAAAGGTAAAGGAGTTTAGTGAGTTAGCATACAAAGCTATAGAAGAAGGGGGGTCCTCATTTAACGATGTTAATGAACTACTTAAGGAAATTAGCATGCACAAACAATATTATATGGTGAAAGAATAGAGTTTATATATAGCCACAAACTTTACTATAGCTATAGCTCCAAAAGTTTTAGTTTTTTGTCAAACAAAAAAATAAATTAATTAATCTATAACCCTTATAAAAGCCCCAACCACCCTTACTGTTTCACATTTACTGTTCCTTATGAACAGGAAATTGACGTTTCTGCCCTCCCTTGCCCTTAGCACCCTTCCTTGATTGACCAAATTTCCAGGGGTGGTTTGGTCTTTTTGCTTTGACATTCCAAGTGTTCTGAATGAGCTGACGCGTGGCATTCATCCTCTTGGTCTTTTCGTGTTGCCCATTTCTCTCTCTTGCTTTTGCTCCTCTCATCATCACTTCTCCTAAGCATCCTCAAATTTCCCCCTTTCTCTCCTCCATTGAAGCGCACTTTGAGTTCTCCATTAAAGCGCACTCTGAGTTCTCTGATCCATTGAAGCCTACTTTGAGTTTTTTGCCGGTGAATTGGATTTTCAACTTTTAAGTCCGGCGTTTTCTGGAGGTTTTATTGTTTTATCCTTTGTTTTTTTTTCGCCTGATTTCGAAATTCTAGGGTTAGGGTTAGGGTTAGGGTTTTTGGTTGGTTTTCAAGATACTCAAATCTTGATTTGCTTTAATCAAAATTCTTCATCTTTTTTGATGAAGTTGAGTTACTGGGTTCATTTCTTCTGCTGTAAATCGATTGAATTGTAGTTTGAAGCAATGTTTACACCCCATAAGAAGGTTTTTACGGATTGGTCTTTGTCGCCGAGGAGAGAGAATCAGAAAACTCCAGTGCCGAATACTAATTCTAGCGCACGAATTTCTGAAAATGGAGGTGCGATTGCTGTTAGGGATGGAGACGATCTCGAAGATTTGGATGGAAGAACTGCTAAGCTTGAAAATGAGGTGGGTTTATTTGTTAATTATATCTGTTTTATCTTAATTACTTAATTTACCTGTTTTTTTTTTTTTTTTTTTTTTTTTTTTTGCATGAATTATGATTTTTTTTTGCTCACCTGGGTTTGCTCTGTTTTTACTTTATTTTTGTGGGTCTTACTGTATTTTTTTCAATTCAATGAATTTTAGTATTTTGTGCTCTGATTTGAGTAGATTTGTAGTTTTGCTTAACGATATAAGTACTCCGTATTGTCTGAAGTATAATATTAATGAATGTTGGGTCTACTTGAGTAAGGTTGAGAATTAGTTGTTTTTTGCCGTATTTTAATTGGAATTCCCCACTTAAAAAAAGAAGAAGCTTGAAGCTGTGTATGTATTGTAGTCAGTGAAGTGTTGGGTGTAGCGGATGTGAGGTGCATTGGGTTAATTGCTTCTTCCGTTGTACCAAAATGGCGATCGACCTTGAATTATTACCATTTTTAGCTTTTATCTTCTTCATTTCGTTCTTTGTAAGGTATGTGGCTTTGTTTTAAAATTTAACAATTTTTTTCCCGCTTCTTGTTGTTAATTGTAAATAGATAATAGTGTTTTTTTGTTTTGGCAGCTGTTAATTTCATGGAGTGGTTTGAAGGAGCTTCTTTGGTCGCAGCTGTGGATCTGGTTATTGCTATGTGTGAGGTGTGGTTAGTTATTGTTTCGCATTTTTTTGCGAATTTTAGTTTAATTATTGTTGAGTTTGATGAGTAATGTGATTTGGTTGATTTAATTAATTAATTAGTTCATTGCTATGTTGTTTTAGTTTAGTTAGTTAATTAGTTCATTAGCCTAATTAAGTATGTTATGTTTTAGCTTTAGCTAATAAAATTGTGAACAAAAATTAATTTCCTGTAGATTTCTATTATAAATTAATTAGAGATTAACTTAGCCTCATTAAGTATGTTAATAAAAATTTGGCTTTGGAGGTTACAGTGGGAAAGGAAATTTGCTTTGGAGACTACACTGTTTAGATACAGTATTTATACTTTGTATTAATTAATGGTTTTGTATTAATTCGTTATTTTGTGTGATTTTTGTTTTTCGGTGCTTGTTGTTTTTGTGAAATGTGGTTGTTTATTGTTTTAGTTGGGTGATTTGATGGATTTTTTTTACTTTTTGAATGTGGGTTGGTTTAGCTTGAGCTTTTATAAGGGGAATGAGGTGGTAGTACTTTTGGGATTTTGAGCTTTTATCTGCAATCATACTTACTGGACTTTGTGTTGTTAATGCTGGGAAAATGTGTTGATGTTAATTAGGTTTTCAATCAATGCCTTAGAATTTGGACTGGAAATTTACAATCAAATTGAGATCTTTGAAGTATTAGTCATCGGTTTTGATTTTTATTTTATTTTTTTTGGTTTCGCTTCACTGGTTCTGATTATGAAAAGAATGTCATTGGGTAAAATAAACTCAAGCCAGTTAAATAATGTGTGAAAGGGTTGAGTGGTAAAATTACCAATAGGTCTGGCTGACAACTAACTCTCTATTTTCAAGTTGCTCAGAAAAACAATGATGTGCAATTGCCAACATATATTGAGAGGTGAGTTCTTAAATAAAAAGTAATCTTTATGTGGTTTTCCCCTGTTTAGCTGTTTGATTTTGACTGTTCACTTTTGAAGTGCATATCAGATAAATTTTTGTTATCATTGTTAAATTTTTTTTTTTTTTTTGAAAGAAAAGATAGCCATGTATTAAAGATTAACCGAGGTCCAATTCCGCCAAAGTGATAATACTTTGAGGGAACGGACCTAAACGAAGAAGCTCAGAGTTAGTGCCGGTATCTCACCTTGCAACGAGGTGAGCAACCGTATTACAAGATCTTTTAATGTGAGCAAAATTACATCCAACAAACAGCAAGCTATCTTTTCTAATATCTTCATAGACCAAGTGAATAGGAGACATCCCACCAGCAGCAGACTTCACAGCTTGAATGGCATTCAGAGCATCACTTTCTACCTCAATTCGATCATACCCAAACCTTCTAGCCACCTGCAGCGCATACCTTATTGCTATAGCTTCAGCCACCTCTGAGGAAGTATAATGTGATACCCTGGCAGCAGCAGCTAGGATTTGGCCCTCCTCATTGCGAATGACAACACCAAGCCCCACCTTGCTTCCCCCTAGCACATGTGCATCTGAGTTTACCTTGACCCATCCGTGACTAGGTTTTTGCCACAGTAATGCAGCACTCAAAGAAATCTGCCCACCAGAATGAGGGCTAGGCAGAACCTTTTTAGCATATATATTGTAATCAGACACCAATCGCACATAGCCAGCAGCCAACATTACAGCATTTGGGTTCTCACCTTGGAAGAGCTTTAGGTTCCTCCCTCTCCACGCAGCCCACATAAGAGCAGCCATAGTGCTCACGACCCCTGCATTGTTAAATAATTGGTGGAGTGTTAATACCTGATTTAAAAGTATTGATTCTTTATCAAATCTTGCGATCATGGCGTATGGGTATGGATATGGGTGAGATTTTCTGTATTTTTTGCAATTAAATTGATTATTTTGTTTTTATTTTTGTTTAATTAATTGGAATTTGGTATAATTTGATTTCATAATTATTGTTGTTATATTGTCATTAATATCTTAAATTTTTGGAAAATAGCAGCTAAATTCTTGATTATCTCTTTATATGAATTGTTTATAGCTCCATTGAATCTAGATTTTGTTGGATTATAGCCCTCATTGATGTGGTATTGTTGATTTAAAAAAGCAGGATCACACAAGGGAGCCCATACTTGATCTTCAAAATGTGAAATATCAGCTTGTGGCTCTTTACTTTCTTAGGGCTTAATTGTTTGTATTTAACATGCAGAGGTAGCTTTAATTATTTTGGAACTTAATGTATTTGTTTTTGGTTAATGTTGGTTATGTTAAATATAATAAGTGTAACTTGCTATTACACTATTACAACAGAGTTCCACTCATTTTCTGATTAAGAATAAGTTTTTTCGTATAAATATATTAAGTGTAACTTGCTATTACACTATTACAACAGAATTCCACTCATTTTCTGATTAAGAATAAATTTTTTTCTTGTAAAATACTTCGTATTGGGTTATTTATTTATTTATTTATTTATTTAACCTTGATTTTCCACTTGACTCCCATCCATCTTCATTAAATCTTAATTAAACTCATTCATATGTCCATTTTTCTAGCAAGTAAAATGAAAAAACTATTATGATAGCTGGTGGCTAATGACTTAATTGGAGGTAAAATGACCGGTACCTCCAATTTGGGTATATTGATCATTTTTTTAAAAAAGAACATCATTAGTGTTTACTGTTTAGTGTATGCTTTATTTTATGGAAAAACAAAGCAAATAGAAAATCAACAATGAAATATGCAAAATCATAAGAGACGAGACAGTAAGGAAAGTACTTAAGTACTTAATATGGGGAATGAAAAAAAAAAAAAAACAAATTGAAAAAGAGTATTTGTTGTAAAACCTTAGAAGACGGGGTGAAGTTAAAGGAGAAGGTAAGCAATGAAACAAGATAGCGATGAGGTAAGGTGGGGTTAGAAGACACCAATAATAATGAGAGTTTATAGTAGAATTATGCTGGATTTATACATATGTGCTTTTTAGAAGAGAGACAGAGGAAGATAGAGGGGAAGAAAGTACAAACTCTAATAATAAGATTGAAATGGATAAATATTCTTATAAATGTGAAACCCAATGAAGAAAGTACATATGCAAGTAGCACTTAACTATAAACTCTCCAAATTGTTAACAAATAAAAAGAGAATAGAGGATGGAATATAAACCACTTAAAAAGAGATTCCTAAATGAAATAGATTACTAGAGAAAATAAATAGGATACAAGTAAGTAAGTAAGATGAATGGAAGATTTTTACTCTATTGATATTACAGCACTTAGACCTCTTTCGTAAAATAACACAAGAACAAGCTATTTATGTTGTAATAACATAAAGACCTTTAAGATAATTGTTCAACAATTAAAACTTATAATTATGATACACTTATTGAATAGCTCGTAACAACAAGAATTATAAGCATTTTTAACAAAGATTTTGTGCTAGATTGGGGGGTGAAGGGGGGGGGGGATCAAGAGAAGGGTGAACAAGTACTACCTATAATTTTATTTTATATCCAATTTTTAAAATAAAAAAAAAAGGAGAGAGGGAACTACGAGAAGAATAATTAGTAAAAAAAGAGGGAGTTTGGTTAAATAAAGGAAGGAATTGTGAAAGGTAAGCAAGTGTATATCAATAATTTTCAAAGAAAGAGTAAGTAGACAAGGTCAGGGGAAGAGAAACAAAAAAAGAGAGGAGAGCTTTGGGACAATAGAAAGAGTAGGTGAGAATAAAGCACTTTAAGAGATCATTTTTAGTATTTAAAATTAAGATACAACTGTCACAAAGGAGATACATAAATGAGAGAAATTAGGAATGTGAAAATGAAAAAAAGAAAAACAAGGAGGTGGTTCAATGACTATTTTTATAGATTGTAATCAAAGAAGTGATAAAAATTACTTTTTTAAAAAGATTCTAAGATTTTAAAAACCATACAGGTTAAGTGTAAAAATGTTAAGGAATATGGAAAAGGAGAGGAGAACAAGTGAGGGTTGGAGAAGTGGTTTGAATTGAACGCAAGTAAAGATTAACTTTATGAATTTTGTAAAATTATAAAGTAAGGAAGGATGGAGTAATGGAAGGAAGGAGTGAGGAAGAGAGATGTGGTCACTTAATTGCCAATTTTATGTGCTCAAACTCAATATTTGATACTTTGTATAGAAAGAAAATTGATCAATAATATTATAATTAGGAAAAAAAATCAACCTTAATGTAAAATTGTGATAGAGGGGGGGAGAGAGAGAGAGGGGGGGCGGAGGGCGGGGGGGTGATGAGGGAGAAGGAGAGAACATTAAGGGACATGCGAGAGAGCAATAGAGGAGGAGGAATAGAGGTATGTGTTGTTGGAGAAGAATCCAAGTTAGAGAAGGGATGTGGAAGAGAGAGGGGCCGAGAGAAAAAAAAGGGGTCAGGAGAAAGAAAAGGGCCAACGTAAAAAGGGTAGGCCAGGAGAGGAGAGGAGAGGAAAGGAGAAGGCATGTTGGGAGAAGTGAGGAGTCAAGAAAGACGAGAGAGCGGACATGAGAGAGATCAGGAGTGAGAAAAAAGACCCAAAGTGAAAAGCTACAAAAAAGAGACAAAGAAAGTTGAGGAGTTGGGAGAAAAGGAGAGCAATATTAAGAGACTAGGAGAGTGACGACCATGAGAAATCAAAAGAGAAAGAACTAAAGCAATACAGGAAGATAAGGGTTGAGAAAGAAAGATAGGTCGGTAGAAAGAGGGAAGGCCCGAGAGAGAAAGAGATTGAGAGAACAAAAGAAAAAGGGAGATAGAGAGAAGGCCCGAGAGAGAAAGAGATTGAGAGAACAAAAGAAAAACGGAAATAGAGAGAAAAGGGAAAAAAGGGAGAAAGTGTACACTACAACAAAAGTGACATAAGGTAACAACAATTGGTAAAACTTTAAAAGTTATAAGTTTAATCAATAATTGATGTTTATTTTTTAATTATTGAATTTCAATTTTAATTTGGCAAATTGGATGTTGTCAATCTTCCAATCTCCCTAATCGAAACACCCGATCTGCAATCTTCTTATCGCCCCGATCGCACTACTCAGTTCGCTAATCCTCCAATGGCCTTGATCGCACCACCCAATTTGTCATTCCTCCAATTGCCTTGATCACACCACTTAGCTTGTCAATCCTCCAATCGCCCTAATTGCACCACCCAGTTTGTTAATACTCCAATCACCTTGATTGTACCACCCAGTTTGGAAAACCTCCAATCGCCCTGATCTCAACACCCAGTTTACCAAATTTCTCCAATTGCCTTGATTGTACCACCCAATTTGCCAATTCTCACATCCTTTTTATCGCACCACCTAATTTTCCAATCCTCCAAACGCTCTTATCTTAACACCCAATTTGTCAATCTTCTAATCACCCTGATCACAATACCCAGTTTAAATTTACGAGGTGAATGTATGTATAGTGTTACAAAAGAATATAAGCCGTAATATTTGACTCCTAAAGCTGGAATGTCGTGACTCCTGAATATATTTCATTTAGCAACTCGGAATTATCAACCACTAATGCTTAGATGAATAAGTCATGTAAGCCTCAACATAGCTCAACCTTCTATATAAATAAACAATCTATAGCATTTAACGTTAATCAATCAATTTTATTCATAGTCTCCATTAATATTCCTATTGACTATATATTTCATTGACACTTTACTAACCAAGGTTGGTATTGTATTAAGTGAATGTTGACTCAATGTGTAATTGTTACATGAAAATTGAAACACCAATAGATTTGTTGCACAATAAGAAATTGAATTCATTTAATTCAGTCAACACAAACAATTGGTAAAACTTTCAAAGTTATAAGGTTAATCGATAATTGAAGTTTATTTTTCAATCATTAAATTTCAATTTTAATTTGGCAAATTGGATGTTGCCAATCTTCTAATCTCCTTAATCGCAACACTCAACTTACAATCCTCCAATCTCCCTAATCGCACTACTCAACTTTTAAAGTCATTCCTCTAATTGCCTTGATCGCACCACTTAGTTTGCTAATTCTCCAATCTCCCTGATCGCACCAGTTTTTCAATCCTCCAATCACCTTGATTACACCACCCAGTTTGTCAATCCTATAATGGCCCTGATCTCAACACTCAGTTTACAAATCCTCCAATTGCCTTGATTGTACCACATAGTTTGCCAATCCTCACATCCCCATCATTGCACCACCCAGTTTTCCAATCCTCTAAACGCTATGATCATAACACCCAGTTTTCGAATCTTCTAATCTCCTTAATCATAACAACCAATTAAAATTTATGAGAAGAATGTATGTATAGTGTTACAAAAGAATAAAACCCTTTTGATATTTGATTCCTAAAGCTGAAAGGTCTTAGATATTTGACTCCTGAATATATTTCATATGGCAACTCAGAATTATCAATCACTAATGCTTAGATGAATAAGTCATGCTCAACATAGCTCAACCTGCTATATAAATAAACAATTTATAACATTCAACATTAATCAATCAGTTTTAGTCACAGACTTACAATCACCATTAATATTCTTAATGACTATTTCATTGACTCTTAACTAACCTAGGTTGGTATTGTATTAAGTAAATGTTGACTGGAAGTGCAACTGCAACATGTAAGTTGAAACATCAATAAATTTGTTGCATAATAAGAAATTGAATTCATTCAAATTAATAAACACGCCCCAAAATAACATGTTTCCAAACAATACTAATTGTTCACAATATATATATATATATATATATATATACATATATATATATACATATATATATATATATATATATATATATATATATATATATATATATATATACATATACATATATATATACATACATATATATATACATACATATACAATGAAGCCTCTGTCTACAAAACTGTAATTTATAATCGTATAATTTACTAAATCAAATTGTTTAGAGAAATTGGATATATATACACATTATAAAGAATTACATGTTCGATGATTTTTCAAAAATGTTTTAGCACTTATAAATACACATAACTTTATGACAAGTAAACTAATAAAGTAGTGATTAACATAAAATATAAGCTAATTAGATGATAAAAACCAATCAAATATCGCCAAATTGGGGGATCATACGCCATATTAATGATGATGCAAATTGTTGACAAAAACTTTTTGTATGCATATAGCTTTTCCATTTGAGTTAAACTGCTTCAATTTTAGTTGCATCATTAGTTTTGTGCACTTATTTATTAACTATAGCTAAAGTGATCATTATACACTAACCAATCAAAGCAAAGAAAAATCAACAATCAAAATGAGACCAATTACATGAACAGATAAACAACAACTAATTACACACTAATCACCGAAGCGAAATCACCATTGGGGGACCGCGCGCGTAGCGCGCGGGCCAACAACTAGTTTTTAGAAATATGAAGATCTACCACCTTGATTTCAATTTATTAATAGCTTGGTTTGTCTATTGATTGTTGTATGAGTTGATATGATACGAAGTATTTGTAATTTTCTTTTGAATGATTCAATCTAAACTTATTAATACCCTAAAAATTTAATAGAATGTAACATTATACTTTGGTGAAAATCCGTTATGTTGATTGTTGAGCATAATTCATTTTTAGCCATGGCTAAAATTGAGGTACATAAGATAGGCCATGGATATGTTTTTTTTTTTTTTTTTTTTTTTTTTTTCCTTCTAGTTTTTATCTTATTAAAAGGTAGAGTACTTGTATATTGTACGGAGAATGAGATTTGTATATTTTATGAATACTGCTCCCTCCGTTTTTAAATATTTGCTCCATTTTTCCATACGCGGAGTTTTAGGAGGAATTGTATAAAGTAATACCCCCTCCGTCCCTTTTTTACCTTCCTATTTGTAAAATTACACAGGAATTAAGGAACTTGGGATAAAACAAAGAACAATAAAACAAAGTACAATGGAAATTACAAGACATTAATTGATGTTTTTGAGTAAAACAAAGATAGAATAATATTTAATACTGCATATGTCATCAATCCTTTGAAAAGAAAAAGGACCACTAATATTTTTTGGTGGAAAAAAAAGGACCAATCATATTCATTTAAATTGATGCACATGGATTCTGAAAATAAGAGTGAGAATTAGAAAATAAGAGTGAGAAAATAAAGAAAGCATTAATTACAAAATAGAAAAATAGGGATAATTTGGGATATTTGGTAAAAATTTACTTACCAAAAAAGGAAAGTATGAATGTAATTTTAAAATACCCAAAAAAGAAAGCAAGAATGTAAAAAAGGGACGGAGGGAGTAAAATATAAAGGTAATGGTGTTAGTGGAAGGTAAAGCAGGGGAGAGATAATCTAAAAGTAATAAAATTGAGTCTCATTAGTTGAGAGGAAATGAATTAAATATTATAAAAGCTTTTTAAAAAAGGAAATGAAGCAAGTATTTAAAAACGGCCGCAAAAGGAAAGCGGAGTAAGTATTTAAAAATGGAGGGAGTACATAAGAAGTACTTGTCTTTAAAAATTTTGGTAAATTTTTTCTTATTTTCCACTCTCAAAAAGAGACATACTATATGTACATTGTAATAGTTTTTAAAAAAAAATGTACGCTGTAATATGTTGCACATAAAATAAAATATTTTTTTTTTTTTCCCCTTTTCTGAAGGGAAAACAAAACATGCATTTTATTACAATTAATAAAATTTCCTCAAAGCAAAGACTCTTTGTGAAAAGAGCTACACAATACAAATACAAATGTACTTGGAAGTTGGAACTAGTAAAGATCCATTTTGTATTTATTGAAGAATGATGCAAAAAAAGTTTTTGGTAAGAAGAAAGGCATAAAGGAGGGAGAATGCATGAATTTAGAAAATACGTGGGGATATGAGGAATTACGCCCAAAAGACACTAGTAGTTCTCAACTTTAATGTATGGGCAATAATTTTGATTGATCCATGAATTTATAAAAGATTATCAAATTTCAATGACTGCCACTAATTTGGCAATCGAATTTATCAACGTGAATGGTAATGGTACTCATCAAGGAGCTAGCTAGGCTTACACATTGGTTAGTGCCTTAGCGGTTGTTCCCACTTGCCAATCACTAAATGTAGATTTATTATAAAAATTATTTAAGAAAAAAAAAAAAAAACTAAATCATATTTTTTCACTTTTCGTATCTCTTTTCTCCTTAAACACATTTACTCTATACTTATTATTTTTCAAGTAATAAAAAATTTATTGAAATCAACTTCTCAAATCTCAATCCAATACGGTTAATACGACACATTAATACATCTCCTTATCATACGGAGCATTGTATTATTCATTAACGACGTACATCCAAAGTACGTATATAGTACTTAGAAAATGAACACGAAGTAGCACTTTTATCATGATAATTGATATAGACATGTCAATCACGTTACTTCAATCAAGGCCCAAGGATCATCAAAGAAAAAAAAGGCTCCAAGGCCCTAAAAACCTAGAATAAACAAACACATCATTTTATTTTGGTCCAAATCCACAATCAACAAAAGAAGATGAGAGGAAGTGAGACATAAAATCATTAGAATGTGAGAGTAAAGATTTTTAATTTTAGAACACAAAAAAAGTCATACTCGTATTCGCTAGAAAATTGACCAATACTAAATTAGTCTATTCAATTGTAATTGCAGGAAGACTAATTTGATCGGCGGCTAATTCACATCTACCCAGAAATTCTTTGGAAATTTATTCCCTTTTCTTCAAATTAAACCCCATTGACGCTTTTGTCAACTTTACGCCTAACTTCTTGACACAAAAAAAAAAAAAAAAACACGCCCCCATTTTCAGTTTCTTCTACTATTAATCACTGTTAACTTAGCTCATTAACACCCATTTTCAAGTATTTTGAGCTGTTTTTTTTCAGTTTTTTTGGGGTTGAAATTTCCCAAATGATGAAGAATCGAGGTAGTGGTAAAATCTCTACAAAATGGATTCCATTTTTTTGCATCTCTTTCTTCTTCATTGGAATGCTCTTTACTAACAGGTTTGATTTCTGCTCTTTTTCGTTTCTGGGTGTTTGTATTTAATTTGATTTGATCTTGTAAAAGTTATTAGCTTTTGCTAAATTTGAGTTGTGTTAGCTGATAAGATGCGAATTTGATTCAAATTTTTTGATAAATAAAGGTTGTGGGAACCACCAGAATCTGATAATAAGCTGATTTCAAGCCATCAACGGAATGAAGAGCTCAAAGTGATTTGTGAAGATTGTGGGACGAAAAAGGTATGAAAATTTTCAGATTTTATTCCCACTTTTTAAAATTTTTGGGGAAAAGAAATTCAGCTTTGGAAATGGAAATCTGGGAAAAAAAATGAGCTTTTGATTTGATGCAGAAACCCAGAGAAGATACAGATGTAATGGATGAAGTACAAAAAACCCATGATTCAATCAAGTGAGTATAATTATATGGTTTTTTATGAAGCTAATTGCCTAATTCTGGTTAGTTTTGAATAGATTTTAACAAGCTTTGCAATTGTGTTGATAATTGGGAGAATGCTTAGGTCTTTGGACAAGTCAATTTCAATGCTTCAAATGGAATTGGCTGCTTCAAGAAGTTCTAATGAGCTAATTCACCCTAGAGAGTCTGTAGGGGTCACAACTCAAAATGGGAAACCTAAGAAAAAGGCTTTTGTTGTAATTGGGGTTAATACTGCTTTTAGTAGTAGGAGGCGCCGTGATTCGGTGAGGGAGACTTGGATGCCTCAAGGTATTGGGTTTATTTCATTGCTGTGTTTGCATTGAACTTAATTGTGTGCATTATACTCACCGCGGTTGTTTTGTCTTCAGGAGAAAAATTGCGAAAGTTGGAAAAAGATAAAGGGATTGTTATACGATTTATGATTGGTCACAGGTTTGTTGATTATTGCTTCATAATGATTCCTTATTCCTTCATCTCATGCTCAATTTATTTGATTTGAAAGGATTTTGCTCATTTTACTGAAAAATAACATTTATTGTTGAAAATGAGGATATCATTTTTTGGTTTCATGTGATTTTTGCATTTAAAGATTGGGGAGTTATTATGTAAATATATGTGGGTGTGGTCCATGTGGAGCCTCATCTTATGTGTAGTGTGTGTAATTTGTAATCTGAAGTCTACTATATATGAGTTGGTTAACGCTCGGTGTACAAGTAGAATGGATACCTGTCTACAGTCTACACATTGACAAAAGATAACAGATTGTCTTATGCAGCTATGCATGTAAACAGGCCATCAACTCTATAATATTGCCATTGTTTGAATCTCTTATTTTGTCCAAAGTTCCTGTTGATCATTGGAGATCACGAAGTCAAGCTTTAACTAAATCCACTACTAGTTTATAGTTTATACGGAGTAATGTAAAAAAAAAAATGCCATTTTTCTATGCCTCTATTGCTGATCTCAATTAGGGTAGTTTCTTTTGTTTTGGTGGGGTGGGGGTGAGTTTCAGATGTACGTACCTTCATCATATATTTGCGCTGATGCTCTATTAGCCTTACCCCTATAATTGCAAAGAGGTCACTTCCGTTAGTCTACTGATTTATTAGTGTAATGCTCAGAATTCTGGTGATATGTTTTTCAAAATAATTTAATGTAAATTGCTTGGTGTAGTTTGATTGCAATCAGAATATAAGTTTTTATGCAATAACTAGGGACTAAGGGTGACAAAGATTCATTAAAAATTTAGAATCGTTGGTATTCAGGGGAGTTGTACATTTAAACATTTGAGTTCCTAAAGGGTTTAAACTTGAAAAGCCTACAAATAAAGTATGTTTGATATACACACTTAATACTACGTATATAGAAACATTTATGCAACTGGCATGGAGCTTGTTGTGATTTGCCTGGTTTAGAAAATTGAACTAGGATTTTATTGCCTGCAGTGGTCCAGAAAAGGACATTGACTATGGTGGTGAACTCATCTATATTCTAACAATTTAGAAATATTTTCATATGACTGGTAGAAGATAGTTTTGTTGTGATTGTGAAATGTGCACTGACTAAAATATGCATTCTTGAAATAGTGCTACATCAAACAGCATATTAGATCGAGCTATTGATTCAGAGGAGGCTCAACATAATGACTTTCTTAGGCTGGTAATATCATAATCCCCGATTTTATATGACTGTACTGCTTAACTTTGTGGTCATTGTGAGAATCTTATCCCAAAATAATTTCAGGAGCATATTGAAGGATATCATGAATTGTCTGCAAAAACAAAGATATTCTTTACCACAGCAGTTGCGATGTGGGATGCTGATTTTTATGTCAAGGTGGATGACGATGTCCACTTAAATTTAGGTACATCTATAAAACTATCCTACAGAGTCTTACTCATTTCAGGCCATTTCTGATATTCTGCATCTGGCACATGTTGTCCTTCACCACCATGATTTCCACTTTCTCTGCCTGTTTTTTTTCTTAATTATCTTTGTTTTAAAATTGCAGGAGTTTTTGCATCAACTCTTGCTCATTATCGATCAAAACCAAGAGTGTATATTGGTTGTATGAAATCTGGTCCCGTTCTCGCTGAAAAGTAAGACTCCAGGACCTCAGTATATTGGTCATCCATTTGTTTTTATTTGTTGTTTGGGAGTACTCGACTACTCGTGCCATGATTTTTTATGCCCCACTCATACATGTACTTTGTTTCATAGGAATGTTAAATACCATGAGCCAGAATTCTGGAAATTCGGGGAAGAAGGAAACAAGTATTTTCGCCATGCAACTGGACAGATCTATGCCATCTCCAAGGATTTGGCAACATATATTTCAATTAATCAGTGAGTTATATTCTTCTTTTATCCTAACGTGTTTCTTTTATATTGAATGCATTTTTTAACCTCGTTATGCTTCTCATCTCATTTGGGTTGAATACATATTCACAATTTACTTAAGGCTATAGGATTTATTATTACATGAGTTATATGTTTGCTAAGCATTTTCCAAACTCAATATACTGGTGCAGTAATGAAATTTGACATTTACAGCTAAAATGTTGAACATTCTAGGGTATACCTATGAGGTCATGTGACACATTTTTCTTAGTAATGCTTTGCTCAATAATCGTCATTAAATGGTACTTTTATGTTGCAATAACAGGCCTATACTGCACAAATTTGCAAATGAAGATGTGTCCCTTGGTTCATGGTTTATTGGTCTTGATGTGGAGCATATTGATGAGCGTAGCATGTGCTGTGGAACTCCCCCAGGTATTTTCATTGTCATTTTTTGTTGCAATCATAGGCTACATGGAAATGTGTTGGAACACAATAATAAGGATCAGACCTAAGTGAATTATGTATGCTTTGGTTGAAATATCTGAACTCTTGACATGATCACTTGGAGACACTTTATCAAGTAATATTTGAATCTGATGATTGGATGGCAACATGAAGTTTCTATCTAAGGTTTTAATCATCCAAACATTTAATTTCCTTGCCATATTCTCTATCACTTTGGTTGGACTCTGATCTGAAGTCCCAAATCAAGACATCCAAATGAGATGCCTTTAGGACTGAAGCTGCAAAGCTTAAACTGCCAACAATGTCCTATTGTTGAAACCCATTGTAGCCCACTTGTGAGTGTTCTACATTGGAGAAAGAGGAGAGATGGTTCCACTTTATAAGGTAGAGGAGTAACTCCTACTATTGCCAATTGGTTTTAGTATGGAAGCTTCTAAGCCTAGTTTGTGGATCAAACTCTCCTCCTCCTTGTTCGGGTCGCCCAGGCTCATTTCATATTGTCTCGAAATTTAATACCTATCAAAGCCTGCCTGCTCTCACTCCCTTTTTTTATTTTTTTGGCTTTACAGACTGTGAATGGAAGGCACAAGCAGGTAATGTCTGTGTAGCATCATTTGATTGGAGCTGCAGTGGAATTTGCCAATCAGTAGAGAAGATGAAATTTGTCCATGAAAAATGCGGTGAAGGAGATGAAGGGATTTGGGGTGTCTCATTGTAATGAAAACTACTACTTAATTTCAAGCAAGGGCCAAGATTACCATTCTGGAGTTTTGAGATATGGATAGAATAGTATGTGTTACCAGAGTGGCAGAGACGAGTTAGATTTGGGCATGAAGCTTGAACAAGGATTTGGCTCACCTTGTACAATGGATGGATAACAGATTTCTGGAAGACCTACACCTTGTCTATCTAGGGTGTTGAATGTGCACGAATATGTGCAACACGTAATTGCTGACATGTAATTGTTTCCTCGAGTGTAAAACAGTTTTGGTTATCTGTATAGGCAGGGGCATGCTTTAGGCATTGCTATATTTAGCATGTTGTTTCTCTTTTAAAGCGCCCCGTATAGGCAAACTACATGTCTGTTTACTTGATATTCTTAGCTGCATTGTAATTGCATTTATTGATGATGAAATTTTCTAATCTAATGGTTTGGTAGTTTACTATGTCAGTCTTGCTTCACTATTTAAGAGAGTGAAATTTCTTACCGTACATTCAACTACACTTCTTTATGAATTAGTGGTTGAGAATGTGATCTCTACCCTTCAAATCTATGGATTGAGCAATAGTATCCATTAAAGATCTCATTTCAAAATACTATTCATAACTCATTACTACTAAACTATAATAAGATTTCACATGATTATATTTGTTACCCGTGTTACTTATAGTAGTCATAATAATAATACGTAGTACCCGTATAAGATGCCATATCAAAGGCTCCATGCTTGCTCACTTTTTCTGACCAGAATTTGGAATTTTGCCAAAATAACCCGACCGAAAAGGGTTACAGGGAAATCTCAGTTATATCGCGAAATTATTAGATTAGATCAGACCCGACCAAAACAGACGAACACGATTCACATCAGACCTTAGAGGCGTGAAGTCTGATGACAACGCAAAGCGAGCCCAGCCTAATATGCGCTCATACAAGAAGGGAAGGAACAAACACAAAAAGTGGGAACTGACAACGGAAAAGAAGAAACTGAAAACCCATACCAAAATCAATCAAAACCATCTTATGCATTGAGTTCTCTTCCTTTTTCTCTTTCTCTATCAATTGCTTGAATTTGTTGATCAATATTTACAGCATTTGATCGATCAAAAGAGGGGTTTTAGCTTCAATGGAGAACAGTGAGATGTTTGGCTCATCGACGGTGCAACACACTTGGCACGACTTTCTAGACCGGATGCGTCAACCTTCCGCCGCTGAATTTGTCAAAGCCATTAAAAGGTTTGATTTTTAATACTTTTTGTTGGGGATTGTTTCCCAGTTTCTTAAATTTACTGAATTTGTTGTTTAATATTCTGCAATTGCAATGTTTCAAGGGTTTTTAATCCCTAGAATTGAGACTTTTGTTACAAAATTAACTGTTTGTTATTATGAGATGTGTTTTTCTAGCTGCATTTGCTAACCCCTTTTATTGTTTAATCTTAGAAATTAAGAAATAATACTGATTTGTGTGGATTTTCAGGGTTTTTCCTTCAATTAATTTATTGATGAGTGAATTTAATGATATATCAAGACATGAACTGTCAGTTAATTTGATGAATTGAAAATTTTAAGTAATACGTTTGACTGTTTTTTTTAGTTAATTAGTTCAAATGTCTTAACTATAATTTTATCTAAAATTGGTATTATGTGAAATTTTTAGGTAATTAGATGCTGTTAGATGATGTGATAGTGGAACATATTAGCTTCTTGAACACTCACTCTTGCAATTGTTGCCATTACCTGTCATTGTGAATCTCATGAAGTTGTAAGATATTGAGTATGTGTTTTCATGTAATGCATATTTGATTTTTCTGCTTAGAAAGGCTTTTATGATTATCAATCATGATTGAGCTTTTCATGGGAGTACTTTGTTGGCCTTTTGTAGTTTGGTGCATAATTTAATGAAAAATTTTAAGGGGCCCTTGAATTCTGGATTTAGTTATAAAGCTACAAAAATCTATATCAGTTATCTACATCAAACAAGTGATAATTATAAAATACGACAACCTTATGATATCTGGAAAGGTTTTGAGTTTTCAGAATTGGTGGGTTTGGACCCCCCTTTGAAGCATTTTGGTTTTGAGAAATTGACTAATTATACATTATCTTACTATCATTTCCAACTATCAACTAATATGATGTTCTTCCAGACTTGTTCTGTCATGCCTAAATCACAGTATTGGTTGAGTTTGCATTTTGATCTGTCAACAAGGGTTTCCTTGTTTGTAATTAGTTGTCTTTGAATGTTAAACTTTAAGTGGTGCATCTGCTTGTGGCAGTTTCATTGTCTCCTTCTCGAACAATTCTCCAGATCCAGAAAAGGATAGTGCTGCGGTACAGCAATTCTTTGCCAAAATGGAAGCTGCCTTCCGGGCTCATCCACTTTGGAATGGTTGTTCAGAAGAGGAGCTTGAAAGTGCTGGTGAAGTGAGTTAACTTGCTTCTTTGCTGTAGGCGCTCTTTCTCCCCTACACGCAATCTTGATTCAATGATGGGTACATTGCATTTTACCTGCCCAATTTTCACTTGCAGGGACTGGAGAAATATGTCATGACAAAATTATTTCCTCGTGTTTTTGCTTCATTTCCTGACGATGTAAAGATTGATGAGCAGCTTACTGAAAAGATTGCTTTAGTTCAACAATTCATCCGGCCAGAAAATTTGGATATCAAGCCACCCTTTCAAAATGAGTCATCATGGCTGGTTAGTATAAAAAGTTGATACTTATTATTTTTTTAATATTATTGTATCTGTTACAGCTTGAACTGCATCTTTGGAATAGAATGACTTGTAGTTTTTACTAGTGTGTTAAATTTCAGCTCTCCTCATTTAGAGTTGCATCAAATTTGACTGTATCTCATTGCAGTTAAAATTAAAAACTCCTTCCATCTCACTCTTCCTATCTACAAAGCTAACTTATGAAATTCCCATATCTGACTAAATTTTGGATTTTATGCATCGCAAATTGAAAAAAAAATGCTTGCTCTCAATGATTACATATCTTATCTAGGATAATTATGGTATATTGAGCCAAAATTTTAAAAATAACCTACGACCAAAAGTGTCGTCATTAAGTAAGACAACTAGAGAGGGATTATTATTCTTTTAGTTTTCGAGGTATTTAAGCTGTCTCAGGTCATAAGTTTATAAATGAGGCATCCAAATACTTATTGATATGGCAGAATGGACAATCACGCATCCAACAAAGTACAGTCTCAAAATCAGGAATAAGAAAAGTTTTGCTAGAATGGAAACATCACTCCATCTATTGTTTACAAGTTTACTGCAATTTTGGACTTCTGGACTATTTACAAAATACTCTCTTGAGTGTTTGCACTTTTGAAAAATATGCCAGTTTTCAGTTATTGTAATTTCAAAAAAATCTTGAGGTTTTTGTTTCCATATTACTTTTCCATCACTTTCTTGGGGTTTTTTTTTTCGCCATTTGTGGTCATAGTATCAATTTCTTCATGAAATGCATATAAGTAGAACAGGAAATTATTGAAATTGCATGAGAATATTAAGTAAAATGAATGAAATCTAAATCATATAGTATTATAGAACATATTTTTTTTTGCTTTGAAACGGTACTAAATTGAATGCAGCTACCATCTTGAGACACAGGGAGTATTTCTCAAGCTTTATGCGCTATCTTAATGTTGGCAGCTTGCACAAAAGGAGCTGCAAAAGATTAATATGTACAAGGCACCTAGGGAAAAGCTTGCCTGTATTCTTAACTGTTGCAAAGTCATAACTAATTTGTTGCACAATGCTGCTGTCACTGCAAATGAGGATACCCCTGGAGCTGATGAATTTCTTCCAGTTCTTATTTATGTCACTATAAAGGTCAGTACTGCATTATTGCAAGTAATATCTGCTTCCGCCTCCTTGCATGTGCTGGTGTGACTTTGCATGTCTAGTTTCTTTATTTGTATGTCAAAAAAGAAAAACCACTTTTGATTCTACTATGCTTTCAATTGTGTTACATTCACTTGCAATGAAATCAGAAGTTCTTAATTTGGTTCGAAAACAAAGTTTACCTTTAATAGGTTTATTTTATAACAACGGGAAGGCAAACTCTTTACAACACCATTCAATTTTGTGATTATTGCGTTTTCTTTACTTCTATGCTTGAAGCATTCACCTAAAAATCTAGGGTGCTGCATCCTTATAACTTTCGTTGGTCCAATACAAACTTACGCAATCTTACATGGCATTTATGTAGGCAAATCCTCCCCAGCTGCATTTGAATTTGCAATATATACAGCGTTATAGGCGTGAGTCTCGATTAGTTTCAGAAACAGCTTACTACTTCACAAACATCCTTTCAGCTGTATCCTTCATCTCAAACATTGATGCGCAAGCTCTTTCAATGGATAAAAATGAATTTGAAAGGAATATGGACTCTGCTCAAGCACTTCTATCTGGGCTGACGTCTGATTTTCAGACTACAACGAATACTGTCGACAATACTTCCAGCTCAAAACCCCCCATGGAAGAATTTCAGCAAACTTTTTCTTCTAATAGTGACTCCACAAAACAATCACCAACACCCTTGGATTCTTCTGCTTCAAAATCTAGCCACCTGGAGGATCCACCTAGTAAGGATCAATCACCAATGACAAAAAATATGTCCATCTCTGATCTTGAGGAGAAAGGTGCAACTATGATTTTGAAAAAAGATCAAAGTATTGACAATGTTTTTCAGGAGTTCCCATATGTATTTGCTAGTGTTGGGGATCTAACGTTGCGTGATGTTGAAGATTTACTTAATAATTATAAACAGCTTGTATTCAAGTATGTTTGCCTTGCCAAGGGAAAGGGCGTTGCACCATCACTGTCAACCTCTTCATTTTCACAAGCACTGGATCAGAGCCTTGTAGAAACTGTGAAAGGATCTGAGCCCAGTAAAGAAATTGAAACAGGTCCTGGGAAAGAAATAGAAACTGATGAACATCAAGCTAGAAAACCTGATAGCGCTGATGAAAGCTCACACTCAGACATGGTAATTTCTGAATCCAAGTCACCACATGAGGATGCTGATGCTTCTCCGCAGGAAGAAGAAAGAAATGAAGATTTGGTTTCACCTAAAGAAGATTCGACAAGGAGCAACAAAAGGATTCTGCTGCACCACTAACCAAAGAACCACAAAATGATGTACAATGATAATTCTTTGATATACTTGCAAAATGTTGTCAGATGTACATTAAGACCATCTTCTCCTGAAACTACTTTGCACGAATGGTAAGTTATAGTTTAATTGTTCTAAATCTCTCCTATGACTATCATTATTGAATTTTGTTTAGGTCTGAGAGACTGATAGTATGTAAGGTACCATGAAATTCGTAACTATACCTTAGGTTATGCCAGAAGCTAATTGTTCAAGACCACATTGAACTCCTAGCAATCGCTTAACTCCTAGCAACATAACCTTCAGAACATTATACAATAGCTTGTAAGCTCATACATGCATGAGTTGGTGCCCAAAGAGAAATTTAGATTCCAAAACTAACACAATTTTTTATTTTTTTTTAAATCTGGGTCGTGGTTACAAGGTCACATCTTCATTTATCAGCATGTCTATGGGCAAAATCATTATTAGGTACACCGTGAGTATTGTACACGAGGTGCTCAATCTTGCACCAAAGATAGCTAAACTTTTATCTTTTGATACAGAGTAAAATTTTCACCATATACAGTGTTGTATTTAATTAAGGCAGCATATATAAGAACAAGTAAAGAAAATCATACACTTTTCTCATCTCTCCTACATGAGAAAAGTGTATGAGTGTGAGAAGGAGAAGACAATAAATTTAAAAATTGAATAATTGAAAAGAGATTCAATCATTAAGCCTAAGATAAATTATCTTAAAAACAAATTCAATTCACAAACATTATAGATAACAATAATGTTAAGAGACAAAGAGAAAGAGGACAAATGATGTTCGATTGCATAAGCTGTCCATATTCAATCTACAGGAGCTTTCCTTGATCGTCTTCTAACAAGCTTTGTTTCATTCGTTTGTCTCATTACTTCATTATTCTTATTTTATTCTTTCAATTATCCTTTTTTTTTTTGTTTGCCACTTTACTTTTGGTTGCTGCCTTGGTGTACTATTGTAACAGAATACATCGCAATACTTCAATTTTTTTGAGCTTCATTACATATTTTTATGCTTAATTAGCATATGCGTGCGCCGTTATAGTCGACTAAGCAAACGCTAAACAATAGCTAGCTGTATGAATGTAATGAACATCCAAATGTTTTGTTTGGGCCAATGATCTTAATTAACAGCTATGTAGAATGTGGTTTTAAATAAACAAAAAGTCGACTAATAAATAGTGTTAAAAGTTATGTTTTATTTTAGAGGTGATCATGAACTGGTCAAAGCTAGTGTATGTCAAACTTAACTTTAGGCCACGAGATGTATAGGCAAATGGTCTACTGATCAAGCCTAATTGATTTCTTGAAGGCTACAAGGATTGCATATATAAAATTTGCGAGTTCTTAGAAGGTTTAGACTCTAAACGTACATAATTCATTTCCTTAAAAATAAAGGTTGTAGACTTGAATACATAAAATTAACTTTAGAAAAAGATAATTAAAAGGTAGAAGTATGTAGCTAGGAGCATCATATGTTGACATACTACGAAAAAAGCATGTCACATTATCCCTCGAGACACATAAATACATAACAATGGTTGATCATATAATATAATATTCAAACTCATGCAATTAATTGGTAGTTTATTTAATTTACTATAATTTATACCTTATGGTTGTTATTTATTACAATTAACCCTACAAATATGCGTTATTAGAATGAAATGGTATAAATAAATCTAACCTAATGTAGTAGGGGATGCCCTAGGGTGACAAAAGAGGCCGACAAACACAGCATTACTGTTTGATACTCAATACTTAACCATTGACAGTATCTTAACAACTAATTATCACTTTACTTTGCATTTAATCACTCCATCTGTGTTTCTCAGGTGGAATCTAATGTTGTTGAATCATCCCATTATCCCTACATTCATTGTTTTTTTTTTTTTTTTAATTCAATTCATCATGCTATCTTAGCTAATTGTATGGTCTAACCTAGCTCAAGTTAGCGGGCAAGACATATGTAGGGTAAAGTGAAAGCTAATGTATATGATTATTTCTATTTTCAGAGTGCCCCTATTATAATGAGGTAGATATCCACATCTTAAGGTTGAAAGTTATAATCTGATCCTTAACACTATGAGAAGTTTGGCATGATTATAAATTAAAAAATAGCATGGTATAACAACAATTATAGTAGTATAAAAAAGATGGAAATAATAATCAACTTGAATTGGTATATAGATCTAGATTCTTCAAGCCAATAAATGTAAATAAGCTAGAAATTGGAGAACAACATGTCAACATGCATATAAATTACGTCAAAGTTTAAACCCCAATAAACATGTAATTAATTAAAGTAAGTGATGAGCAGTTGTAATTAATTGTTGGTCTTAGAAAAATGAAGCAATAATAAAATAAGAAATAAACAAGAAGAAAGGAGGAATGAGCCATGTGAAGAAGGTCGGGGAAGATGTGAACATATCTGAAATCAAAACATCAAATAACACCGGCGTACTTTTGCATGTGCATTGTTCCACCAACCATGGCCTTTACATTTCGCAACCACTAAAACTTACTACAATACAATGCAACCAACTCTCTTTTTTAGTTTGTTTCCTACTTTTTTTCCAAACTCGTTTACTTTATATAATCTATAGTTTCCAATTTATGAACGTAACATGAATTTCGTACGTAGCTACCTTAGTGAAATATTGATTATATCTTAAAGAAACGGCAATTCAATGATACTGTATATGTTGAATTAAGACTCTGTGCTCTTGCTAGTTTGTACAAGCCAATAAACACGAGATGTGGTTTACACACTGGTGTGTGGAGATCAAATTGATTTTATGTCTTAGCCTTCTATATGCGTACACATTACACATGCATGTTGATATACTGTAGAAGTATAGACTATATAGGTACAATACTATGAGTTTAATTGTAGTAAATGTCTCATAGAAGAATTCAAATATTCAATTGGTATTCTATGAAAGCATTTAGTAATATTGTCTTACAATGATGTATAGACCACAATTCTATTACATATTGTCTCAAAATATTTGACTGGATTTCAAATATAGCAAGCTAAAAATTATAATGTTTCCATATTACAACTCATCATGCTGAGATCATGCATGCTTTGGTAGAGATTGTCACTAAGATGTTAATTAATAAAAACTACATTGGTTAAATATTTTTTCATATAAAAATAGTGAAATAATTGCGTATAATAAGTCAATTTTTGTTTTCAAAAAAATAGTATACGGTATGATTGAGACAGAATTAATAAAGTTTAAATCGAATATATGATGCATCCTATATCATTACTCATGCATCATTCATTAGATTCATCGCTAACAAAGTAACAAGCTATTATAGATTAACTATTTAACTATTAAGGGATTGGATGTACTCCTTAAATTACCTTTTTCCCTAATACAAAAGCTATATCCATCAAACTACACTCTATGTACAAATTAAAGTAAGATTATATAAATTGACCTAACAACTAATTCACAAAAGATAAGACAAAGCAATGGACTTCTTAAGAGAGACTTACTAATACTGATAATCATTATCCTAAACCAATCAATTGGACGCACTTATTTGTTGTTGTTTAGATACAAACACATACTTTATTAAATTTGATTTGGTCCATATCATTGCTCATGAATCATTCAAGGCATAAGTTAAACCCCTTATTTACTCTTGAACATTTTCATGACTTACATCATTTTCAGCAAGCTCAGTCACTAAACATATATATTCACCAAAAACAAGAAATAAATTTGAAATAAACGTGTAATTTGCTCCATTCAGTCAACAATCAAGGCAAATATATATATCATTATCGTAGACTAACTAAAGTCGAAAAGGGTAGGTATTCACCTACTTTACGAAATTTTATCACGTTATTTATTGATTACTCGTATGTATGAATAGGCAACCAAGATTAGTGAGAAATGGCAAGACTTGCTAAAATTGACATATGATCAAACCTTTTTTTTCTCTCTTCTTCCCTTGATTTTCTCTCATACGTAATAGCCATCTACCGTTTTTATTATTTAATATTTATGTTACACTGTTTTAAGAGATAGACACAACATCTTTTACGAGTAATATATATTATTGTACTAAATTCAACTTCTACATTCAAATTAAGTCGCCTTTTTTCAATTAACGAGTGTAGTTTTATATGCTTGATGATAAGGGTGAAAAAAGTGTCAAAAAAAAAAAAGATAAGGGTGAAAATATACACCCTCCATAGTCTATAACATTTGATAACATAACAGGAAAAAACAATTGTCACAAGGGCTAAACTTCATTCAAAGGTATGTAGCTAAGCATATCATCACAAATTATTCAATAAAGATTTAAGAGCGATAATCTATGTTTAACTCGCGTGTCAATCATTGTTAAAACAATAACAATAATGATTTTCGATGTTTACTATTACAAGAATAATAATTATCCTTAAAAATATACTACGTAAATATAAATCAACATAAATTTTATTTAGATTTTTCTCATTTTAATTGCTTCAGTGCATAAAAAAACATCAAATATAATATATGTAATAAAAAGAAACGAAGATAGTAGTCCATAATTTTATTTTATATTGTTTTACCAATAAGCAATTCATAGTGAAACATATGCGTAATAAGATCGGAGTTTGGTGTTACATAATGACAGATGCCCCATAAAATAAGACACACAAAATTTAACGCTATGATTAAAACTTCTCATAAGGTGGGCTTGGCATTCCATTACAAATTCCCAAAAACTTTGAATTTTAAAAATTTTGATCTAATTTTGATGGCATATAATTTAGCATAATAGTAGTAGTAGGCCAGTACATTAAATTATTTGTGATGGCATCATGCTGCAGGCCATGCGTACGTTCCCTGCAACAAAGAGAGCAGAGCAGTAAAAAAACACTACAAGTACATTATTAAAGTACCAGTTAAAAATTGAATCTTTTTTCCAAGTATATGTAAAACAAATTTTACCTTTGCTGTTACACCATTTAATTGTTTATTTCAAGCATTAATGACAGTGTTAAAATTTGATTGCTTCATGTCATGTTAATCTCCAGAAAAAAGAATTTTTAGGGAGATGCTACATTTTTACCATTTGCTTATTGCCACAAGTATTTGGCAGTCAGGCAAATTAATGCAGTCTCCAACGTCATGGTCCCTTACTTTCAATTTTTTACTTTTACCGTGTCTGTTTAATTAGATCATGGATTAATTCTGTTTTTAATTTTCTTTTATTATATCATGGATTATGGGCCTTCATGGCTACTCTTTCATCATTTTGGATAATTAGTAAATTGGTGTCAGTGTCCAAAACATTCAAAAAATAAAATTTAGTAAAACATATATCACAAAAATAAAAATAAAAAAGTTACTCCTACTTTATAACATCAATAATTATTAGTCAGACAATCTTATAATCATTAATGTTTTAAGAGGAACACGTTGAGATTTATCATTCAACAGACTTAAAATAGCTTATTGTTATATGTAGTAGAAACTAAAAACTAGTCGAGTCATTTTTTATTTATTTATTTTTTTAATAAATTTGTGAAAAAGATGTAAAAGGCCAAATGGGACACATATTAAACAAGGAGGCAATCGACTAATCGTTATTCATGAATTAAAAAAAAAAAAAAAATGGTTGATTATGATTTGAAAAATGAACGCGGTCAGAGGGTCAGCCCAATTAATTAACAGCAATGTAACAGTGGCCGTTAGAGATTAGCGAGATTGACTAATTCATTGTATTATTAAATGGGTTACCTTGTCTCCCCTTATCAGCTGGCCCCCACTTTTCCATTCACTGTTTCACATCTAATTCGCTCACCTTTACACCCTTTTTCTTCAAATCCCACCATTTTCACAATCTCTCTCTACCCTCTTTTTTTTTCTTTCATTCTTCCTCTCTTATTCAAAGATTAGATTAGAGAAACAACAAATTTTGACAAAAAACCTCATCAATATATTCATATAAATTGGTTTTTCCAATTTGTTTGATAACATTCAAAAAAAAAAAAAAAAAAAATCAAGCATAATGAGAAACAAATACAACCAACACCAACAACTTCAACAAGAACATGAACAACAACATCACCATCAAAGGAGCAAATTCTTGCCAATGTTATGCTCTTCATCAACCAAACAAGTCATTAAGCTTTCGCACCGTCGTACCGCCTCCACCTCTTCCTCCTCGTCCTCCACTGTTTCTGATGAACCTTTGTCTCCTAGAGTTGGGTGCATGGGCCAAGTGAAGAGGAACAACAAAGTGGTTGGATTTCCAAATATGAGTTTTGTTAGTGGTTTTAGTACTAGTAATACTAGTAGTCCTAGTAACAACATGAAAAGTGATCAGATCAGCAGCAACTACAGCAGCAGCAATAGTATTGTCAAGTATCATAACCTTATAAGATTCTTCTCTACTAAAAGCCTCACTAGCAGCCCAAAAACCGCCATCGCCGCTGCTGCCGTGCCTAGGAAAGGGAAGATCGTTGCAGGAAGAAGTACTATAAATAGTAATAATAGTAGTAATAATAGTATTAGGAGTAGAGGAACAAGGTTAAATGCTAGAAGTGTAAAAGATGATCATGGTATTATAATACCTAGATCCAAGAATGTAGGGAATTGTGGTAATAATCATAGTAATAATGAAAATGATAAGGGTTGTTTGGTAAATTTGGTAGAGTTGGATCCGCCATTGCCAGTAGTGAAGCAGAAGCAGCAGCAGGAGAATAATAATGGCGAAAATGCGAGTTTGTGGAAGAGAAGATCAGGTGGAGCTCCATTGAAGGGTTTACAGCTTCAAGTTTCTCAACAGAGTTGTACTTTATTACTTCAGTCAACTACTGTATGACTTATGAGAGAAACAAAAATTTGGATTGATATAAAGTTGTAAATGCAATAGTTGGTTGATTTTTTCCCCTTTAATTTGAATAGGTTTTGCTCTTATGCAATATATAGTTTACCGAAAGTACTGATTCAAGTTTTTTTTAGTAATGCAGTGCTCTTTAATATGTACTCCCTCCGTCCCTTTATTACATGCCTGTATTCCTTTTTGGGGTGACCAAAATTAAGTGCCCATTTCCATTTATAGGTTGTACTTTTTGCCAATATTATTCTTGTTTTGATGATTTGTCATTATTTTTCTCTTTTTTTTTTGTACTTTACATCAATTCCCAATACTTTTTCTCTCCTAATTCTCAACCACCTTTTCCTTTTTCTCTATTTCTCTCTAACCCCACATGCACATTTATACTATCAATTTTTAATTTTAAGGAATCTTTAACTTTTTTAATTCCCGTGCAAAATGAGAAATAGGCATGTAATAAAAGGACGGAGGGAGTACCATTTATTTTTCAAACATGTCATCAATTATTATGTACTAGTAATGCAGATCTGCAAATCTGTTGGGAAATAAATTGCACAGGGTAATTTTTCCGTATAGCGAATGTCAGTTGATAGGAACATAATCAATGGGGAAAATGACTGATCTGAGACAGTTTAATCGAGTGATGATATAATCTAAACTGGAAAAAAAAAAATGGAACTTGGGCAAACAGATTATATTGAATCTGAAAGCACTGCAACAGATGGATTATCAGCAAAATACAATTTTACATACATTATTCGAACCTATATTACATGGGTCAGTAGTAAAACAACTAAGCTCGATCTCTAAGTTCCTACTAGTTGAACTTTAATTGAACATTTACATTAGCTAGGAGGGGGGGCAATGAAGAGAAGCCATCAGCCTTGCTCCTTATAAGGAGTCCAGATCAGCTTGGAAACATCCACATCCAAACCACCACGTCCAGCAGCTTTTAAATGACGATCCAAAACCTTCGGATCTGCACATATAACATGTTGCCCTTTGCGATATTGGATCAGCTCCAGACTCTGGAGAGTAGATAAAATATCCTCTGCTTTGATGGCTGTCGTGTCACTGAGCTCCTGCAGAACAAGAAACCAAATATTCGTCACAATTGAGCAGGAAAACAAAAGTGCAAAAGTTTTAGCCAAAATCACTAAAATAGGTTATCGCTAAAATAGGTACAGGGATCCTAAGAAGTTTCAAGTCTACAAAACAATGAGATAAAAAAAGGTTTTCATTCTACAAACCTTAATAGATATGTTTCCCTTGTGCTTCTTCAAGATATCCAGAAGAACACGTGTCCAGTATCCCCTGTAGCTCAACAGCCCCAGATCTGAGAGTGGCCTTTCAGGTGTGCCCACTTTACCTTCTTTCTTAGAAAGTTCATAAGCTGTTGCATCCACAGCTGATGTTAGCAAAAAAGTGTAAAATGGCTATGCATAAATTAGCAAAATGCCAAGTATAGATTCCCTATTGTGAATAAGACCGTAACAGCCCTTCCTGCACTGCAACTTTAGAAGCAATGAACCGGATATGGCTAAAAGAGCAAAAATTACTAGAGAAATTGATAAGGGCAGAGGCTTACAAAATGCAATAAGGAATTTGCCGTAGCCTTTCCTCTGGTAAGGAGGAAGAGTAAGAATACAAGCCAAATTATAGGATTCCTCTGAGTGTTTTTCCTACATAGTTAGCAAGTGAAGCCAAAGATTAGAGGGTCTCAAAAGAAGCTTCCTAACAGTTACAAATAAAATAGCAAAGCATTACCTTTGAAAAATAGCCAACCATGTGACAACCTCGATCATCACATTCACAGAGAACATAAAATAGAAAAAGGTCGACATCATAATAAAGCGTCTTGTGATCAAGAAATAACTTTGCCAAATAACAAAGATTCTGCCCATAAACCTTGTTTTTCTTGCCATCAATCTGTATAAAGCATCGAAAATGATGTGAAAATCAGAACACAAGTTGTGTAGAAAGAATTAAGATACTAAAATCTCACTTAACCAAAGTTCTTAATCTCTTCAATTCCACTCTCCCTTACCCAAGAGAAGGAAACCAAAACAGGGAGAGAAGGAGAGACTACAGAGGGGAGGGGAAGAGAGAGAGACCTCAAACATTGACAAAGTTCCACTCCGGTAAATCTCATCGCCAGGGGGGTGCTTAAGATCACATTTTCTCTGCAATCAGAAATATATTATCAGACATTTAGAGCACAAGATTGATATTGCCAGAAAAAAAAGGTCGGATCAAAAAACATTAGGGAATGGCATTTTAGGGGATTTTAACATTAATATTTTCACATGTATCTCAGATTAAAACAGCAGCAAATTAGATACTGAATTAGTCCATGAATGAAAATGATTATAAACAAATATGAGTAAATTGGAATCAAAAAAAAAAAAAAATTGCAGAACCAAACCGATCATGAATTCAGAAACTAAGGACTGACCAGTCAGTCATCAAACACATTCGACCTTGAATATCATGGTGACCATGACTTAAAGTGATATCCAGGTGACCATGACCTAAACTAACTTTGCCATGAACGTATGGTCTTATATGATAAATTAGAAAGACTTCCAAGCCAAGCACAAACCATGATAACTGATATCCAGGTAACATCCCCACTGTTGGTACTTGTAAGTAATTTGCAGAAGATGGGAAACACGTAATAAAAGAAAATTTCAACAATTCAGCAAATAACAAAAGAAAGCACAGATCAGAAGTTACCAAATGTACAATCATAATATATTAAATAAATTCCCAATGAGCTTCCAACCAATCATAAGAATAAACCCTTAAAATCGTTATACATTAACAAAAGAAACATCAGACCAGCTCAACGTTTAAGTATACTTCCACCATTTTAGTAATTTTGCAACAATTGGACTTTTGCACTATTCATCACTCTTGCTTGACCACATATTATTATTATTCGTATGTTAAGAAAAATATGTCTTGTAGGGTCTTGCTATATTCGTCTCGTATTATACTTTCATAATATCAACTTTTATATAATTACAGATATTTAACATACAAAATGTGCTTTGGGATGCGTAATTTCATCCTTGTTACAATATTACTCGAACAGAGGAGGTATATGATTATATTGCCAATGACCTGGGTTTTTTTGGTTGGATGGGAACAAAAGGAAAAGAGCAAGCAAAACACAGACACACAATCTATCCTCCAAAAAACCAGAACTATGTTGTTGTATACCTTCGTTTATCTTTCCATACAGCCATACCCGTGTAAGGTCATGGGTATAAATGCAAAATTCTTCAAAATTATTAAACACCATATCGAAGGCTGACTCTTCTATTTAAATCAAAGTAAAACAAACAAACCAATTCCAATCCTGCAATCACTTCTCTAGTGACATAAAAACCGAAAGTGAGTAGGAAAAAGCTTACCATGTGCCTCTGCAATTGTTCTTTATGCTTCATGAAATTGAGGCAGAATTCACAAAAGTACAGCTTCACGCAATCATTGTACTCCGGTGGAAAGGGAGAGAAGTACCAAGTCTCAATCTCATATCTACCAAGTTCAATAGTTGCTATATTTTTTACTTTTGTAAATTCCTCATGCTCACGTAAACTTGCCGCATCAAGCTCCTCATGACCCTGAACATTAAGTATTGAAAGCCTCATAAGCACAACCTACCTTGAGCAGAAAATATTTAAACCCAGGCATGAGAGCTGACATCTAAATCACTAGGAAAAAAATTCTTATTATGGCAAACAATTCATCCTAAACTCCACTGACCAATGGTGGAGATCAAAAAAAAAAATTCTGAATACATGTCACCATAACTAATGATACTACTCACTGCTCAAGATTTTATATGCTGAGCTGGTAAAATTCAATTCCTCCAAACAATTCTAACACTCACTGGCTAGTATCAAGTACAGACCTACACAGGACAGGCCATCAAAGCACAGTATTTACATGTAAATTTAAGTCCGGTCTCTACAACAACTTCATAACGTTGTTAAGTTTTAGGTTATCCCATAAACATAGTGAGATAAATCACACACTATATAAAGTTATAAACTACATAGTAAGATAAATCGCATACTATATAAACTAAACCCAATAGATATATCGATTCCTTAATGTTGACAAGCACGAAGATGAAAAGTCTGAAGGATATTGCATGCAGCATCACATAGTATGTAAAATGTAATACACGTGAGGGGGCCTTGACGTAACTATGTGGTTCTAAAAGAAAATAGGAGGAAACCAAAAGAACAATTTGTATGGGATAGCTATAATGATACAAGAAAACTGGCAAGTACAATGTAGATTTTAATCATAAAGTCCAACTAACAAGTTGCTAAGACAAGCAACAACTAATTTTGATGAACGGAAATAGCAATACAATAATTTTATCAGCATATATATATAGGAAGGGACCCGTCTGTAATGTTTTCAAACAAATTTAAGTGGCAGATAATTTAAACTTTGAACACAGACACCCATGTTCAGGACTAAAAGGCCCAATTTGATTACTAAGGGTTGACCACGACTGTGGTAACAAGCACAGCCACCAAACGTCAGTTCAGATTGAAACACAGTACCCTTGTGGTTCTCCATGGCCACCAATTTGACAGAAAACTCACCCAAAAGGCCAAATCCACAATTGACAGTATGGAACAGCCCTCAAAACACCTCCTACTGATCCAAGAACATCCCAAAGCCAATAAATCCTACTAAGTCTAGCCATTAAAGTGAGATATAACTCGGCACAAACTGATAAAGCCTCGGTTGCAACCAAATAAAATAGTTCCCCCACCCCACCCCAAGTAAAACCCAACTTGATAGAGAACCTCCCAAATTAGTAAATCTAATATATAGCGTGACACATTTATATGCTTTTCCTAACATACAATCTTAAGATTTAAAGGAACTTCACATTTCATTCAAGATTCAAGGCAATGGTAAGTTTAACAGATATACAAACGTCATAACAAAATAGAAAATAATGAGGAAAATATAAGCAAACCAAGTTCACCTATCACTACTCCCTCTAGGTTGCCTATTTTTACATAGACATAAGATATCAATATATCATTGCTACAGAGAGCACAAAGTTTGCACATCAAAGCAGCAGTATTTGCAGAAATATGGACATGAAAAGAGTTAGAACAATGTTGCTGCACTTCAGTCATGTTCATATCCTCACTAAGTTCAACTTCTCTATCGTAATCATATGTGAACAAGTCAATCCTACTAACCATAGATAACATATAGGGAGTCATCTTCAAGCAGATACAGTAATCAAACATACCTCCACATGGATCTCATCAATTTTACGTTTCTGATGGCGAGTCATCTTCAAGCTTGTAACCTAGGAGAAACCCTTTGTTAGAAAATCCCCTCAACATGGTAAAAGGGGAGGGTAGGCAATAGATTCCAAGCCAAAATATATTACATGTGATAAAAAGAACATTTTAGAGAAAGAGGAACAATAAAAGGGGAAAAAACCAAGGAGGAGAAAGGACAAGAATAGCAGGTATATAGATAAAGAAAATTCAGTGGAAAAACAAGGGGGCTTGCCAGGAAATAATCAGCTAAAGATGATATAACCCTTCATAGGACTAAAGAACATTAAGCAGAGATAGAGCTTATGCAGTGCTTAAGAAGCTTTAGGTAAGCAAAATTCATCATTCTATTACAGCAATAATACATAAAAGCGGTATCCAAATAGACTTACCTTATCTTCTACCTTCTCATCAACAACAGCCTCCACTGAATCAAGATCAAGTTGATCAAGCTTAACCCACTCATCAAGCCTCCTATTAACTGATAAGAATGACAAAAGACCATGCTATTAGCAACCTTCATCAAAGGTAGACAGTATGATAATCGTGATGAAATGATCTCTGAAAGCAGTCCATTTCAAGCACATTCCATGTATTCTTGTTCCACAATATATTAACAACACACTACCCAACCACCACTCCACCCACCAAATCCTAAAAGGAAGTGCAAACTAGGTGCTGCTTGGTAAGAAGTGACATAATCAGGGATCAGCTTATTTTCTTAGTGCTTCGCACTCTTTATACAGTCCCTAACCACATTCCCCAGCCAACCCATCCAATGAATTCCAACTCCTCCCCCTTGCTCACAACACCAACACAAAGCCAATTACACATCTAAGATAGCTTTGATGTCTCCTTCATTAAGCCAGGTTTACTAGTCAATAGATTTTTAGCCACAAACAGGGCAGTTTACTTGCTTACTTATGAACCCCTGTTCAAGAAGAGCAGCCACTCAGCACTCTTTTTGAGTTTTCAGTTACCTAGCGTAAATAGGATTTGTGGAGACGAGCTAGTTAGCCTTTTTATAAAAATTGCGACGTTCTAATAATTCCCAAAACCACTAGCTCCAATTCCCCTTGTCCGGTCATTCCATAAGCCACTGAACACCCAAAAGCGCCTAGCCACAGTTCATAATCAGGCCCCCCACAACCTGATGCCAACATACTCATCCCCTTCATCAACAAAAGCAAAGGCCTTGATCCCTCAGAGTCTCTCACACCAAAAACAACACAACCTCAACTCCTCTCAGTTTCTCACAACAAAAACAATCACCTTAAATGTCTCCAAGACAAAACTACCATGCAACCCTCCTCCCCTCCACCTGCCCCAAACTACAAACATACAGTCATGTCGGTCAAAACTTGCCTACTAACCAAATCAAGGGAAGAGAAACAAATTCATGTCATTTGGTTTTAAGTTTGAACTTTAGGTCAAATTTATCCTCCAGTTTGCTACCAATGAACTTCAATTTCCATTCTTTGCCAATGTAAGCAAGGGAATAAGTCAGCGGCAGATATGAGGGTTGAGGTGGGTGGCAAATGACTGAGGATGGGTGAGAGGGGAAAAGAGGATATGGAAACAATAGTGAAGAATGAAATATGATTGAAAATAGAGAGTAAGGACAGACTTTTCATTTCTTTCACTTTCAATTAGGAAAAAAAAAAAAAAAAAAAAAACAAGAAAACAAGACTCCGTACTTTTACATAATACAAAACAACCAAAATCCCTCTCTTAAATTCTTTCCCTTTTTAATGTTTCCATTAAGCTATCCAAAAAGGTTGTTAGCTGTGTTTATATCCAAGCGTTATAAATATAGATCCGGTCCATGGAAGGTTTATAAATGCTTCTCTGTTTGTAAATAACATATTTACCATTTCAAGATGTCATAAAGATTTGACACTTTTTCTAGGACATACACATAATTATGATTCGTGATTTAAATGATTGGATTCCATGCCTATTTAAGTCTAGTTGCGTATACCTATCGATGAAGAGTAGAAACATGACATCTATTTCCTGGTGAAAGGAGTATGTGATTATCATCTGCTTCTGTAGTTTGAACATATTCATTTTTTTTTCTTTTTTCTTTTTTTTTTTTGGGCAAATACTATGAGCAATTACAATGCATGATCGTATTTTCATTACAAACAGGCATACTAGCTTCTTTCTATACAGGAGTTAAAAACAATAGCAAAATAATTAAGAGAATAATCCATATAAGTCACATTAATCAATTTCAACTCAGCAGTCCAATACATGGTTTCATTCAAATTCGCATTCGCGATGCTAGTCTTCGATATTCTTAAGCTAAACAACGAATCAACAATAAATTAGCTGCTTCGTATAAAAAATTGTATACTCAAATAACTACAAGATTCAGCACCAACCCAAACAAACCTCAATTGTCATGAAAATTTAACACTCAAAGAACAATCAACTATCATCGAACACTAATTTCAACCACAATCAACAAATTAACGCCCAAAAATTAAATTAAAATAAGAATTCAAAAGCAAATGAGAGAGAAATCATACATTCAGTATAATGAACATAGTACTCGTAATCGTTAGGACCACCGGAAGACACTTTCCGGCGCTCAATGACCTTGATAGGATGATATTTGGAGTCGCGCCAACGGCACATGACGCGAGTGCCGACCTCCAAAGGAAGCACTCCAACCTTCCTTCTCTTCAAACATTCGTTTTCCGGTGGACTTCCGACGTCTTCGTTAGCCGCCGGAGAAAGCACCGGTCGAACATCGGCGGTGGATTGCTGATTATCGTCGACATCGTCGTGAATTAGGGTTTTGCCGCCTTGTGCATTTGAGGGTGGATCTAAGGACCCCATTTTCTTTTTCCTCTTTCAGTCAAGGCTCAATAAACGGTTTATCGCTCTAAATTTTGTCTAGATAGTTATTTTAATTGATTTTTTTTTTTTTCAATCGTGGGATTTAGGCCCTGTTTTCTTCACCTTATTTTTGCTTAACCGAAATTGTTTTATTGAAACAAAATTATTTTTACTGAAGTGAAATTATTTTTACCGATTTTCTATTATAATTCTTCTTTAACAAAACTAAATTTTATTGAACTGAACTTACTTTTACTGAACTAAAATTATTTTCACTGAACTTATTTTTACTGAACTGAAATTATGTTTACTTAATATTATTTTTTTAAGGTGAAGTGAACAGGGCCTTACATAGTTTATTACGGAGTATTTATACTTTTAAATCTCTTGCACTGTAAGGCCTTCTTCACTTCACCTTAAAAAATAATATTAAGTAAAAATAAGTTTAATTTAGTAAAATTAATTTCACTTCAGTAAAAATAAGTTCAGTTCAGTAAAATTAATTTCAGTTTAGTAAAAATAATTTATGTTAGGTAAAAATAAGTTCAGTTCAGTAAAATCCAGTTCTCTTAAAGAAGAATTATAATAGAAAATCAGTAAAAATAATTTCAGTTCAGCAAAAATAATTTCAGTTCAGTAAAATTAATTTAAGTTCAGTAAAAATAATTTAAGTTCAGCAAATATAATTTTGTTTCAGTAAAAATAATTTCAGTTCAGCAAAAATAAGGTGAAGTGAACAGGGCCTAATTATAAAAATTACTCCTTGTAAAAATAAATTTTTTAAATATATGGGTCAAATTGGAATAGAAACCTCACATTGGGGTTTTTTCGGGAACGTAAAACTGATGTAGAATTTCATAATTTGGTTTTATTTGAATGCAAATTCAAGTATAAACTTGCGGACTATGCACACCCTAAAATACTGCGTAATGATTATGGATTACAAGTATTATTTTAACTTTCCTAAAATAATAAAATCATATTACTTCGCATAACAGTTTTTTTAAATGCCTTCATTGGATAATAATTTGCAATAAATTAACGGACTAGGCTCGCAACAAGTATCCACATACAAGTAATAAATATTCATTCTTCTTATGTTCATTTGCATACAATTGAATATTTGTATCCCATCTCTTGGATTTCAAAATTTATTCTCATAAAAGAAGAGAGTCTTGATGTTTCGAATTTTCTCAAGGATCTGTGGGAGGATAGAACATGGTGTTATGGTGACTAATGAGCTCGCTAGCTTGATACAATGACTTCCTTTGACCCGCCTCCATTACTGTCTCAACAATATTGCAATTTGCATTGTAAATTGTAATTGCTTCAGTAAGGCTTGCAATTTGCTAGCTATTAAAATATGCTTATAAGCTTCCTGTTGAACTTTTCTCCGTCGATAAAACAATTGTCAGTGCATCTTTCTATCCACGCTGTCAAAACACGAAATTGGTGTCGCTGTCCCTCAATTTGCTCTCATATCTTTGTAAATCGTTGTTAGTATTTTGGACGAGCAAGAAAGAATACATATAAGGGTTAATAAATTGATGATGAGTGTTAAGAAATGGGTATACGACATCATAGGGGGTGAGAGTGTATGAAATGTTGCTTGACCAGGAGTTAAGAGAAAAATTTGTACTCATAAGTCATAACATATCTATAAACCTCTTATGTTGTAAGACTTGTAACGGGTCAAATCATAGTCATGGCACGCTTAGCATGAGACCCACGCCCATTTATACGGATCGATCCATTTTTGTTAAGTGGTACGAGTAATTTCTTACCCTTGTGAATTTGTGATGAGTTCGGGTTCCGGATTTGAAGGGTGAGGGAAGAGATAAACCAACGAAAGCTCCAAAAATGACCATTCTTTTCTCTCTTCCCTTCCCCAACTCCCCTTCCTCTGAATCCGCCATTGCCGTCAATTTCTGAGCTCATTAACCCAAATAATCCACCATCAATTCGCTTCATCCCCAGAAAAATCCCATTAAGAAAGCGAACAATTTCTCTGTTTTCCTCAATTCGAACTTCGCTGAATCAAATCACAAAAAAAAAAAAATAAATAAATAAATTTGATTGTGGTCCGATTAATAAAAGGGGTTCAAGATGAGGATGATGATCAAAGGAGGTGTTTGGAAGAACACTGAAGATGAAATCCTCAAAGCTGCTGTTATGAAATATGGGAAGAATCAATGGGCTCGAATTTCTTCTCTTCTTGTTCGTAAATCTGCTAAACAGCGTAAAGCTCGTTGGTATGAGTGGCTTGACCCTTCCATTAAGAAGGTATTCATCTTCTTTACTTTCTCTCTCTTCATTTTTGAATGATTATTCAGTGTTTTTATGAATTTTCCATCAAATTTATCTTCTCTTTTCAAGTTAATTGGGTTTAATTTTTATGTAATTTAAGGCTGTTTCTGGTGATTTTTATGCTTTATGAAGTTGAATTAGTGTTAGGGTGATGGTGATTGTAATGTGCTTCTTCATTAGTTTTTCAAAGCTTAAGGATTGATTTTCAGTTCATCCTATTTATCATGAGTGTAATTATGTGGTTACTTAGCTAAATTTGATCTTGGATTCCGGAGTTATATGCATTTCGTAACATCATGTATGCTGATAACCTAGTTATGCTAATCACACATTCACTCTGGCAGAAGTTAGATGGTGATTAAATAGAAGAATTGATCTAATTGGAGGGCGGAGAGAGAGAATGAGGGGGAGTGGAAATCATTTCATGGGAGTGATGGACGTTCGAAAGTTTACTTTGTATACCTTGAAAAGCTGTTGTGGTTATGGATATCATTACACGTTAGTTGTTGCGATGTTCCAGAGCATGTGACCGCATTTTGTGTAGTTCATAAGCCGGGGTGTTGTTGGAGGCGCCTGATATTGGTAAACCTCTTGATAGCCTTCTTGATATTACTTTTTTACTCCTCCAATCTGGTTTGCCTTTTTCAGTTTGTTTGTTTATTAAATTGAATGCAGTATTACTCTGCCATTCTTTGTAGCAAGTACATTGGGAAAGGTTTAATGAAGCTTTTCTTTGCTTTTTTTTACGTTCTCCCCTTCTTTTAAATTATCTTGAACAAGCCTTAGGAGTGAATATGAATCTCCCTGAAACTTGTAGACAGAGTGGACTAGAGAAGAAGATGAAAAGCTACTTCATCTTGCAAAGCTTATGCCAACTCAGTGGAGAACTATAGCACCTATTGTTGGTCGGACTCCATCACAATGTCTTGAGCGTTATGAGAAGCTTCTTGATGCAGCCTGTACTAAGGACGATAATTATGAACCTGGAGATGACCCGCGTAAATTGCGTCCTGGAGAAATTGATCCAAATTCAGAGTCTAAACCGGCACGACCAGATCCCGTTGATATGGATGAAGATGAGAAAGAAATGCTCTCTGAAGCAAGAGCTCGATTAGCCAATACAAGGGGTAAAAAGGCTAAAAGGAAAGCTAGAGAGAAGCAACTTGAAGAGGCGAGGAGGCTTGCTTCTTTGCAAAAAAGAAGAGAACTCAAGGCTGCTGGTATAGTCGTCAGGCAAAGGAAGATGAAAAGAAAAGGGATAGATTATAATGCTGAGATCCCTTTTGAGAAAAGGCCTCCACCAGGGTTTTATGATGTTGTTCAAGAAGAAAGACCTGTAGAGCAACCTAAATTTCCCACAACAATTGATGAACTTGAAGGAGAGAGAAGGGTGGATAGGGAAGCCCGATTAAGGAAACAAGACATTGCAAAGAATAAGATTGCTGAGAGGCAAGACGCTCCAGGAGCGATAATGCAAGCCAACAAACTTAATGATCCAGAGACAGTTAGGAAAAGGTCAAAACTGATGCTTCCTCCTCCACAGATCTTTGACCAGGAGTTGGAAGAAATTGCACGAATGGGTTATTCTACTGATCTATTGGCTGGAAATCAGGAACTTGCGGATGGGAGTGGTGCAACCCATGCTCTTCTTGCAAATTATTCCCAGACACCTCGACAGGGGATGACACCCATGCGTACTCCTCAGAGAACCCCTGCTGGGAAGGGTGATGCTATCATGATGGAAGCTGAAAATTTGGCAAGACTAAGGGAATCTCAAACACCATTGCTTGGAGGAGACAACCCAGATTTGCATCCATCAGATTTTTCTGGCGTCACTCCAAGAAAAGGGATGTTCAAACTCCTAATCCAATGCTTACTCCTTCAGCAACTCCTGGAGGAACAAGTCTTACTCCGAGAATTGGTATGACTCCCTCTAGGGATTTAAATTCTTTCAGTATGACCCCAAAAGGAACTCGGATCAGGGATGAACTTTGTATTAATGAAGAAATGGATATGCATGATAGTGCAAAACTTGAACTTCGCAGAGAAGCTGAACTGAAGAACCTGCGTATGGGTCTAAGTGGTCTACCAGACCCCAAAAATGAGTATGAAGTAGTTGTTCGCCCAGAACCCGAGGATTCCGAGGATCCAGAGGAGAAGATTGAAGAAGATATGCCTGATAGGTTAGCCCGTGAGAAGGCTGCAGAAGAAGCAAGACTGCAGGCGTTACTCAGAAAGAGGTCGAAAGTGCTGCAAAGGGAGCTTCCTCGACCTCCTTCTGCCTCTGTTGAGCTCATTAAGAATTCATTGATGAGAGCTGGTGAAGACAAGAGCTCATTTGTCCCTCCTACTGACATTGAGCAGGCAGATGAAATGGTAAGAAAAGAGTTGCTGAGTTTGCTACCCAAGTATCCACTTAGTGAGAAAGAGCAGAAGAAAGCACATACGCGAAGTGCTAATACAGTACCTGTCATTGAGGATTTTGAAGTGGATGAGCTGAACGAGGTACATATCTATTCATGTACCGTTTTCCTTGTTCATTTCCATTTGAATTGTTAAGTCTACAATGGTTTTATTTAAATTTTTTGCAACATGGAAATCAGATGATGAATCTCATAAATGATATTGAAAATCTATTAATTAAGAAGCAATATTCTCTACCTTTATCTTTAAGGATAACACAAACTATTTAGCCACCACAACAAACCTTGATGAAGCTTTTTTTTTTCCTACCAGTCAGCTGCTTTAATATTCCATCCCAGAAATATTATTGTCTTTCGAAGAATTTTACTTGTCCCAAAAATATCCATGTCACTAATCAGCTCATCAATGCAAAGTTTCGAGATTGATGGTACTTTTTCTGGAACAAATGAAATAGGAACCTCTATACCAAACCCCATAGTGGATCAAACTGCTGAAAGCCTAAGATGGTACATGATTTGGTTAATGTATAAAAAAGCTGAAGGTGCACAATGCAGCTAAGGTTCACCAAGGTAATAGGGATTTCCTTAGGCACACCTCATTGAATTGAGACACAATAAAAAGTGACAAAGTATTGTTTCTGTTTTATACTTTTAGTGGTCTAAGAAAAGTTTTTAAAAAAAAAAAATTGAAAAAGAAGATATATACGTAGTATATCACTCTCAAATCTTGGGTTTAGATTTGAAAATCCTCATTCTTAAATTTTGAGCCATCTGCTTGAATGGTAATAGATTGGAACATTAGAGCTTTTACCGATGATGAGACAACCCTTTTCCATGGTTTGATCACTTGTGTTCTTTTAGCTCATGTCATCTGTTCTCTTGGCTATTAAATGACATGATTCTCAATATTTCCTAATGCGTAGTATATCATTAATATGTACGAGAGAATATCTACCTTTTTTGATTTGTGAGATGAGCAATGTGTGTTCATATCTTATAGTTGTGAGAGAATCATATGGTCCCTTTTTTGTTCTGTTTTGTTTTGTTGATAACTTCAATTGAGTTCTACATTGTGTTGTTGTTGTCCCATTAGTGACTTCTGTATGAGAGTTCTCAGTGATTGATGGCTGACAGAAAGTCTAGTATTATCCAGGAAGAGAAAGTTAATATTTTGAAATTGATTGTGGGCGGTAGGTTTACTTTTCAATCAGGCTAATTGGCTAAACACAATGCAATAAATTGAAATTCTAGATGCTACACGGATGGATCCGGTCTGTATTCTAATTATGCCCAACTTGGAAGCTGTGTAAACTGGTAAGGCATGTTTGGCACTAGCTTTTGAGTAGCTTTTAGTGGTTTGACCAAATCAAACCATTACTTGATAAAAGATTTGAGTGTCTAGCAATGTAGTGTCAGGGGTAGTGTAACCAGTTTTAGTGGTGGAGGTAGCTTTTATCAAAGCTAAAATTATTATGGAGTAGCTTTTATCTAGCAAGAGTCGGCAAGTAGATGTTGATAATTTTTACCAGTAACAACTAACAACTGCTACTTTATTGAACACTCATACTTTAATCATCAATCTTCCCAGCTAACATCATGTTTTCAGTTAACCGCTACTGCCACAACTACAGAGAAACTAACAGCAACCCCTGTGATACTACATTTTGCCAAACGGGGCCAAAGTACATTGCTGTAATCATTGAGAAGATATGGATTTTATATTGAATTAATGACTGTTTCTTTCAAAAAAAAAAAATTAAAAAAATCTGCATCATATGCATCACTTATATAGGTATGATGATGGAATTGTATTGCTGATTCCTCCCAGCCTCCCCTTGCTTCCCCGTTATCCATTCTCAAGTATGAGTTATATTTTGTGCTCCATGCACTGTGCACATTCAAGCAAATTGGTTATAGTAGGTGAATTATTTGTGAAACGATTTGCTGCATATATCTAATATTATTGAAGTGCGCGAGTTTCCTCATTTGCTGATGTTCAATGTTGTGTGTATTATCAAATATGTATAATTCATATTCTTTTGTTTTAATGGCTTGTACTTTTTATGTCAGGCTGGTTCATTCATTGAGGAAGAGGTGCAGTATCTATGTGTAGCAATGGGACATCAGGAAGAGACCTTAGATGATTTTGTTGAGGCACACTAGACTTGCTTAAATGATTTGATGTATTTCCCCACTCGTAATGCTTATGGTCTCTCCAGTGTTGCTGGAACTGTAGAGAAACTTGCTGCCTTAAATGAATTTGAAAATGTTAAGAGGAAGATGGATGATGATAATAAAAAGGCACAACGGCTTGAGAAAAAGATTGATGTTCTTACTCGTGGTTATAAGGTTGGTTGTTATGTTACATTTCTATTTAATGATATTTCTGTATTCACAGTTTGTTTCAGTTTATCAATTATTTATTTATATTTATTTTTTGTGTTAAGTTAGGGGGTTGGGGTTGCTCAGTAAGGACAGCATACGTTGAGCAACTTCATACTTTAATTTGCATGACATCACATATAGGTTGAAAGACCGTGTCATTGAGCCACTGACCTCTTACATTCTACTTCATGTACTTATAGTGAACATCACCTTTCTGGCTGTCTTAAGCCATATCCCAGACCTGTTTTATGAGTAGTACTTGCCTAGTGAAGTGTCACATTTTCTTTTATGTTACATATGCCAAACAACTATGATGACAGCAAAGTTCTTCATTTTACCTTGGAATTTTGAGGTTTTATTGAAATGGTTTGGTTTCTGATTACCAATGAAAAAATGTTATGCATCTAAAGATCAACATAGACTTCGTTTTTGTAAAATAAGAAAAAAGTATTATATTAATAAATCAATTAACAGATTACTTTAGAGGACAATGTATCTTCACATTGTAACCAAAGAGACAAATTACAGGGTAATCCAATTTCTTTGGATCCTCTCAAGAAATTTATTGTATATAGAATTGTTTTTACACTAAGTCAAGTACTATGGATTAGGGAGATTAGGACAGAAGACATTACTTTCTTTGTGAAGCTGCTACTTTTATGCGTAAAGTTTGATGTGAAGGGTTAGTGTACAGCGAATTTCTTGTAGCATTGTGGATATGATGGCTATGACAAGATTTGAATGTACAATTTTTTGGCATGCTTTTCTAGTTTGAGGATGAGGCATTGGATCGCAAGGGATGGAGGAGGAGGATCTTTGTCGATGATTATACAGAATAATTAAATTTGGTTCATGTAGCCAACCCCACTTATGGGATTAAGGCTTTGATTAATTGATTGATTTTCTAGCTTGTTTGTGTCTATAGAAACAGATTTATCACATATAAATGGTTTTGCATGTGAGGTGTCATGCTCTTCATGGCTCTAATTCTTATTGCTTTCTGATGGGGTGTTCACCATATTAGTTATTATCTTGCTGGTTCATTCTGACTATAGGTCAAGACCACAGCCAGCCTTTGCTCATCTTTGTGTTTGTGTACAAGTTATTTTGTTATACAGAGCACATGTAGATGTAGTAGTAGTTGTAGTATCTGTAACCATGATGATGGTAAGCTGTGGTAACTCATTTATTTCAGATGCGGGCTGATAAATTGAAGACACAAATCGAGCTCACTTTCAAACAGATGAATACTGCTGGGACTGAATTGGATTGCTTCCTAGCTTTGCAGAGACAGGAAAATATGGCAGCTTCATTTAGGATCGGGGGCCTTTGGGAAGAAGTCCAGAAGCAGAAAGAGGTAGAGAAAACACTGCTGAAACGTTATGGAGATCGTGTTGCTGAACTGGAGAGGATCCGGCAGCTCATGGATCAGTACAGAAATGTGGAAGAAATAGAAGCTAAGAAACACTCAGAAGAGTTGGCTGAGAAAGCAGCTAATCAGGCTTCACTAATGAGCTATGAAACTCCGGAGCCTGTAAGCGCCATGGAAATGGATTCCTCTGATGATGTAAAATCACAGGAGGATGGTGAAGTGGCATCAAATGCGCATGCACAAAGCATTTCTCTTGCTTCTGAGGCTAAAGGATCTGAAACTGCGGAGGAGCATGATACAGATCATCCTGTAGGGGAAGCTCTTGAAAATAATGGTTTTGTCAATGGAGAGCCTGTTTCTACCTCTAAACTGGAGACACAAGGAATAGATGGGGAGCTCAGTAATCAGATCAATGAGGCAGATGGGAATAACTTATGATGGATGGAGATGTGGGCGAGCCTGTAGAAAGGGTGGAAGATGATGCCTGTAATAACCAAGTGTGACACCGACTTGCAACTTTAGTAGTAGGTTGTTGGCTTGTTGCTATCTGTTGGACCCCACTGCACGTTAAAGAGGCATTAAAGCAGATGTGGAAGAGATGATCTATTGAGACTATTGAAGTTTGTTGGGTTTTCATTTTTGCTTGTGCATTGTTTCTTTAGCGAATATGGATTTTAAACAGTTGAACTTGCTTCCCTCCCATGCCATGGTATTTGGCGTGTTCCCTGGTCTTCTGCCATTAGAAAACCTCTGAAATACGTTGAATGTGTGGGGGTATCACATCTTCACCCCCAAGGAGAGTGATTCGTGGTATTAATGACCCACTTCTAAATGGTAGCATCAGTGATAGTGGAGCCTCAAAAGGAAAAAAGCAGAAGCACCATTAAAAATCAGGTTATGCAGGTGAAAGTGGTGGTGAGAGCAGCAGTGATCAAAGCTACAGGGGATACATGATCCATGGTCATTGGTCGTTAAAGAGTAGTTAAGTAAAAACTTTCGAACGTTAAAGAATGCACAAGAGGATGTTGATTATCATGTGTAAAGCGTCAAAAATTTGCGCTGTTCTTGCTGTCCGTGATTTGTGCTCCATTTTCCATCTTGTTAACTTAGTCAGGGACGGGAATGCAATGTTGGAGATAAGTCTACATGATGGTTATAATTCACCAGTACATTCTTGTGTCGGAGCCCCGGCCATGGCCAATGTATTGCAGTGATATTACAATACTGCATTAGATACTGGCTTCTCTTTTCGTTCCCTTCCTCCTGCTGTGTTATGGAGGTGTGTGAACAGTATGATGTATAGAGCTTCCATAAAACTTTTGGGTACAGAATTTGGCACATTTGAATCACAGTGCCTCAAATACCTGACATTTGACTCTGTATATGTTTTATATATTGCCCAATTGAACTTTCATAAGGCAACTTAAAGCCAACATGCAAGAGCTTTTGCCTGTATAAATTAGCCTTGCTGGGTAACAAACTATTCGGCTTCTAGAAAAACTTGCCCATGCTGCATTGCTGGGTACTAACTACTGAATACCAAATTTTTCTAAGTAATATAATGGGTTTGGGTTTGATTGGGATTCATTGTTAATCAACGTATTATTCATTGGCTTTTAGGTTGGTTCAAGTCAGGCAAGATCAAGTACTATGTTATTTCGTGAACAATTCAAATTTAGGTCAGGTAATACAGACCAATTGATAGTGAGTCATTTATCACAAGTCGAATATGCATGTTCCTTCACTATCATACTCCATACTTTCCTATGGCAGCACTTGTAATATGCTATTATGCCCATCACTTTTTGTTACTCCGTAATAAAAATGAGAATCCTTCAGCATGAATCAATAGAAAGAGTTGCACACTAGCTCAAAATGAGGTACACAAAAGTGGGACAGATGTCTCAAGTGAAACCTTCATCTATGAATATTAAACTATTCAAGAAAAATGAAAACACTTTCAGAACGTTGAGAACAAATAAGCTAGATATTGCCATTCTGAAATCAGATTACAACTAGGGTTCAGGTGTATACTCAGATACAAAACAGAAATTTCAGCCTGAACACCAAAATCCTCGTATAATTACACTGATGCAGCAAGACTCTGAGCGTTGACTAGTTGGACCTGCTATCCAACAGATTTTTACCTTCGCACTGGTGGCACAACTCCCCTGCCAGCAGTACCTCGGCCAGTAGCCTGTGCCTACAAAAGAAAAGATGACCAGACACGTTAGCATATGGAAACATTGGGGGAAAAAAGAGAGGCAATAACAATAGAATCTTACCTTTGCCCGCATTGCTACAGCACGACCACGACCAACTCCAAGTGATGTGCTCTTGCCCTGTGAGAAATTTTAAGGGAAAATCAATTATGTGATATAGTATTGAAGACATTACTAAGATTAAAGGAGAGTGATAGACTAGAATTAGCTAAAAACCTTAATTCTGGCATCTAGACGTTTAAACATTGGAGCATTCTTCAGCATATCTGGTATAATCATAAACCTGAAAGAATTTCCAGATCACGATTAGCCTCACAATATAAAATACACAACCTTAGGGGGGATAATTATGACGGATATTCACCTGACTCTGCTGCCTCGAATGAATACATGCTCAAGTTGGGAGACCTTTCCATCCTACAGATCAAACGACAAATATCAATGATAGAAAGAAGAAATTCCATGATTCATCAGCCGATCCTTCACATAAAAATATTTTAACAATTCCAAACGGGAATAAACATTCTAAAACAAGTGGCATGAGAATAATATATTTCAGCACCATTTCCAACTAAATTAGGGAACCAATATATAATTAGCATAAAGATTGTACCTTAATTCATTAAAACCTATGGAAGTAATTAGCATGCCCTAATACTAATTCCCATCCTTAGCTATTAAAAAATACAGAAAATCCTATTCATACCAGCTCACACATCTATAATCAGCCACTTTCTCACAAATAAATAACCAAGTCATAAAAATCCTAATCACAGTTTTTCAAGTGACCAAGTTACCGGGCATAGACACTTCAGAGCGCCCCCCCCCGCCCCGTTTCTTTAAGTAAGCATCATTCTCCTTTCATCAATTTCAAGTTACAAGCACTCTTCAAGCCTACAAAATATATTACTCACATGAATCCCATATAAAGCAATCCCTTTGGCCCTCCCCACCACCCCTAGAACTAGACTTGGAAATTGAACGACCAAAATAGACCCAGACTGAACGACCCGAATGCAACCTTTTTGAATAACTACCTACAACTTCAAATGCCACTTTTTGGTCCTTGATTATCCTGCTAGAGACATGGACTACCAAAGAAATATCAATTAAAAACGATCCTAGCAAGTAGTAAACATCAGACACAACTCAAATTTTTAGCAGGAAAATTCATCAGCCCTGGTAGGCCTTGGTCTACAAATTCCTGGTAGGAAATTTGAAATCTAGAATATAACTTCATAATAATCAAGCCACAATAGCCCTTGGTCTATACAATCACAAGAAAGTCCATAATCATTTTTCATGGCCAATTTTTCCAAAATCCTCAATGTACTGGCTACAACCTACAGCTCAACGTCCTTTAACTCATCTATGCACCTATTAGGATAACCTCTCCAAACCTTCCCCTATCTCAATTGCTAAGCAGCTATGCCCAACTGTTATGATCCGTGCATCAATTACACAAGCCTATCAACCAGATCATGACACATTTTCTTAATCATACAAATAAAAAAAGCCCTCATCAGTGACAGAGATAAAGTGGGAGTCCTACAACAGTTCTTTGATGACCCAATAAACCACTACAATTAGCAAGTTTCCAAACCTTAGGATCATATTAATACGCATATTATACCCTCCCATTCTTGAACACTTCCAAGTTTTTCTTAAGCATCTTGAATGTTAACCCTGCAACCATTTCCAACCCAAAAGAAAGCTTCATTCTTAAAATTAAAAGTGATGGTGACATTGACTACCGGAAGGAGTGATCAGAACCAAAGTTCCAAAGAAATCAATTGGCGAGCTCTTATTCTAAGCAGAAATTACCAGTGTAAAATTACTAAAATACCAGCCACAGTAGACCTCGTTCCACGGAACAACTAGCACAGTCATGATTCAGTCTCCAGTCTCTAAACTTCCTTGATTTACTGATTATAGCCTCCAATTCTTTTTACTTGCCTTTTCATCTAATTAACACCCTTAATATAGAAAATTCTAAGGCCAAATTTAATCAATCACCTTAGCATGCACTACACACAATTATCACTCAAATCACATTAGAACATAATGTAAGTACAAAATAAAACTAATTTCAACTTAATTCTCTCACATTATCAATATTTCTTTGAACTCAAGTACAAACTCCCAACTCTCATGAAAATCAACCATATTCTAAATACCATCATCAAGCATAACATTATAATCAAATTCCAAAACCATAAAAAGATATGAAATTAGAACATCAATGAACCCTACTTTCAAAGACAAACAAATTAATGCCAGCAATTATAAAAAGCCCTAAAAAAGGAAAACCTAGGAGAGAGAAAATGAAGTACCCTAGCAGTGAAAGTAATGGCATCAAGTTGACAGTTCCAGTTATCTTCACACTCAATCATGGTACCTCGATAAAGTTCACCGCTTTTGAGCTCAACAGTAACCACATGACCTGTGGATTCGTGCATCAATTTCACCGGAATTCCCAAGCTTCTACTCATCTTTCGTCTTCTTCTTCCTCTTAATCAGCGAATATTTTCTGGACGCCAAAACCCTAATTTAGTCCCTAAATAGTTTGTTAGCGGGAGAATTTTTTTTTTTACAGAAAAGTGTTAGCGGGAAAATAGGGAGAAGAAGGAAAAAAAAACGGAGTATGATAATTGATAATGGGAATTTTATTAATTTAGGCCTTTTATTTTTGTTAATCTGATTTGGTTTAATTTGATTTGAATTTATCTAATCTGATTTTAATTTAATTGACTTGTTTTTTTGATCAAATTTAATCTGAACTTATTTTTTCTGATCATAACCATTTTTAGAAAAATTAATTAAAAATAAGTTTAACTAAACAAGACATTAATTTTTTAGTAGTTTTTTATATGCGAATAAATTAAAATTGTCTTTTTTTCAAAATTTACCTTTAGAGAAATAACTCGTATTCTTTTTTTGAGGTATATACTGTCGTTAGCAAAGAAAATTAGATCTTGGAGCTAAATTCGTTATCATTTTTGAGCCATTTTCGTGGTTGAATACCATAACCATGAATTAGTGGATTTTCATGGTTACCATGCCCATTTGCCCACAAATGCACCAAGACTATCGTGGCCATGAAGGGTTGCTTGTAGGCCTCAAATCTGGGTCACATACGAACCTGCAATATGAACATTGAGTCCCGATATGAACCCCAAACAAAGTTTTCAACGCTCAAGTTAGATGTCAAATAATGTATAACTTGATGGGAGGTGGTGGGTGGTTCTCCTATATAGTACGAGTAATCTTGGCTCCTAATGGTATACATATGGTGGCATGTGAAAACCTAATAATGAGCTCTTGTACTTTATTTAGTTTATTTGGGCCTTTTGAGACCTTTGATACTACTCCGTAATAGACTTGTAAGGGTAAGATTTGAAAGGAATAGCGTCCTTCGAACAAGTGTATTATTCTGATAGGGGGTTCGGAATTATTAGAAAGCTAATTTTTCAGTATGGTCAAGTGATCGGAATGTCTGGGTGAAGGCCGCTTCCGATCAGTAATATTAATGCATAATTAATATTATAGCTTAATCTTGACTGAACCCTTCGGATCATACCCAAGCAACTAACGAGCCGAAGCGACGAATTAATTAATAAGTTGACCGAATAATTAATATTTAGACGTCGGAAATTCGAGCTTGGAGCGTCGGAAGTCGAGTCGAAAATAATAAAAAGACGAGACCTGAAAATAATAATAAATTAACAATGACCAAAATACCCCTAGCATCGGAAAACCGAGTGCTAGGGGCGCGGCAAATGCTAGCAGCACGCACCAAGTGCGGGGTTAGGCTAGCATACCGCAGCTAGCAGCCAGCACTAGTGTGCGTGGCTGTGCTAGCATACGGCAGCCAGCAGCCCGCACAATTGGTGCGTGGCTTGCTAGGCTGTGGCAACTAGTAGCCCACACCAATGTGCGAGGCATACTAGCAGGCAGCAGCTAGCAGCCCGCACATTGTGCGCGGCGTGCTGGCAGCTAGCCTCGGCCAAGCAGCCCGCACTTGGTGCGTGGCCTGCTGGGCTGTAGCACATGGCAGCCCACCTTGGGTGCCTTGGTGCCCAAGTGTGGGTGCCACGTGGCGCAATTTAATTTGGGGCTATGGGGTTGAGGTGGCCGGTTATAGAGTGAGAGTGGGGGGCAAGTTTGGTCCCCCCTCCTCCAAATGGTCCTCACCTACTCCTCTTTGTGAGCTTGCCACTTGTTGATTTATTACTAGTTTGATTATTAATTTTATTTTAGCTTTAAAATAAAATGGAAAAATCAAATTCTCCCACATTGATGGGAGAGCTTTTCACACACTTGCATTTCCCTATAAATACCCAACTTGGGGTATTGGGAAAAGCACTTGAGTAAGAGTTGGAAAAGACATCACTAGTAGTGAAAACCTTTGAACTCAAGAGTTGAAAAAGGCATCACCTTTGTGAAAACCTTTGAACTCAATTACTCGGGTTTCGGTCGGGCCTTGCTAACTCCAATGCATTAGACCTAGTCGATGTTCGAGTTGTGGGTGGACTTCCGTTGGAGGTCGTCGTATTTTCGAGGCTAGCCTTCGAAGTAAGAGCCCCTCGAGGTCGGGCGAAGCACGCGTCAAAGGTATAAATATTATCTTAATCTTGTCATTAAGTTAATTATGTTTATGGTTTTATTTATTGCGAGTGCGATCTTGATTTTGGGTTTGTTTCCGCGGTGAGTCGGACTCACCAAACCCCAACAAGATTACCCTCGGGTAAAATAAATAGGACCATCTTAGTGACCGAAGAAACAATAATAAAGTATAATAAGGTCCATCGAATGCTAACTATGGGAGAAACATTGGCGCATAACACCTAGAACAAATACGATAGCTAAGTTGTAAATATTAACATAAGCATAAAGTACCATCATATAGGTAAATAATTCCATTAAATGTTGGCATGTTGCAGTGATATAAACATTTTTCTAATGGTACAAATAAGTATATGTAAATCATACATCAAATATTATACTATTGTGAGATATAACAATGCTATTAAGACAGCCTATAGTCTAATGGTATAATATACATGCATAATAGTACAAAAAAAATCACTGAACCATCAAAAAATATCTTTATGAATGTCAAATGACTATTTTACCTCTCCTTTTTGTTTTTAAAACACATAAGAGTAATGCGCCAAGATGCACTCCTAAGTCCTAACTATAAGCAAAGATTTTGTCTAAGCAGTTAATTAAGGCATTTGTGGGCTTCTCTTGTTTCTTTGGGGTATTTGGCTCAGGTAATTATGGTATTGCAAGTTTGGGAGGCTTTGATATTGTGGGATTTGGTACTTCAGGTATCTTTGGCACCTTTTATTTTGGCACTTCAGGCACTATGGGTTAAGGTGACTCGAATTTTGGCGCTTCCGGCACAATGGGAACACATGTATGGACTATGGGCTACGTGAAAGTAGTTTTTTTCCAACCCTCAAGGTTTACAAATTCGATATGTGATTTTGTATAGAAAGGAGTGGTAGAGAAATTTGAATGAGGGATTGGTTATATTGGTGGTGTTGCTCAACATAATAAATGGTGGTAAACTTCTAGTGTCATCCATAGGTACTGACTTGAACGTGAGGATGATGAATTGAGTAGGAGCAAGTTTAAGATTTGGGGTGACATCATTATTTTGAGTTTTAAAACTTATGCTCAAGACTTTTCCCATTTTTCTTCAAAAATCTCAAGCAAGTTTCAAGTTGAGTCTTGAAATTTCAAGACTCAACTTAAAACTTGAGATTGGGACCCACTTCACTTTTATTTTTATTATTTTTTTTTTTTAATTTTTACACTTTTCTACATATAACCTGTCAAATATTTAAGTCTTAGGGCTAAAGTGATAAATTTGTATAAGTCTTAGTGAGTCTTAACAAGAATTTGATGACATCATTTTCAATGGGGACCACCAAAAATAATGTTACATCCAAGTTTTAAGACTTGGGGCTAAACTTGCTTTAATAACAGATATAAAAATAACTATGGGAAGTAAAGATTGACCAGTTGGTGAGATATTACTTAAGATAAAAAAATGAGGCAATTGATATATTTAACATACTTGGGAACTAGATAAAAAAATACAATCATAATCTTTAAATATATATACTTCGTATAAATTATGTTTTGACTTTTGAACTTTAATTAAAAAGATTGATTAGATTTTTCTTTGTGTAGTGCATGGTAATATTACGGTGGCATTTACTTCTCTACCACATATATGTACTGTGTAATCTAAATCTTTTTTTGATGGGGTAATCTAAATCTAAAAAGAGAAAAAAAAGGGTACGATGTTTAGTCTATTACACAATAATCTATTTTTTTTTTTTTAATTTTTTTTTCTGATTTGATTTGATTGAGTGACTCGACTAAAAGGTATTACTAGATTCATAATACGGAGTAATATGTATTCTATTAGTAAGTAAGTATCATAATTTATAAATTAAAGATATCAATCAATCATCAATAAATAAATAAACCTATACTAAAGGCGAAATCAGGAATGACACTTGTCATTTCCTGGTTAAAAATTATCCCGCCTTTTTTTTTTCCTTTCCTTTTTAGTATTTTGCCAACATATTTTATCCAATTATATTCAATTAAATATACTAGGAAACTTTTAGTTACAAAAATACTAACATTAATTAAAAATAATGTATTGGAATATATTCTTTTCCAAAATTATTATAATATTATCATTATCAATTTTTTTTTCTCCAACTTTTATCATTTGATAATAAAATTTATTTTAATTAAAAAAGAAAAATCATTTTGGTAGCATACTTTGTATTAATTTTAAAATTATACGTAACATTTACAAGAACAAAATAAGTTTGTTATAGTATACTTCGTACACAACATATATTGGAAAATTATTTAGTCATTCGAAATATTTATGTGATTATTTAAAAAATAAAAACCTCTACTACTCAATAAAGATATATTTAAAAAGTTGATTATTGAATACTATTTATCCTAAAGTAAAATGAACTCAACTAAATTTTCATATTATGTCGATCAAAGTGTGTCAACAATTTAAGGACAAATGTATATGAGTTCGTGTATGGGCACTAAACTAAGCTAATATTTTAATTTTCCCATATAAAACCTTATAGCTTCTAAGTTTCTATTACTATATTTATTTATTTATTTATACAATCCAATTCAATAACCTTTACGTATTTAGTGTTGGTATAAACTAATTAAAATTCAAGTTATTTTGTGACAAATTTTTTTTTATCATTATTTATTACAGTGGCGGATCCAGAATTAATATTTAACGGGGTCAAAATGCATTTGATAAATATTTATGGGGTCCTTCGGTTAAAAATATAGGTAATTTTTATATATAAAAAAAAATTAAAAGGATTTTTTTTTTTAATATTCAACTGGGGTCAAGGGACCCCACTAAATGCCCCTCAATCCGCCACTGATTTATTATTTATCTGTTTTAAAATTTAATTATGACCGTGCATGACACGAGACTTAACCTGGTTTAACAATAAAAACCTATAATAATAAAGTATATTACGTAGTAGAACTTATTTTTCAAATCTCATCTGAACACAAGTATAAAAATAAGACGGATAAAACATCACCTTAATTTTTTTTTTAGTGGACCATGACCATAATATTATTAAAACCTAAGGGATTAACATATCGATGATATGTGTCATACTTTGTCATCATAACATTTATGACATAACGTCACATATATGATGACATAACAACACATTAGTATTTCCTCCGTCGCCAAAACTTCGACCCTTTTGAATTGATTTCTCATTTATTAAGAAACTTAAATAAAAGGAAATAAAAACATATTGGAAAGATAAATTTATATGGGTTTTGTAAAAAAATAGAGTGATAAAGTATTAAAAATACATGAAAAAACAAAATTTTACATGGGGAAGCTAATTTTGCACAAATATTGTTATAAATTGGTGGGTATTTGATGCAAATGGGTCAATAATTTGGGGACTAAAAATAGGCCAAAAGGGTCGAAGTTTTGGGGACGGAGGAGTAACTTTTCATTAAGCATTATACGAGTATGTAATTCCTTACTTAATTGTAAAACAAATTCCACTACAACTCTCTTTCTATCCCCAACTAATTTTACCATTTTTATTTTATTATTTAAATTTAAGATATTGGTTTTAAAATATTATTTGAACTCAAGATAATTTTTTTCATTTTGTATTTAACATAATCCGGGCATTGCCCATTGCCTGAGTTCCAAACTAGTTGCTTATTATAGTGCAATTGAAATAGTCACTTGGTGAGTTAGTTACTAAAAAAAACCGACGGTAAAAAGAAAAAGAGCCAGCTGTTAGATGCTCTTACAAGATGACGACCTCTAATCCAATTTAAATACGACACGTGTACCAATTTAGCATCTCCAATTTATTTCTCCCATAAAAAAGTACACCGTATCTTACCATGAAACACATCGTATCATATCACACCCAAATTAAATAAATAAATAAAAATAAAAAAATTGAAAGAAAACGTCTCTGAGAGAAACTACCCGCCCTCCGCAAAAAAACACGAACCGTTCTTTCTCTCTCCTCAATCCCGCTTTTACTTTCTCTCTCTAAAATTACTCACTTTCTCTCTCTATTTTCTCCGCCCTTCCTTTCGACAGCGAAATCGAACTCTGAAGAAAAAACAAAATATTCCGCCCAAAAAAAATAAAAATCAAATCGAATCGAAACCCTAACCCTAAATCGCAAAACTTATCCTCTTATTCGTCTTCCTCTTCGCGTTAAATCTCTTCCTTTGATTTCATTCTTTGTCTTACTCTCTCTTCAATTTTTGTGGAAGGAATCTCGATTTTTTTTGTATTGTTATTGAGAAGGTGGCGAAAAATTAGGGTTAGGGTTAGGGTTTGTAGATGGAATTTCCGAGTGGTGGTGGAATTTGATGACCGATAATAGCCGATGTCAGGGACACGGGAAGATGATGGGTAGGGGAGCCGAAGGAGGCTGTGGAACGGAGGAGAAGCCGTGTCCGGTCAGTCGGAGTTCGCCGCCGGCGAGTTCTCCGGTGCCGGCGTCGGTGACTTCGACGGAAAAGTTGGAAGCTGTTAATTTAGGTGTAGACTTTTATTCGCAAGCTTTGAAGGCATTGTCGGAGCGGTCACCGTTTGATTCTGATGAGGTTTTGGCTAAAACTGTTGCCACACTCCCTAGTGGGTTGGCAGGTTTGTTGTCGAAACAGTCTGATAGTAAGAAGAAGCATAAGCGGCCACATTCGGAAACCAAGTCGTCATCTCGAAAAGGGTCTACTGAGAAGTCTAAGAACTCTGCGTTGTGGACTGAGCTGGAGGATTACTTTAGGGAGCTGACATTGCAAGATATTGAGAGGTTGCATCGATTCTCTACTTCATTTGATTCATTATTGGATAGTAGTAATTCACTCTTAAAAATTCCAGCTTTAGGAAATGGTTTTAGGAGTAGTAGTAATAATGATGATGATATCAAAAAGGTGGAAAATGGGCATGTTGATATTCCTGCAGCTGCTACGATTAAGGAGGAGGAAGAGGAGGTGGTTTTGGATGATGATGTTCCAATGCCAGATGCTGGAGGTTTGCAAGGTAAGGAGGAGGATGACAAAGATATTGATAGGCTGCCGGATGTTAAAATTGAGGATGGAAGTAGTGAAAGTTTGAATGTAGTTGAGAAAGGTCCATCGCTGGAGTATACTTTGCCGTCTTGTAGCAGCATAGAATGGGTTTTAGGTTCTAGGAACAGGGTATTGTTGACTACAACACGTCCTACAAAGAAAAGAAAGCTTTTAGGTTCGAATGCAGGGTTGGAAAGACTTATAGTTGCTCAACCTTGTCAAGGAAGCTCCAGTTTATGCCATGTTTGTAGTATGGGAGACTCAGGGGACCAATTGAACCAGTTAGTTTCTTGCAATTCATGTAAAGTTGTTGTTCACCAGAAGTGTTACGGGGTACAAGGAGAGATTGATGGTTCTTGGCTGTGTTCCTGGTGTAAAAACATTGTTGATGCTCAAGCTGGACCTGCCCCAGGAAGTGATAGACCATGTGTTTTTTGTCCAAAGACTGGAGGGGCTTTGAAACCTTTTCAGAATGCAGGGAGGGGAAACGACGACTCTGCTGAGTTTACTCACCTGTTTTGCAGTATTTGGATGCCAGAGGTTTACATAGATGACACCAGGCTGATGGAGCCAGTTTTATGTCAGGGAATGAAGGATGTTCGGGGGAAGTTAGTGTGTAATTTATGCAAATTGAAGCTCGGTTCATGTGTCCGATGCAGTGATGGTATGTTTAGTAGCTTGCTTAGTTATGTTGCTCTGTTACTGTTTCACTATAATGAAGCTTTTATAGAATGGTGTATGGAATCATTTTCAATGCAGATTTGTTATCGATGATTTGGTAAACCATATTGATGCAAAAATTATCTCATTCAATATATATCTACTTGAATTGGTGCCATATTATATAGTCTCAAGCCTAACTACCTTTTCAAGTAAATGTGGACCAAATAGAATCTTTTATGTAGATAGCTTGTATATTCACTCTGCCAAGCCTCAAAAAGACAAGAAAGTTGTATTTATATTTTTATCTAGCACCTAGTTCAACTATGCTCCTAATAGCTTACCTCATTCACCCTGTTTTCTTGTGCTGAATTTCTAGAGTTAGTATGTTAAATGAACAACTGTACAATGTATACTCATTGCTGGTGCTGTGCATTTATTTCCAGGACTGGTATGGTTTATGGCCACTTGTAGTATAAGTAAAGGCTTGCCTAGGCGATTAGATTTTGAGCATTGTTTCATTTGATAATATGGATTAAAAATTAAATTACAGGTGAACCTTTGTAATGCTGCAAATTAAATCTACACTTTGAGAGAGAGAACGTCATGCTAGCTATCTTCTATGTTTGACGCACTAAATCAAACTAATCTTTAAACAATTGTCATGCTTATTTGATTATGCGCATCAGCATTAATAAATCTTTATATCAAGTGGACAACATTTCAATTTTGTGTCTGAATGAGTTTTATGGGCTTGGAGACTTGGAATGAGAGGAGTGGTGACATAAACGTTAATGGTTCTTGTCTTTGTTGGCGTGCTTCTCAAAACTCTTCACATAGTGAAAGATTTATCTTTACTTGTGTGAGTGGCCTTTACTCGGAATTTAGGTTTTTGGCGCTTATACTTTTGGCTTCATGTAAAAGGCTTAGTTGTTGGATTAATTTATTATAATTTCCTTTCAATTCCTCAATTATACCATTAAATGTAATAGTTTGGTGAGCCTTTTGATGGATATTTAATGTTATGGAAACCTAGTATCCGGAGATTTTGTTTAATTTTTTCTGTTTGGTGGGTTGGCATTTATTGTGCCCTTGTCATTCTTTGGATTCTGTTTTCTGTTTGTTTACCGATCTTTTGTTTGTTTGACCTTGCTTACTTAATTTGTTCTTGTTTCTGATCAAATGCCTTATTACCAAAAATGAAAGCCTTTCAACAGTTGAATTGAGAATTGGATACTAAAAGCACAAGTGAGTTCTTTGGATGTACTTTGCTCTGTTTAGAGGGGAGGTTATCTTTGCTTTTTCATACTGAAAATTCATGCTGGTGACGTGGTGAGTGGTGAGCTAGGAGAGGTAGTAGAGAGCAAGGCTTGTATTATATTCTTGGATGCTTCTGTCTTTAATATCTATGCAATTTTATTCTCCACTAAGATCTTTTTTTTTTTTCGAGGCTTTTTTAGGGCTGGAATGTGCTTAATTTTTATTTTTTTATTTTATTTTTTATATCTAAACCAATTTTAGGGGATGGATGAATGAATGAATGCAATTATTTCTGTACCAAAGTTTTCATGCTTGGATACTATAAAATGTCTCCTGGTGAGGTATGCCTAAGCTGCATAAACTGTTGTAGGTTGGGTTATCTATTGTTTGGATTGTGCTGGTTTGAATTTTCCCAAGCATAATAGTTGCTTTCTATAGTGTGCATGCACTTCTATTGATTGGTAATCTAATCTGCAGTCTTACCATCATAGACATTTCCTGTCATAATGTTGTCTGTTGTATTCCAGTTTTACATTTTTGAAGGGGCAATTTATTGTGCAGGATCATGCAGAACTGCATTCCATCCTCTTTGTGCTAGGGAGGCAAAACATAAACTTGAGGTCTGGGGAAGGTTTGGCTGCGATGATGTAAGCAATTTTTACATTTGAATCTGGAATTGTAATATTTTGTCGATTAACTACAAGTCTCAGCCTATTTGATGATGGCTGAAACTGCTTTATTTTGTTGTCTTGACAGATTGAACTACGGGCTTTTTGTTCTAAACACTCTGGGAATTTTAATCCTGATGACAGTGTTGCCTTAGAGAGTCATGAACAGAATCATGCTGTTGGCAGTGATTTACTTGGTTCCTCAATTGAATCAGCTTCATTGCCGGAGAATAGAATAAAGAAACTCAAAATAGGCTGTAAAAATGGAGATAAAGTTACTTTACAAATCGGAGTAGCAGATGCTGATTCTAATAATTTGGGAGAAAGAGAGTGGCAGGACCAGGGACAAGATGCAAACTCCAATACAAATCTTGAATTAGGATCAGGTGATGGGGAGAAGTTAAGTGATATAGGCTTAGGAGGCGCATGTGAGGATGTCAAGACATCTCGCCTTCTTGATCTTGGCTTGGTTCTTAAGAAGGTGCGTGCTATTAGTTTCACTTTATTAGCACTCAGTTGGGGTTCTGTTTGTATTCCATAGATTTGTTGTAACATGTTTTTCCTTCCCTTTTTCAGCTAATAAATCGTGGAAAAGTTAGTTTGGAACACATTGCTTCTCAAATTGGCATTTCAGAGGATTCTTTGGCAGCAAGGCTCACTGTAATTTCCAGTTCTTTTTATATGACAATTTATGGATCAGATAGAATATGAATTTAGCTTAACATACATTGTCTATCTTCATTGCTATAAAGTTACACTTGTAATCAAATGCTCATTGTGTGTGACAATCAAATTGTTATTGCAGGATAATCAGTTAAGCCCTGAATTGTACTTCAAGCTATTAAAGTGGCTTAAAGGTCGTTCTTACCTGGATACCACAGCAAAGGACTGGAGAGAGAAACTTCGCTGCTTTATGCCATCAGAAGCTGAGTTAAATACTGATGACAGGACTGATGCTGTTACTTTGAGACACTTTGATATTTCAGATGATGTTCCTGTCAAGTCAGTTCCTCCTAGGAGGAGGACAGTTGGAAATATCAGAATTCTGAATGAGGACAAAGATGTATCCTTGTGCAATGATAAAAGACTGGGGAATGGTGCATCAACTAAGGAGGTAACAGAGCATGAAGATATGAATGATCATGAAAAACCGAGTAAAGATTCAATTTCAAATAGCATTGAAGAGGTGACATCTTGTATCATTTTGCTGTCAATTTCTCTGTGTTAAGTGTATTATCTGGTTTTGGTTTGGTTATTGATTTATTATATTATGGGTCGATTAAGTTAGCTTTTTTTTTTCTTTGCAACATTATTACTTTTTCTTTTTTTTCTTGTATCAAGATCCTATGATAAGCCTGCATCCTACTTTATGTAGTCTTATTGATGAAGACATTAGGGTTGTGAACTTGTGATCTGTGATGAAATTGCTATTTGATGTCATCTCTGCAAAGTGCAAACTAGTTTACACATTCAGAATGTTCAAGTGTTTTAGTAAGCATTTGGTGGGTCTATGTTTTGATATCCGAGCTTAAAAGTAGATGTGGGTGATACAATTTATACCCTCTTTTGTTCCAATTTAAATGTCACCCTTCATTTTATGGCATCGTCCCACTAATATTTACTCCCATATTGATTCTCTCTTTTCACCACCGAAAGTTAGGGCTCTACCCCTTCTCTTATTTAATTATTTCTTTTTCCCATTATCTCCTATCACATGTACTTATCTATTAATTTGATAAGCCCATAACAGTTTTTTGCTTACAAGTTTAGCTTGGCTCACAAATTGAATTGAGACAGATTACTGGATTGAGAGAAAAAGTAGATTGTAGGTAATTTCTATTGAGAGAGAATTAGATGTAAATTCCTGTGATTTAAGAGAGTGATTAAATGTATATTGAGAGAGAAAGTAGATTTGACTTCATGTAATTAAAGAGAGTTGGTAATTGTATATTGTGGAGAGAGAAATGAAAATGTGATTGGAGGTAGTCCTTTTCTTTTAATAGGAGTTCTTTAGTCAGAAGTTGGTAATGTAATTGGGAATATGACAAACAATATGAGGGTCAAATGAAGAGAGAGTGCCTGAGAGGACTATACTACGCAAAAGAATCGGTCAACACCTTTTGAAAGTTTGGTTCTTTACTGTGAAGGATGTTCTTTATAGGCATTAAAGTAAAGTTGTCGTCATAGTTGCCATCAGTTAAAATTGGTTTCCCACGTGCTTCCTGTCCAGATGTTTCGTGATCTCAATTTGTAAGTTTAAGGGAACGTGAAGAGACACTTGTTTTGTTTCTGTTCATCTTTTGGATTTGGTGGTACTCATTATTGATCTATAATTTTGTCGAAACTTTGAATTTGTTCAGCACTTTGATTATCACTTTTTTATGTTCAAAATTTGTGGTAACCTTTATGATTATAAGATTCAATGAGTGTATCGTTGTTGAAATTGGTTATGTTATCTTTTTGCAGATTATGGTTGTTGATGTTGAACGTCCAACAGTAGATGCTTCGCCTACATTTGATAGTATGTTGTTTCTTTTAAATGTAATTGTTAATTATACTCTAGTATATAAGTCAAAATTATTGAATAAGACCACTTGGTATAAGTAATTGTTTTCTGGTAAACTAGTTAGTCTATGTTCAGTATTTGTGTTTTCTCTATCTTGTTGCTCAAACTTTGGTTGCGTTAATCTTTATAAAAAATTTCTAGTAATTTATAAAATTGTTTGTGCTGTATGGATTGCCTGCTAGCTTTATGGCTCACACATATTGTTCAGGTACTATATTGAAACCAAACAGCCATTTTGATATTGATTATAATGGAGCAGAAGAGGGTACTTCTTCTGGAAAGAGTTCATTGTTGGATTTGGACCAGGATACTCCTTCCTGCTCTTCTGTTTATACATTTGGCTATTGTGATGGGTAAGCCTTTTTGTCAAACTATTAGTTTTCAGTTTTTCACATATATGTTCTCATGTCTCTTTGAGTTCATCTTACTAGAATATTTGTGCTTGTTATAGGCTTAGAATTTATTTTCCTCTTCATTGGGGTGAATTGTTTAGCAAATCTCATTTTACAATGCAGAACTAGTGAACCTGGAATCAATTCTTCTGTGCACCCTTACATCCAGAAGAAATTAGATGAAGTGCAAAGTTGGCTTAGTCGAAGAACTCCTGATATTAATGGTTGGGTTTCATTTTTCTGTCTGTGCTCAATTTCTGAAAGTAGGATGAATGTAAACTTTACTTGTATTTGTAGGTTGTATAGAACTGGAGTCTTTGGCTATGAAGCAGACTGTAAATGCTGAAAAGAAAGTTTCAGTATGTAATGGCGAGGGTGGGGAAAGAGAAGTGAAGGCTGATGAGATGGGTGTTTCTGACCTATCCCCGGAAAATGAATTGGAAGGAGAAATAATCTTTTTTCAGCAGCAATTGTTATGCAATACTGTTGCTCTGAAGCGTAAGAGTGGTCAGTTCCTTGTTCCAGTAGTATTCCTTCTAGTTTTGAGGGTGATTTGATGTCTGATTTATTGTTTCATCATTAACATTGTCTTCCGAGTCCTTTTTTGATTCTGCTTCCCAGTGTTTGTTTTCATTTTGTTAATTGCTGGGTCATTTAATTTGGTCATCATTTTGTGCAGATCAGCTAGTTTGCAAGATTGTCAATAGTTTGCCAAATGAAATGGATTCAGTAAGGAAGCGTAGATGGGATTCTGTTCATGTTAACCAGTACATATATGAGCTTAAAGAAGCAAGGAAGCAGGGTAGAAAGGAGAGAAGGCACAAGGAAGCCCAAGCTGTACTGGCTGCTGCCACTGCTGCTGCTGCTGCTTCGTCTAGAGTTTCATCTTTGAGGAAAGACATGGTTGATGAATCTTCACAGCAAGAGGTTTTAAATTACAAGCCATTCTATTTGTTGGTTGTCATGTAGTAGCCATTTTGCAGTATTCCCTTCACTCGTGTAATTATTGATGTCTTATCATTTGCCCTTTCAGAATCTATTGAAGGTGGAAAGTGGCAGGGTTCGTGGAAACCTATCATCACTGTCAGTTCCACGCACGAAGGTGTCCAACCCTACCTTGGATGCTCCCAAGGCAAAATCAGACGGATACTCTGACGTGTTTCAGTTTTCTTCCGGGACTCCAAAAGAACATCCAAAATCATGTGACATATGCAGACGCTCTGAGAGTTTACTGAATCCTATATTAGTGTGTTCTAGTTGTAAGGTATGCCTAATTTAAATCATATTTTACCTGTTGACTTGATTCTATTAATTTAATTGTTGTGACACCTTTCCTTTCCTTTTTTTTTTTTTTTTTTTTTTTTTTGGTTTTTTGGGGGGGTTTATCAGGTTGCAGTTCATTTAAATTGCTATCGCAGTGTCAAGGAATCTACCGGTCCCTGGTATTGCGAATTATGTGATGAATCATCTTTGTCCAAGGTTTCTAGAGCTACCGTTAATTCATGGGAGAATTCAAATCCTATCGAAGAATGTGGATTATGTGGGGCTTCAAATGGTGCGATTAGAAAATCAAGCAATGGTCAATGGGTCCATGCATACTGCGCTGAGGTAAAATATGAAAATTTTTGCTGTCATTTGCTTGTTTCTCTTACAAGGCTCTAATGGATTTCTGCTATTGCTATTTATCTGTGTAGTGGGTGTTTGATTCAACCTTCAGAAGAGGTCAGGTGTCTCCTGTTATAGGAATGGTATGTCTCCACTATTTGAATTCAGCTCTACTGACATCTTCCGTGTCTATGTTTTCTAATGGGTTTCCAGTGTTGTAGTTTTATATAAAAGGTTATTCCTTGTATTTGTTTTCTTTTAGCACTTGTTAAATTTGCAACTCTTTTGATGCCAGGAAACAGTGCCGAAGGGGAATGACGTGTGCTGTGTCTGTCATAAGAAATTTGGTGTCTGCATAAAGGTGAATGTCTATGAGTTTTTAATTTTTTATGGCACGCTAGGATTGCGAGTAATATATTAAATGGGTAATGAAGACAATATTGAGAATGATGATGTGTGGTAATAATTGATGAGGGTGGGATAACTACTAGGTCTACTACCCCCATTTTAGGGATGATATGTTACCCTAGTGTGATTTTAGGTAACCATTGACTCCAAAATTAGGGAAATAATTCCCTCATACCTCCCTTATACAATTACGACCTCATTCCTTCTAGAACCATCTTCTTCCACCCCTTTCTTTATTTTTGTCTTTCATTATCACCTTGATACATTATTTTCAATCAAAACATGCTCTTAAGTAGAAAAAATTGCTTTGACCTTTGCGGAGGCTGTTAAAAGCTGACTTTCCTTTCACACTTGCTGTGTAGTGCAATTATGGCAATTGTCAGTCTACATTCCACCCATCATGTGCCAGGTCTGCTGACTACTATATGTATACCAAATACATTGGTGGAGGCAAGATGCAGCATAAAGCTTATTGCAGTAAGCATAGTTTGGAGCAAAGAACAAAAGTAAAGTCTTAACTTTTATTTCTCAGTCTTTTCCATACTTGTTTTGCTCTTTAATGTTGTCGTGACTAGTTCCTCATGATTTGGTAATTAGGCTGAAACGCAGAAGCATGGTGTTGAAGACCTAAAAATTGTTAAGCAACATCGGGTGAGTGGGGGAAGTTTTTTGCATTGTTTATCGCATAAGCTCTTGTTGCTTGTTATGATATTGTCTATTCTCAACTGATTGGTTCCTGGAGATTTTGCAATTTTAGTAGTTTTTTTTTTTTTTTTTTTTTTTTTTTTTTTTTTTTTTTCTTGCTCTTATACACCATCTGTTGAACCTGTTAGATTTACCAGATTGCAGTTTCTCTCTCTTGTGTGGATGGACCTTGTCTTTTGCTCACTTAGCTCTTAGATCTTTCCTTGCAATTTGTTAAGTGGTTTGTGACATGATTTTTTTACCCCTATGTTGGTGGTTATTATTGCATGATGTCATTGTCAAAGGTCAATGATTTAGTCTCAACAGTTTAGAATTACTTGACAATTGAGTCTGTAAAGGACCTTGCAGATTCAATTTTATACAATGCGGCACTCCTTTCTCATTCTTGGAACACTTAATATTTGGTATTGCGATTGTAAATACCTGCACGTGATAACATAAACTTTTGATGTGTTTTATTTTCTCTGTTAGAATATCTGGTAGAATTTTTGGTAGCTGGTTCCTTTATTTTCTTTTTGTGGGCATGGAACAATGACTGCTGATTTTTTCATGCACATTTGTGTTTTGTACTTATCTCGATTGAAAAATGTTGCCTCAATGCATGTGAACTAGATCATTTTATTTTATAATCAAAGTAAATTTCTAAACGAAACTATTATGTTTGTTTTGGTCAGGTTGAGCTGGAAAAATTACGTCTCCTTTGTGAGAGGATTGTTAAACGGGAAAAGCTGAAGGTAATTGAGGAATGCACCTTTCTTTTTGTTTAGTATGCATGGCCTTTATGTTGCTTTGCATTTTTTTTTGTTGTTTTTGCCTGAGATTATTTTAGTAACTTGGATAGTAGTTGTATGGTTTTAAATGAATTGTGATCGTAGGTCCGGTTTTTCAAACTAAGTTAATTATCGTTGGATAGTGGGGTGTTACTGGTTTAATATCAGCCATTTCATGCAAGTAATTGGAATTTGGCATTTGCTGTCTCTTTTACTAGTTTTGCATGTGAATCTTGTTTATTTTGTTTGAGCTCTTTGAGATAGTCGATTATTTCTTTGATTTCTTTTTTTTTTTTTTTTTTTTTTTTTTGGTAAGAGGTAACCCGGGACTGTTTTATTTTGAGTTCCTGACCAGTTGTATGGATTGCAGCGAGAATTGGTTATTTGCAACCATGACGTTTTTGCTTCGAAACGAGATTCTTTGGTTTTCTCCATGCTTGTACACCGTCCCTTCTCATCTCATGAAAGTTCCGACTCGGCTACCACATCCCTTAAGGGGCATGTGGATGGTTCTAGGTCATGCAGCGATGCAATGCAAAGATCTGATGACATCACTGTTGATAGTGCATTATCAACAAAGCGGTGTATCAGGCTTCCGCGGTCTATAGATAATGATCAAAAAACTGAAGTTAGTTCAACATCACGCCATCATGTACCAAAGCCGCCAGACAGGGGTTCGTTTGCTGGGAAGCAAATTCCTGTTAGAGCAGCCTTGGCAAGTCGTGATTTCTCACAAAGCATGGATAATTCATTAAATTCCAGAAAGGTATTTAACCTGTTTTATTTTTTGTTGTACCAACTGTTCTTTCTCACTATAGGAGAGTTCTGTTAATTGGCTTACAACTACTTTAATAAGAAATGGTTAATGCTTTTAATATCTAATTTGTGGATATTCTGAATTTTGAAATCTCCTCTTTTATGTTAAAGCTGCATAATAATCTTTAGCATCGTAATCCTCCTCAAAACTCAAGCTATTTCTTTTGCCTAGTTAATTTTGTTTTAGACTGGTGTTTTTTTTTTTTTTTTTTTTTTTTTTTGGAAGACTTGGAGCCTAGGTGGTACTTTTTCGAGGAATTTGCTGTTATGTTTAATGTTTTATGTATCTATTTGATGCCTGTATGCAGCACCTTGAAACATTTGAGAAGGAGCTGGTTATGACTTCTGACCAAGCATCTTTGAAAAATAGGCGGTTACCAAAGGGATATATCTATGTTCCTATTGATTATCTCTCCAATGGGAAGCCGGTCAGGCATAATTCTGTTGAAAGAGAAGAAGTAGATGATTAGATTGGCAAGGTTTTTACTCCATGGCTTGTGCTTCTGGGTGAAATATCATGGTTTACACTGTTCTTGATGCTCATGTGGTTGCATTTGTCCTAGCATGAGCCTCAAATTGATGCCTGGATGAAGGTTTGGGCTCATCTCGTGACATGAAGTTCTCGTTTGTTTAGAGAAATTTTGGCATCATTTGTTGTATATTCGTTCTCAGAGCAATTGTACAGTGGGTGAGGGTTTGATCTTTGATTTGTCTTATGGGGCCGCAAGTGCTTCCTCCCTTGATATATCCTGATAGCAAGATGCTTCTTTTGCTTTGCCTTTGTAACTGTAAGCAAGCTAGAAGGGTACACCTGCTGTTAATGTTTTGTAAAGTTAGTGTATATATCCTTACAGTGTTCCGAAGTAATCGCTCGGACATCAGATCAATACAAAAATTAAATTATTTTTCTGACCACTGTTGATCGAGATCTGAGTAAATTTGTGTTTCTCTTTGCACCTGTATAGGTTTTTGTTTATTTATATTTTTATTAGATGCACTCTTTCCATCGATCTATGTGTGTCAGTTTTATCTTTGTGGAGCCTCAATCTTGATAAAATCAGCAAGGTAAGTTCAATCTTGGCATTCTAGCTAATTTGTGAATTTTCTTTACTGGCTTTATTCTACTTGTGATCTGAAGGCCCCTGTTGAATGGCGCAGACTTGGGAAAGGAGATGCTCAGTTGCTTCATGTATTTTACCTTTCATTTTTTTTGGAAGAGTGGTGCCCATGGTGGTGTTATTTTGAAGGTTTTGTATGAGATATATGTTACTATCAGTTCGAAGTACTTGCACAGAAACTGCTGTAGTTTCCTCGATCATTACAGTTTTCTGAGTAGCGGTTTCCTCGGATCATTACAGTTCTCTGAGTAGCTGGGGTTAGCTTCTGGTAAGAGATGTTTTAACTTTGAATCTTTCTATGTAGAAAATTGGTGCGACTCTGGTTTAGCTGTTTAGGAAATACCAGGAAGAGATTAAGTGGTGACTATCTCAAGATTTCGCTTATTAAATTCTCCCATTGCTTAATCCTGAGTTCACTTGTGTGAGCATTGCTTTGCTTTGGCTTTGGCTTTCTGAGTAATACAGAGTACTCTGGAAGATCAGGGTGCTCTCATATTCCTATGGAATGTTGCGTTCGTTTGGTTGTGTGATTTTCGGCTACTGTTATCACTTCTATATTTTGCTGTAGATTCTATGAAAGGGCCTTCTGTACTTGTTGGTAGAGATCCTATGGAAATTCTATGAAAGGGCCTTCTGTTATTGTTGGTAGAGATCCTATGGAAGTACGAAGTAAAAGATACTTAGGGAGCTATTACGGTGTATGCTCTTTTATACTTGTATTTCTATTTGAATAATGTCTTTCCGGTGGATTTTGGCCGGCAAATTATTGCATAATGCTAACATGTTAACACTTTTTTTTAAATAATACATGTAAATACTAATGAGTAATGACCTTGATAAGAAACTTCTTTTTGGATGCAAAACAAATTAGGGCCGTTATTTTTAAAGATAATAGGTATTAAAGGTTTGATTTGAATGGAAAAATGGGATTAAGGTTTGATATTTTATTTATTTATTTTATTCTAAAAAGTTGTACCTGTGTAATACAATATTTACATTAAGAAGGTAAAGTTAATATAAGTAATACCTAAATTATTTGTTACTTTTATTTAATATAAATAATACATATATTGATAATTTCCCTTGGCTATATAAATAATTTTTCAACATATAAATAAGTATATAAATGTAAATAATATGGTAATTTTATTTAAACGTTTAGCCCACAAGACTAGGAAACAAATTGTGATCTTGCAAGGTGATTATCCTACAACATTCCAATATCACCTAAAAACATAATTTTTCTGTAAAATTTGAATGACTTAGCCTAAGATAAAACCCATGTTATATGATTATCGAGTTTGGGCTTTAGTATGGTTTTGTTGAACATTTTATAATCAAAATGTCAAGTGTTGATAAATCGTCTTTGAAAGTAGTTTTCATTAAAAACGATACTTATGTTTGTAAAACAACAACAACAACAACAACAACAAAAAAAAAAAAAAAAAAAAAAAAAAAAAACTTTATTTATGTGTTGGAGGATATTATGTCTAAATGCCTTTGAACATTCACTTTAGGGGCTTTGTTTGACGGACATAAAATAAGATAGGAAGTGAGACTTGTTAGGTGTGTTATTTGGTTGACAAAGATTTAATGAAATGGGGGAAGTGAAACTTTTTGGAAATTGTAAATTCTCAACAAAATGTACTCCCTCCGTCCCTAAATTACATTCCTTTTTGGAAATTTATACGGGAATTAAGGAGGGAAGAATAAGACAAATAACAATAATTAGATAATGCAATGGGAAGTACAAAGATGAATTATTTATTACTCATAACATGTCATCAATCCTTTGCAAAAAAAAGGAACCAATCACATGCTCTTAATTGAAATTTTTAACCAATCACATTCATTGTAATTTGGCACAAGGATTATAAGTGAGTTAGGTAAGGATGAGTGAGAAAGTATTAAATATAATACAGAAAAAGAGAGTTGATTTACTAAAAAAAACTTACCAAAAATAGAAACGAGGAATGTAATTTTGGAATACCAAAAATAGAAAGGAGGAATGTAATTTAGGGACGGAGGGAGTAGGAATTAGGTGCAAATCCCCACTAGTAAGTAGAAATTTAAGTGGGATGAAATTTGATTTTGGGAACTTCTACTTTCTAATTCCTATATGAACCAAATAACCAAATAATCGTTTTAAGCTAGTGTCATTTGTGTAACTAAGTTTGGAGTAATCACTTTTACGAAGAATTTTATCTCGCAAAATCTCTAAACACCTTACTTATAACTACTTCGTCCCCCTTACAGGCCCGTTTCTGAGATTTCGGTGGCCTGGGGCAAAAACTTATATCGGGCCCTAATTCACGTATACTATATAAATTTTTTAAAAATTGGGTATGCAAAATGAAAATGCATATTTTATTATGGTTAATAATCTTTAAAAACATCAAATTTCATAAAACATCGAAATTACATTCACGTAACTCTCGTTGAAGTAATTACACCAGCCGAACCATTCAAACTAAGTATTCAACCAATCAATTAGATTTTTTTTCCTCAAATTTTGTAATGTTTGAATGAAAGTAGTTATACAGGTTAAGAAAAATATAATTTAATACAAAGAAGAGATCTTGATGAATAAAGTCGTGTATGCACCGTTCAAAAAAAAAAGTAGGGTATGCAAGAAGAATTATATATAATTAGATAAATTTCCGTTGAAAATTGAAGAGTAAAATGACCATTTATTATAGTTTTCATCTTCAATTGAATCGTGAAAGAGAAGAAATTTAACTAACTGAAAATTGTAATGAGATACATTTTGAAAAATAAAATTACCAAAAACAGGGGTACAATTAAAAGTAATGACATTTTTTTTGTTAATTAAATTCACTTAAGAAAGTGAATAATTTGGGCAAAAAATTAGGGAAGAAATACGCTGACCAAATATGTCATTTGATATTTTGGAACTCTACACTACTATTGTAGTGTTGTACAATACACACTTGTTGCTTTAATTTCTTTCTTTCTTTATTTTTTTTTTCAAATGTATATATAAGTAATACTATTTAGTATGAAGTACTACCTCCGCTTCATATTTTTTGCAACTTTGGGTATTTTTTGTGATATAAAATATTACAAAGTTGCAAAAAAATATGAAACGGAGGTAGTATTTATTATGGGGCCTTGTATTGTATTGAAACTGGGCTTTTTAACAAGGGGCCCAGGGCAGCCGCCCCAGCTGCCCTCCCCTTGCTACGGCCCTGCCCCCTTAATTATTAATATCCATACTCTCTAGAAGAAAAAGTAATAATTCTTTTTACGAAAACTATAAAATTGGAATTAACAATAACCCATGGCATAACCCTTGAATTGTATTTCTATATCCCCCTAAAAAAAAAGTTGACATTGTATTTGGGGCGGGCTAGAATTGATATCATTCTCACCTTCCACACTCTTCCAGTGCAACAAAATCTATAAATATAACTAAAGTAATTACCGCTGATGTAATTACTTTCCACATGTCAACTTCTTATAAAAAATTTTCCCTCCAAAACTAATAATGACATCATTATTTTTTTTTTCAATATAAATAAAAATCTATAAATTATCTAAAGTAATTACCGCTGATGTCATTACTTTCCACATGTCAACTTCTTATAAAAAATTTTCCTTCCAAAACTAATAATGACATCATTATTTTTTTTTTCAATATAAATAAAAATTTGAAAATGCTAAATTAATTATATATTTTTCTAATAGATTTTATATTTGAATTGACTAATTATGCAAATTCCATCGGAAAAATAAAGGAAGGTCGGGTTCTTATAAACATTAATTTTTTTCTCCTACTCCGTATATTTTATACAAATTATATGAATTGGGGTGTCCATTCTTTATTAATTTATCAATTTATTAGATTTTTCTTAAATTATTTACACACAAATAAGCAAAAAAATATTGTTAAAATCGTAAATTATTGTTAAAATCGTGTATCGCATGAGCCTAATCTAGTTACAAAAACAAAAACAAATAAACCAATCACTAGGAAAAAAAAAAAAAGAGAGAGAGAGAGAGAGAAAAGAAAAAAGAATGGATATACCGGAGCTACTGGCGATATTCGGGCCGGGTATCGCCGGCGCCGTATTCGGAGCGGGTTGGTGGTTTTGGGTCGACGCCGTCGTTTGCAGTTCCATCGCCGTCTCTTTCGTCCACTATCTCCCTGGTTTTCCATCCATTCTCTCTCTTAATTTTCTCTCTCCTCGTCTTTTTCTCTCTCTTTCAACAATTACTGATTTTAGGGTTTCTGCTTTTTCTTAATTAGGGATTTTTGCATCTTTGGCTGCTTTGATGTTCAATTGTGTCAGGAAAGAGGATATTGATTACTCCCCTTACGATGAAGGCGAGTGGAGGTCTGCTTTTTTGAAATACTGCTTCTGACTTTTGATTTTTGTTTGCAATTCGATTAATTTTAGGGTTTCGATTGATTGTTATTCTTATTGTAATGCAGTAAAAATTTTAAGCTAAAGTTTTTGATTTGATGATTTAATTGTTCCTTCGAGTATATTATTTGCCTTTATGTATAAATGCTTGGATCCAGTTTGTACTTTGATCATACATTAGAATGATTTGTTGTGGTCATATGATGTTATCTGCACATTAGGCTATTAGCTGTGCTTGGAAAGGTGACATCTTTTTTGGTTTCAGTGTTACTGCTTTATCTTATCACCATCCTGGAAACTCTCCTGGTTTGATCATGGATAGTCATTGTGTAGACAGTGATTGTGGTGATGTCCCATTTGATAGTGATCAGGGAGGTTTAATTAAGTTTACTTTGCTTGCAAATGAATACTTTGTTTTTATGGGCCGGTCTAGGATGGTATACAGGTATAGTCAATCATGGTAGTGATGTAGATATAGATACTGAGAAGGTAGCATGCAATCTTGCAGTGTAGGAGAGTTCTATGCGTAGTCTTTTATAAAACAACACGTTTGATAGGGGTCGGAATAAAAAGGAAATACATCCTTTGTTATTAAATACTTGCAATACACACTTTTTCACAATATTTAAGAAAAGTATGGCTCACATTATTTAATACACTTAAAATGGGGTTGGGAGATTGTTTGGAGTATTATTAACTACTACGTATTAATTGGGTCATGAGTTTTAAATAAAGGTAATATGACAACGTTTCACCCAAAAAACCTTCTAATTATTGTGTGTTGCATTTTAGGGAAGTGTTGCAAGTATTAAAAAAACTAAGGAAATAGGAAATGTGAGTTATAGAAGAGAAATGAATTGAGGGGTTCAAAACACTCTTTTAGTGAGCCTTTCCTTCCATCTGGTTGAAGACTTATAACCACTCTCTAGTTTGCTTATGATAAGTTTTCTTGTCAGCAATTGTTTGACAGGATACTGTAGTCTGTAGAACTACTGCTTGCATGTGAAATTGGATTTTAACTTTGCTGCTAAACAACAATGATTTTAATATGCTGATATCTTCTACTGAATGTTATTACAGATTGAAGCTTTGGCTTTTCCTAGCTTATGTTGTATCTTTTGTATCTCTTGCGGCATCAGTTGGGTTACTTATACAAGATGCCTTGGTGCCATCCGGACCATCAACATGGACAGGGGTTGCTGGTGTCCTGCAGTGTGTATTTGTGCTAATCAGGTCAATATTATTATTATTATTATTATTATTATTATTATTATTATTATTATTATTATATATTTTTTTTAATGTTAAATTAAGTGCATTTTACACAGTATGGATGTCCCATTATTTAAAGTGATTATAACCTTTCTCATATTGTTGTACACTCTTCTGTCTCTTCCTTCCAAACTTAGTTGCTTTCTTTGTTTTGTCAAGACCTTATAACAGCTATTAGGTTGTGGAATATGAATAATTGGTATGAAGGAATTGATCATTCTAGCCAAGTGTATTAACAAGATAAGAGCTGAATGATTTGAGTTGAGTCAAGAATGAGGTGCCTTGTCATGGAATAACAAAATGTTTTGAGCTTTAGAAGTTTAGCTTCATGAGGAACTGTTTAAGATCCATAAAGTTTAGATACTTACAGTGGACGCCCTCAGAGACCTTTTTATTTTATTTTATTTTTAAGAGTGGGCCTTTCAACTTCATCTTCATTTAAGAGTATGCTGACTCTTGGTTTTACCTGATACCAATACCCCTATCTGGGTATGAGCATCATAGCATTTAGATAGTAGCATGAGGTCATAGATTATTTAAAAATCAAGATTGATAGCTCTTGTCAATTACCTTTCATGATCAAGAACCCTCTGTGAACACCAGTTGGATATCTCAGTTAATGTTGTATGAAAGGTTCCCAAATTCTTTGCAAACATTGTTTTGTCATATGAGTCATATCACTTGTTTGAAGGTCATGTTAAGAGAATTATTTCTCTCATGTGATCTTTTCAATTGGGGGTAACCTCAATTGAAATCAGAAGAAACATGCTCTGAAGAGCCATTGACTAAGGGAACTGATTGCCTTAGGTATAGTCAGTCATGTATTAGATACTAATGGAATTTTCAATAGAGAAAAATATAACCATTGGAGGTGAGAGGGGGTTGAAGTGAGAGCGTGTGCATATAATGTAATATACTAATGGAATTTTGAATAGAAAAATTATTCCAGTGGAGGTGGGAGGGGATTGAAGGGAGAGCATGTGCTTATAATGTGATCATTATTTGACATATGTCTAGTACTCCAATTGTTTTCAAGCCCACCTTGGAACCTCATTTAGCAGACCGTGGTGATTCCCAACAAAATTTCATAGAAGTCTCCTTGATACTCAAGAAACTTCAGATGGTCACACTTGGTGAGCATTACCCTGATAGACATGCTGCAATATGTGCATGAGACATTTTTTTTTGTAAAGTTCTCGAGTTAGAGGAAATTTCAATGTGATGTGGAGGGTTGTATATTAGTTCATCGAATGGCTGACAAAAGTATTTGCCCTCAATTCATGTAGTGTGTGTTTGTGTCTCTCTGTGCGAGTGTTTGTAAAAGAGAGGGGGGGGGGGGGGGGGGGGAGGGTGTGTTCTGTTAAATCCCAAAATGATTTGGCAGCTCAACATGACTTGCTAGACTCATACTCAAGTTGATATCCTCTTACAAGGCACTATCATAAATAGGACCATTTTCTTAATATGTTTTTCTTTTTTTTTTTTTTTTTTTTTTCTTTTTATAGAAATAGAGTAGACTTTTCATCTTCTGTTTTGTTAATCAATTGTGTCAGCTGTTAGCATCCTAGGTTAAGGCTCATGTCATATTGTTAGATTGTAAAATGATGCTTATCATAAAATTGCGTAAACAAATTCTGTTTTGAAGGATAGCACTCATTACTGTAGATTCATCTTGAGGGACCAGTGAATACTAATCAATTGTCTTCAATAGGTAGCTCCTCCATAGACCAACAAAACCCAAGATTGATTACTCTTCAAATAAGCTATAATTCATCGTAGCAGACCTTTTCTAGGCACAGAATCTTCCATCAAAAATTATGGGAAACTCTCGTATTCTTTCCATTATAACCTTCATGTACTCTTAGAGGTTTATAATTATAATATTCATTGTTTTCATAGGCAGCTATGGGACCGTTGAGAGGAAATCATTCTAAATCAACAAATTACTGATGCGAGATTGATGAACATAACCTTCAGTTAGTTATTAAATATATTGAAAGATTAGGGAAATTTTTTATGTATAATTTATTGTTATTTTTTTATGCTTACTTTCATAGGTTTCCTGCCATTTTGCATAATTACGTGTTTTGCATGTGTAAGTGCAGTAATAATTTTGCCGCCTTAGTTTCTAAAAGTGCACCAGATGCTAGGCACTAGGAGGCAATACATACTAGCCTCATCAGAACATTGAGGCTGTTTGAGGCACAACCCTCATTTAATTTTTATTTGTCCCTCTCTTTCATCGTTTTTGTTCTAACTTCTAAATAATCACCTTTATTGTAGAATAACATGAGAAGGAGAGTACTAAATATTCACATGAAAATTAATCTATAATCACCCTAAGCATCAAGTACCTTGTGTGTTTTGGCTCACACCTTGGCATGGGAAACTCTTTGTGCCTAGGGTTGGTTCGTGACTTTAAAAAAAATTTATCTTGCCCTATATGGCCTATAGGCTATAGGGACTTGCTTCCCTTCTCTCAAGCAGGTGATTAATTTGGAACTTTGCAGTGCTTATCTTTTTATTTTTCCTTTAGGTCAATAAATTTTGTGTTAGAAAAGAGAAGTTGGAAATTTGGAATGGGCAACGTTGCTCTTAGGAGAAACATGATATTCTTGTCATATGGCTTTATGCCTCTATATCGTACGGTTCCTTATTACAATTCTTGTTAGCCGACCTTAAATCGTTTTGGGACTAAGGCTTTGTTGTTGTTGTTTGTTGTTGTTGTTGTATTGATTTATGCCTCTGTTATGTATATTTATAAAGGAACAATGAGTAATTTGATAATTGGGGAAACCCTGTATTTTCTTGAGGTGGTTTCAGGAAGTAAATTTATAAGAAAACAAACAAGGTCTTATTCAATTTGCATACTCCAATTTAATTGCTCTAGTAGTCGTAAGTCCATTTGACTTTTGGGTATATGTGCCTGTGTGTTCTGGCTACTATACTGCCTGCTTGAATCCTTGCTCTAGTAACTGCATGCCTGTCTGCCCTATCAATGTTCACATTCCCATTGCTATGAATCTACAACTTTCCTGAGACACTGATTTTGAACTTTTGTAATTTTACCGAGATAAAGCTTTGGAGGATCAACACTCCAATATATTCTTTTACCATGCTTGCTCTTGCACCTAGCAGGGTTTGTATGCCTTTTGGATATCTGCCATTTGTTGGGTACATTCAACATATTAAGTTTTTGATTTGCTCACAAATTTATACTCTTTTTTTTGACAGTGGGCTGATCTATTGGACTTCTCATTCCGAGTAGCTGGATACACATTGAAGGTGCTTTAAGACTTTTGTATAATTTACTTTTACTTGAATGTGCAGTAAAGTAGTTCACCTTGTGTAAATGTCTGTAATATGCTACTGGTCGTGAGCAACAAAGATGAGCCTCACAGAATTGAGTGCAACTCTGTATGTTAGCATTGATTTCTGAAAATTTCCTCATTCTTATGTGCTGAAGCTGTCTCATCAAGTAGGTGGTTGGGAACTTGGGATAATTGTTATGTCTTGTGTGTTTTTGAGCCTCGACGTGTAATCTTTAAACTTTATAATTATATGTAAGTCGCTAACAAACATGCTTGCTTGTGTATTGCCTCTATTCAATTAATGTCGTACTATCATAAATTAAATGTGGCATTGTAAGATGATCTTACGATATTGTCATCTACAGTATTAAGGATTGTTCTTAACTTCTTTATCCTTTCATCGTGAACAGCTATTTAATCCAAAGGAATTCAATTACTTGGCTAGGTAAAAATTTTGCTACAGATTTGAAGTATCGAAATGCATGAGAGAGTAGATTACATGTGCTCTTGTATTGATTTGACAAAACGACAAGTGTAGTTTGGATAAAGTTATTTTCCTTTCCCTCTACTCTATCGTTCCACTTAAAAATCGCGAATAAAGCATTTGTATCAAGTACTACGTAAATACTAACTAGAAAAGCAATTATGTTTATACTATATTTTGAATATACTCATAAGGGCTGTTCTTCATACTTCATGGAAATTGTCGTGTTGAAAATTGTCGTGTCATGACATTTACAATGCATTAAGTAAAATTAATGCATTTACAAGCTAGATAGAGGACATTAAGAATTACAAAGATGTTAATTTTTTTTTTTTTTAGGGACAAAGATGTTAATTAGGATATCGTCTTAGGGCTTGTTTAATTTACTGAGCTGAACTGAACTGAATAAAGTTGAAATGAATAGATCTTATGATTCTGTCATTTAATTACAAGGATTATTTCCTTTAACTCTCTTTGTAATCCAGTGATTATGGGAATATAGGATAATGCATTTATCATAATTATTGATTTGAAATCAATCAATGAATGTTGACAATAATTGTCCTCATTCTATTTCCTTTCCGCAAAAAGTTGTTTTTTCTACACTTCGTATTAACTATATGACGTGCTACTTCAAATAAATAGATAATACTTGGCCTACTCTTTCATTTATACTAGGGCAGTCGACGCGCGCGATGCGCGCGAAGTGATTTGCCCTTTCTTGATGTCTATATTGGGTTGTGTTTAAACTTTTCGCAACATTGGAATTTTAGGGAAAATAGTTTGATAAATTAATGGAATGTGTATTTAAAGTTTTCGTTTTTTCTTGCACAACCTTTCTTCAAGAAACATCAATGCAATTATTCAACAATGTAATATTGCAAAAACATCTACAAACTTAATTAGAAATGGATTAAATACAATTCAAAAATCATAGAGCACATATTATATACTAAAAGAAGTAATTTAACATTACATATGCAATAGTAGAACAATTTTTCAGAACATTTACTATTTGAAAGTCTATACTCTTACCCAACCTATTAATTACTCTACATAAATTATATGAGATTAACTATATGAAACTAAAAAAGAGAAACAATTACACCCTGCAACTCGCATAAACATTAACATTTAGGCAACAATTAGATAAAATAGTCCCTTGGTAGTTAGTAATAAATCATCTATTCGTACATACAATTTTTTTTTTTCATTTTAAATAGGAAATTTTGACAATTACCACCTTCTGTTATATCCATTTTAGCAATTACCACCTTCTATTTTTTTTATTTGAAAATTACCACCTTCTATTTTCAGAAAATCAAAAATTACCACCTTTTTGCCCCCCAACTACCACGTGACGTCATTTTGGGCCCATTCTTTCCTTTTTCTACCTATTTCCCTCACATTTCTCATTCCTATTTGGATTCTTATCTCCCCTTTCACTTTTTTTTACCCCAAACCACCAATAATTGTTCGACAATTTTGATTTGGAGGAGTGAATTGAAGTGTTTTTGATTGTTTGGGGGAAAAAAAGTGAGAGGGGGAATGAGAATCGAGTTAAGAATGAGAAATGTGAAGGAAATAGGGAGGAAAAGGAAAGAATGAGCCCAAAATGACGTCATGTGGTAGTTGGGAGTCAAGAAGGTGGTAACTTTTGATGTTTTTGAAAATAGAAGGTGGTAATTTTCAAAATAAAAAATAGAAGGTGGTAATTGCTAAAATGGACATAACAGAAGGTGGTAATTCTCAAAATTTCCTTTTAAATAATAATAATAATATCATATGAAGTGTAAAGCATTTTTTTTTTTTAATTAATAAAAAAAAAAAAAGCATTACATATATTTTGTTAAAAAAAAAAACCGAATTAATTGATTATGTATATGTTTAATGAAAAAAAAACATTAAATGTATTAACGATAGTAAACATATTATTGAGGGTAAAAAAGTAAATACACATGTTGCACACAATTTTGTACACAATAGTGAGGGTATAATTGGTAGCACACTATTCCTAGCATTAATTTTTTAAAATTAATAAAAAAAAAAAGCATTACATATATTTTGTTAAAAAAAAAACCGAATTAATTGATGATATATGATGTTTAATGAAAAAAAAAACATTAAATGTATTAATGATAGTAAACATATTATTGAGGGTAAAAAAGTAAATACACATTTTGCACACAATTTTGTACACAATAGTGAGGGTATAAAAAAGTAAATACACATTTTGCACACAATTTTATACACAATAGTGAGGGTATAATCGGTAGCACACTATTCCTAAGAGTTATTTTCTACTTTTTATAAGGTAGGGATGTCTTTATTTAATACACTAGAAATTCTATCTTTTACAAGGAATTAAATGTCATTGTTTGGAAATATATCAACAGAATCAAATAATTCAACGTATTCAAATTATAATAATTTCAGTAACAAACTCCAGCTATTCCTGCTGCATGATGTGTATTGTATAAATATATATATTTAAATGAATGAATGTCATTGAGTTGTGGTAACGATATCAACACGCAGTTAAATTTTCGAGTTTAGTGTAGCAAGAATATAATCTAGCTCTTTAAGGTAATATGGAAATCTTCTGGCGGAATTCGTTTCATTTTACATGTACGATTTTTGTAATCATCATCAATCTGCATTCACATTTCACAAGTAAGTTTCTCAAACTAGTATGTTTTGTCTTGAGATTTGTTACTAACTTTTTTTTTAGTTTGAATTTCCTTTTGTCTGAATTTATTGGACCTATTTTTAGTCATTTATATAGTTGTAAAATGAATTGGTTATCTTTGTCTGAAAAAAAAAAATGAATTGGTTATCTTACTATAACTTTACAAGCTTTACTAGAGTATTTTCATGTTGAAGGCTGTGAAAAAAAAAAGCCTTGATTTTTTCGATTTTTTGTAAATAGATGCTGCTGTAGGAGTTAACTATGGACTGCTAGGAGATAATCTTCCACCACCAAGCAATGTGGTGGACCTCTATAGGAAAGAAAACATCCCCCTCTTAAGATTATTTGAACCGAACCCGGACGTGCTCAATGCTCTAAGAGGGTCAGGATTAAAAGTTTCCTTGGGAGTGAAAAATGTAGATGTAACCAACATTGCTATGAATGTGAATGCTGCTGTGGAATGGGTGAACACCAACGTTGTCCCTTACGCGAAAGATGTGAATATTGGATGGATCACGGTAGGCAACGAGTTGGTGTCAGCAGACCCCGCTGCTGCGCTCATCACCCAAGCCATGGGCAACATAATAAATGCCCTTAACGCGGCGCAACTTACTGGCATTCATGTCTCGACAGCTATTAGTGGCAGGGTACTCGGGGTTACTTACCCGCCCTCTGCAGGGGACTTCAACAATGAATCCAAGGAAATTATGATCGCAATAATTAAATGGCTCCAAACTACTAATAACCCTCTTTTCATCAATGTGTACCCTTATTTTGCCTTCGCATCTAGCCCTACGGATATACCGTTAAATTATGCTCTTTTCAATGCAACAAACCCTGTAATCGATGGCCCGTACACTTACATTAGCTTATTCGATGCTATGGTCGATTCATTCTATGCTGCCTTAGATAAAAATGGAGGAGAAATTTTGGCAGTCGTCGTGTCTGAGACTGGGTGGCCTACTGCAGGAAATGAGCCTTATACAAGTATACAAAATGCACAAACTTATAATCAAAAACTGGTTGATAAAGTGAAAGCAACCGGAACACCAAGAAGGCCTTCGGCTTTGTTAGATTGCTTTATATTTGCTATGTTTAACGAGGATCAAAAGGGGGAAGGAGTTGAACAGAATTGGGGACTTCATTATCCAAACGCGAACCCTATTTATCCATTGACATTCTGAGTTACATGAACAATTTCTACTTCTTGTGATGAGAATTAGTTTAGTTTATGCAAGTCGTCCAAAATTTATGTAATATAAGCTGCTATGGCTTCAATAATTCTTAGTTATGTGTTTTTCTTATGTTGTTCAAATAAGAAATAACACAATGTTAGTTTCTTTCCATTTCTTTTGTACTTCGTTGATTGGTTTGATTCTTGTTTAATTTATAAAACAGCTGAAAATCAAGCAAATGATCAAGAACAATAAGCAACCTCATTATCGAGGTGAGAGAGTTCACAAGGACGTTACAATTAAGCTAAAAGGGGAAGGAAAAATAAAGGCCTAAAATAAGATATAGAACCTTACATATGAAACTTATTTATATCAAATTATAAATGTAACAATGATTTTCTTATAACATGGAATTGTATAAGTCATGAAAGTTGACTTTGATATAAATACTCTATCATGTAAATGCATGTTCATGTAGGATCCATCTTCTTTTAAATGTAACACTTTGACTTTTACACTATCTATAAGTTTATAGTCTATATATACCTCACTTTATTGGCTTTGATAATATGGTCAATGGAATAATATAGTCATGTGGAATTAATTTTTTAATAATAATAAATTATACTCGTATTCATATTAATGATTGAAATAATGCAATGATAAGCGTGTAATAAAAAGTATAGCATTTAAAAAACGTACAAAGGAAGAACGAATTAAATAACTAGCATTTGATTTTGATTTATTAATTCCTTCTCTAAACAAACTCTTCCAACTTGATGTGATTATCTTATTACGAAATAAAAAGTTTAAAAAAAAATGAGACACATGGAGTACTAAGAATTATAGTCAAAGTTAATGTATAAATAGTGTAAAATTCAAACAATTACAAGTATTTTTGAAAACGGATAATTACTCCGATAAAAAATAAATATTACACCGTACTTTATGACATAAAACAAGTAAGAAATCAAAGTATATATATCTCAAAAATTAATTAGAAGTATTACTTTATTGTCTGTATGCTCCGTTAATAAGGAAATAAATCGCAACTTTATGAAGTAAACCATCCAAGAAGATTCTGGGTGTAAATGATCATAATTACTCCAGCAATTATGTGATTGTGTGTGATTATTGGTGTTGTGTGGCTCTGTGTATCTGGTATACTCCGGATAACTCTATTATATAAGCCAAAGTAGATTAATAAGGAGACTATTAGCAATTCCGCACTTTTCCTCCTCTAAATAAATTATAATCCATAAGTTTGGTGAAGCTATTCGTCAAACTATATTATAGGAAATGGAGCTCTTTTTCAGGATTCATTTGATCCTTTTCATAGTGATGCCACTTACTGTGATCATCAATCTACAACCGCATATGACAAGTAAGTTACCAAAGCTATTCATAAATCAGGTTCGGATTTAGGAGATAGCGTAAATAACATAACCAGAGTTCTATATGCTACAATCAAATCTCGTTTACATAATTGCATCTTGGTCATTTGCATGTGTATACCTATAAAGTATTGGCTCGACGTCACATGTATCTTGTCAATTGTCATCACTAATGTATATTGTTTGGTATTGATGAACTTGTTTATGCAAATAGGTGCTGCTATTGGAGTCAACTATGGATTCAAAGGAGACAATTTTTCATCAGCATATGATGTGATAGAACTCTACAAGAAAGAAAACATTCCTCTGTTGAGAATGCTAGAGCCAAATGCAGATGTTCTCAATGCTCTAAGAGGGTCTAAGATTAAAGTTTCCCTAGGAGTGAAAAATGATGATGTATCGAACATTGCAATGAACCTAAACACTGCTGTGCAGTGGGTTTATCACAATGTTGTCCCTTACATCAAAGATGTGGATATTGAATGGATCGTTTTAGGCGATGAGATGGTGCCGAGCCCTGAGGCTAAATACATCCCTCAAGCAATGAACAGTATACTGAGTGGCCTTAACTTGACAAATATAACTAATATCAAAATCTTAACAGCAGTAAATGCTGCCAAAGTCTTAGGAGTCGCTACCCCTCCTGCTGCTGCGAGCTTCAGCAACGATGCTAGTGCAGATATGCAGGGGATTATCACATGGTTAGCAGGTACAAATAACCCGCTGCTAATTAATGTGCACCCTTATTACGTCTTTGCTTCAAATCCTTACAACATAACATTAGATTATGCACTTTTCAGTGCAAAGCAATCTATAGTTGATGGAGTCACTCAGTACTATAGTCTATTTGAGGCTATGGTGGATGCAGTTTACGCTGCCTCGAGTAGAGTTGGTGGAGTAATGTGGCAGTAGTAGTGTCTGAGACTGGGTGGCCTACTGGTGGGAATGAACCTTATACAAATAAGCAAAATACTCATGTTTTTAATCAGAAACTCATTAATAAACTGAAGATAACTGGGACACCAAGAAAGCCATCAACTATTTTAGACATCTTTATATCATCTATGTTCAATGAGAATTTGAAGGCAGTTGAAGTTGAACAAAATTGGGGTTTACATTACGCAAACAAGGAACCTGTGTATCCCTTGACATTTTAATTTTGAAGATGCTTATAAGCTCGCCAGGTTTCTATAATATTTTTGATTGCTCTGATTCATTTTCCTTCTGAATGTGTTCATCTTTTGAAATACTTCGCGTTTTTTTTTTTTTTTTTTTTTTTTGTGAAGTTTTACAAACAGACAAAGAAAGGGTATGGTATTATGTTAGACAGACAGTAAACACTGAGGAACTTCCAATATTTTCAAGAATTGATCTAAAATGTTGGCATTGAAGATTCAACAAATAAAAACAATTGTCAAACAAAATCATATTCAACAAATGAAAATATGCAAGTACACAGTTCAACAAATATGGCACACATTTCACCCAGATATAGGGCAACTTTGACCACAATGACTAGAACTATTCAACATTCTAGGCTCCTCCTAAGGAATCAAAGACACTTTGAATGCTAAACAATGTGGTACTAGCTTTACATGAAAGACGAGTACCAACACAAACAACAGAAGGTAGTATGATCGAGTGAGTAGTGAGAAATTATGAGACACTCCCAGTAATTAAACCTTTCTTGCAATTTCAAAACAAATGACGAATCCACTTAAACATGGTGATTGGTGAATATGGCTTGAGATTTTACTTTACAACTTATCTACCACTCCCGGCTAGAAAATCCCCACTCTTATTGTCTTACATAATTCAAATTTCCTAATGGTCGGTTTAAGATTGATTTATAAAGGCCCAGAAAGGAATAAACTGAATTTGACACAAATACACAGAATTCCTAATAATCATTTCAATTCTCCAGCAATCTCCCCCCTCTTTATACATGTATGTTCCACCATAACCACCAGTCCACCACCAACACAGCCATGGGAGCTTCTCTCAAGTCTCAACCTCTCTCAAACAAACTGTCACTTCCCTGCAGTCAGCCATGGGCAATCTACAAACTACTCTATCGTTTCCGCATCTATACCTTCAGAAAACTCTACTTATCTAAACTTGCTCCCCATCCAACTGTTGATTCAAATCTCATGCAAAGAAGTTCCATATTCACAATTTGCTAGTATTTTCTACAAAGTACATGATTCTGTAATAGTTATGGAGTACTATCAGCAATCCAATTAGGTTTTAAAGTAAAACTTTAAGAAAAATACATTTTGAATTTTTTGAGATTTATAAATTACTTGTAACATTTGAAATTAAACACTGAAAAATTTTCGATAATCCGATATTTGGAATTTGTAACTGAATTCCAGATTCTGAAATCAAAGTTTCCTGTTGTTTATTCTGCATTATCATGGTAAAAGCACAAGAAAGCAATTAAACTTCATCTCATTTTAACGTGCAAGCAATTAGATCATTGCAACAGGAAGGCATTAGAAATCATCCTAAGAATGGGAATTTGAGCATGTACAGAATTTAAAAACCAAAAGCTCTTAGTATCGTACTTTCTGTCATAAACTGATCAAAAACCATAAGCTTTTCACATTCCGAACATTTTCTAAGAACTCCCGTCACAAAACAAATTAAATCCTATCATCCACCCTCCGTCATCATGGCCAAGAAAAGATAGCAACTCCAGAATGGCAGAATGAGGCGCCAGAAATTATTGCATGGCAAAACCAAGTTCGCTCAGTTCAGTACTACAGACACCCACTTTCTTTTTCGATCATATCCTTCTCACCTGATCAGCTTTCCCATTCAAAAACAAAGCAAAGCAGAAACCCAAAAAAATCTACCTTTCACTATTTTTCTGAAGCAGTATAGTAATCAAAAATTGAGTCTTCACAGCGAAGAATCAGAGGAAGCACCAGTAGAGCATGAAGCTGGAGAATTTGATTCCATTATCTTTGACTGCAAGCCTTGAAGCAGCTTCGATTCCGGTCTCCACTTCATGTACTGTCCAAAAATACATTAAAAAATTTTGTCAGCTCATTAAAAAAAAAATCAATTTAAGGAACTATAAGCAGTTCTCTACAATCAGCCTGCTCACAGAAGAATATACAGAATATGGAACAGAATCGTTTGAAGTGTTTGACATACAATTGCTTAACCTCAGGTTAGCAACAGTTGACATACAAGTTAAGCAGACAATAAACCCGCAGGGGGGTGGGGGGAAGCCACTGTGTTAAAGGATAATGCCATAGCTGCCACGTTTATAAAAGACAGAAATAAATTACCTTTTGAACAAAAGCATTTATCTCTTCCTCTGTAAGGCCTTCATCATCTCCACCATCATCCTCCCAACCAAGAGCACGTAAAAAATCTAACTCTTCCTCCGGATGGATGAGTTCATGATGACTCAAGTCACTCCCTCTTTGGTCTGAAAAGCTCTCAGCCAAGTTACAAGTATCACCGTTACAATTCACCTCACTGCTATCAGTGGGACTGGCTGGACCAGAGGCCATTTCCTTCTCTTCACCAGAATTCTGCACAATAGATGAGACAACTGAACCAGAATCCACAGCAGCAGAAGAACCACCCTTAGATTTCTTCCTCACCAAGTTAAAGAAATCATTTCGGCTCTGAAGTTGAGCATGGGACAGCCGCTTATCCACCACTTGTGCACCATTCATATTATAAGCAGGTGTCTTGCGGTCATTGCTAGAAAGTTTCAGGAGAGTAGAATTCTTAGAAGGAAGAGAAACTGGATTAGAACCAGTAGATGGACCATTAACAACAGTTGTCGCCTTCATTGTTTGAGCAGGAACATCCTTCATAGCAGGAGAAACTACCTTTTCTCGCCCAGGTTTAAGCAAAAGAAGCTTTGAAGAAGATGGATTTAAACCATCTGCTCGGCCACTCCCACCACGGACAGCTTGACTCCCAGATTGCAAAGATGGCATTTGCTGCTGCCCATTCTTAGGACCAGCCACACCATCATTTTGTCTAGCAGCTGTCTTAGGTTTCAGCTTATCAGATGGGTTAAGAACCTGCAGGGAATGGGGATATCAAATTAAATCAGATTTCTCTATTAGACATGATCACATGAGCAAGCACTGTATTGAAACAGGCGCTATAAAACAGGCAGGAAGACAACAGTTCCCTAAACAGAAAACTCCCAACACACAAACTTATTTGTATTGTAAGTCCAAACTATACCATCGTATATGAAGCAAGAGCAGATACAAGAAATATGAGACACCACACAAGCAAACATAAAGGCTCTTGCCTTACAACCATGAAATTCCTTATCCTTCCAGACCTGTGGGGCCCACACAAAACAAGGTGACATCAAGCACTATCTACACTCACCAAATCTATTATAGTTAAGTCATGCAGTGCCACCACCAAATGCAATGCTAAGAAGTAAACAATAGCCAGATAGGAATATTCATAACTCAATTCAAAAATTACTGTAAGTATTGGATACAGCTTGTTAAGACTTTCAGTATGATTGAAAGACGAATGATATTCCAAAACAAAAACTAAAGCCTTGATTAATCTAACTTCAAGAAAGATTGCCATAGCTAATTTAAACATATACAGACTATATTATTATTAGGAGAGGCAGGATTACCTTGAAAAAAGCCTTTTTGGCATGCAAAATCAATCTCGACGAATTTTGACTATTTAAGAGTAGAATTGCATATATATTTTTATCTAATCATATGATTAACTCTTAAATCAAAAAACTACTATACCATATTATTCAATATCAAATTAATCTATATTCTATGCAATACCATTCAATTACACTGATTCAGGGTAAACCACAAGATTAGAATAAAAAAAACTTTTAAACTTAGACCTATGATTACATGAATTGTTTCCTACAACAACCCTTCATCCTTCATTTAAGTCGAATAAATAGACTATGACTTTCTCCTCTTCCAAATCCAACGGGTGGAGATTTTAGTACTCTATGAAAATACCTTAATTAAGTTTCACTCCACTAGTTCCAATGTTGACAGATTGACCACAAGAGACTAATTCAAATTGTAAATCCACTGAGCCATAATCTAAAGCACATCTTAACTCTTCTAGCATTAATTGGTAACGATAAGGGTGAAACAAAACTCATTAAGCTCCCCCCCCCCCCCAACAAACACACACACACACACACAACAACAACAACAACAACAACAACAAAAAAGGAAAAAGAAATGTTAATGAAAGAATGAATCTAGACTAGACAGGTGGACGCTTCAAACTCTCAAATGCTTAATGTACTACCTAATGTACTAACTAAGACAGGTCGCTTCAAACTCACAAAAGTTATAACTAATCATGCAAATCTTTAAAGCTTGATCCAGTCTGACTCTATATATAACTTAAAAGAAATTATATAACGAATGTAAATAATATAAGGCACGAGTCTGACAGTGCATTACAGGCTTACAGCAGCTAAAAAAGAAAAATAACTGAGCTTAAAAGCCAACTCCTAGAAGAACTAGACAACAAAATGAAAAGAGAATAGTTGTGATAACACATCAAAACAATCTTACATGCCTTGGAAAATTAAGCAAAAAAGGTGTGAAATGCATCAAACAAGATGGGAAGAAAGAAACCTCAACACTGTGTGCTTATGATACATAAAGTGATCCACTAAAAAAAATCGGGACCGGTTGTTGGGGGGGGGGGGGGGGGGAGGGAAGTAAAAACTTGGAACTTACTTCCCAGAACAATTGACCGATTAAACCCTAACAGGTCATTTGGTAGCTGGAAATAAATGGTGAATGGGAATGATTTTTCAATAAAAATTAGGAGGGAAATAACATTGTAACCCCCATGGTAAAGTAATTGGTAATTCCATTCTCAAGCATGTGCTTTCTTCATGTTTTTTCATTATTATTTATTATCACTTGGGAGGAGGTATTAAGTGGGAATGAAAATTTCTAAAGAAAAGAGGTCAGTTTAGGGTGAGCTAGCATTACCATGAAAATGAACTTTGATTTTCATTACAATTTTACATACAAATTCATTCCCATTACCATCATTTATGCCAACTACCAAATGGTCGTAATAGTAGACCTCACGCATCAGTTTTCTCTAAACAAACAAGCATGTGCATCTGAATGCTATTTAACAAATAGGACTGAATGGCAACAGACAATAAAATATCAATATCTACAGCAGCATACTTTGAAGAATCCATTAACATAACCACAGTAATAATATTCTAATAAAGTGCAAAACATTTTCATTATAAAACAGAGCAAATGAAGCAGTAAGTCAGTAAATACCACACCTCTTAACAATCAGGTTTCCCACTTAAGGAAAACTACAGAAAACCTTTATCCTACAGCACAACATTAGTATTTTTGATGGATTTCTTCATTAGTGTTTTAAATGAACTTTGCAATAGGTGAAAAATCAATCAAAATAAACTTTTAGTGTTTAGAGAATAGTTCTTTATAAAGTTCATATTCACCCTAAAATACCTATATTAAGCTTAAATGTTTGTATACATAGTAGCCTATTGCCCCTTCTCAGCCCTTTAATCTTCGTTTAACAGCGAACTTAACAGGCATTCATTGTTGAATTTATTATGCAATGAAAATAGGCACAGCTACCAGGTTTCCCACATTGAACTAAATAAGATAGATTTGCTGCATGCCGAACAGATTTTTATTGCAGAGCAACTGGTTCCAAATAAGATAAAAAGTATGGAACTGGAAAAAAAGTATTACCGAGCTTTTAGGCATCGAGGAGGTCATAGGTATCAGCTTCTTGGATCCCACTGAAGGCAATTCCTCAAACCTCTGAGTCGGAACAACTTGCTGCAAAACAAATTAATAGTAGCACTATTCAGCAGTGCAATTATGAAATATGAAACCAGTACCATCAAGAAATGAACAAAATAAATACCTGCGGTACATTTTGAGGCCGCACAGGACCCTGCACCAATGCTTCAGCCATATTCAGACCATTAGGAGTACCTGCATCGCTTGAGGTTGAAGCAGAAGAAGGTGGACCACCAACAGCACAAGGAGTTGGCTGCAAGCTAGGGGAAGAAACAATGCTATTGCTGGCAGCCACAGGTACCTCAGCAAGAGCTGATGTCCAACCTTCACAGCCAATCAATGGAGAGGTGCCAATGGACAAGCTCTGAACAGCCCTACTCATCCCAGGTGATGGTACTCTGGCTATATCAGGCGTTGAAGGCCTCTCATCAGTTCCAAGCAACGGGAAATCTTTATCAAATGACACCTTCTGGGTGCCAGCTGAAGGACTACCAATGGTTCCATTTCCACTGCCGTTCATGTTATGACCTCTACTTCTCAAATCCGGGACGGATCTGCGTTGCATGAGCTCATCTGGCCTTCTAGAGATCATGGACTGAGAACGTCTAAGAGTGTCCTTCTCAAACCTTCCACCAATAATGCTTGCCAAAGGATCAGAATATTCGGAATCCCAATTATCAGGATTGCCTAACTTTTCTCTATCTTTGGCACGTTGATTTCTGGCAGAATTTCTGAAGGAGGGCGAGTAAGGGTTCTTATCTTGCTTAATAGAGCCATTGCTGCTCGAAATTCTTCGAGAATTAGTTGATGAGCTCCGCTCTAAAACAGAGGAGTGGGGTGCATCTAAGTAACCGCTGCTATTCAAATTCCTATTTCTTTTCGGAAGCGCTAACAATGGACCATCTAGCAGGAAAACATGACATATAAAAGGAATATCAGCTATTAGCATTCAAGTGTATAAATAAAACCAACACACATATATATAAACAAGCTTCCTAACAAGTACCTGATTTTGAAGATGAAACATGGTGGTTCAAAGTCCCACCTCCAGTGCTTCTCAACCATTCCGGAACTAAACTGGGTTCACTTTTTTCCATAACAGGAGCTGAACATGTTAATATACGTACCAACGAAATCTCTGATGAACTTCCCTTCTCTTCTTCTTCTTCTTCTGTCAATGTCTTTTTCTAGATACTAACCTATATGAAGCTGGGACCATCAACCCTTCTCAACCGGCTAAAACAACAATCTCCAACCAAATATCCTACTCGACTTCAATTTGCTATTCCCAGTTTCAAAACTAAAATTAGAGTCAACAACTCTAAGTTATGAATTTCCACAAAACAACTCTTGTATCACAATCTTCAGAGCTAATGTTTGATACTCGAATGCGATGCTGGGTTTATCGTCCAGAGCAATACTAAATCAAAAATGAATTGGAACAGCTACCCACCCTCCTGTACAGCTAAAACTAGGGTTTTGAAAACTAATTGTGGCGATCCTACGGTCAATAAAGGAACCAAAGGCGAAGACAAGTACCGACCCACACCAAGAGTATCAATGGAGGCGCAAACAAAAATGCCATTCGGCGAAAGAGAAACAATGGGGCATAAGAGAATTGGTGCAATACACAATTCTACTCCTCCATCTTTGAAGAACAAAAAGATGGATTTGCAGAACAAAAGAAGCACACTTATGAGACCCTCATCACTTTCCCCAACAAACAAATTTCAATCCGCCACAAAATTTATCGTCAATACCACACTTTATAAACCCTCAAACCACAAAATACCCAGATAATTGAATTTCACCACTGCCCCAATAACAAAACCCGAATTAATCAACAATAACGCATAAGAAATACAGAAACCCTAACAAATTAATCCGATATTACCAGAAATCATTAATAATAGAAAAAATTAAACGCAGGAGAGAGAGAAAATCCCGAAATCCCAACCTCAAAAACGGCGAATAATTGCAGCAGAAAATGGAAACGAAAAGCCGAAAGTAAACAGTTGATTGAAAGTATCTCTGTGAATGCGAAAGTAAAAGTGAAGAGAAGTTGAACGAAGAACCCAGAAGTTTGTGGAAGACGATGAAATTAGGGTTTTTTTTGGTTTTTTGGTTTAGGAATTTGGTATCGCAAACGAAAGAGGAGAAAGAAAGAGGTTGAGGGAAAATAAAAGAGGGGAAGGCAGGAGAGAGAGAGAGAGAGAAATTGCAGTTCCCAGAGAAACGAAAAACGGATACAAAGCGTATGAAGAACCACCTTCTTTGCCGAGAGAGAGAGAGAGAGAGAGAGAGAGAGAATTTGTGAAGGTTATAGGACTTGCTTCTTCTTTCCTTTTCTTTTTTAATTTTGGGTCATTAGGGCGTTTTATTTGTTTTAGGTTATGTATGTATGTACATTGCTTGCTTACCACTTGTCTCTTCACAATCCCCTACTTCATTTTCATCAACTTTGTTCTCATTTACCCTAATAACGCCCCGTTAATTGCTCTGTTTTGCTGAAATCTGCTCTATTCTGCCCTGCTTAAAAATAATACTTAATAATGAATTATTATAATAATAATTAATATCTAATAATAATAATTAATATTTAATATTTAATAATAATAATAATTAATATTAAATTATTATAATAATAATAATAAATATTGAATCATTATTATAATAATAATAAATATTGAATCATTATTATAATAATATTATAATAATAAATATTTCATAATAATAATAAATAATTAATATTTCATAATAATAATAAATAAATAATATTTAATAATAATAATAATATTAAAAATTAATATTTAATAATAACAACAATAAATAATTAATATTTAATAATAATAATAATAATAATTAATATTTATTAATAATAATAATAATTAATAATTAATTAATTTTTAATAATATTAATATTAATAATATTATTAAAAATTAATATTTAATAATAAATAATTAATAATTAATATTTAATAATAAAAATAATAATTAATATTGAACTGTAGTAATAATAATAATAATAATAATAATAATAATAATTAATAATTAATAATTATAATAATAATAATAATTAATATTTATTGATAATAATAATAAAAATAATAATAATAAATAATAATAATGATAATAATAATAATAATAATAAATAATAATAATAATAATGATAATAATATTTTTCTCAAAAAAAAATGACAATAATAGTAATAATAATACTTATTATTAATAATATTAATAATAATAATAATTGATTTTTTATAATATAAATTAATATTTAAAGATAATAACTAATATTTAAATATAATACTAATTATTAATTTTTAATAAAAATAATAATAAAAATAATAATTAAATAATATTTAATAATTATTATAATGATAATTAATATTTAATAATTATTATAATGATAATTAATATTTAATAATTATAATAATAATGCAATAATATTAATAATAGTTATAGTAGTAGTAGTAGTAGTAGTAGTAATAATAATAATAATAATAATAGTAATAATAATAGTAATAAGGAAATCTGCTCTACTCTGCTCGGCTCGGCTCTGCTCTGCTCTACTGAAATCTGCTCTACTCTGCTGAAATCTGCTCTGCCCAGAATGTTAAAAGAACAGGGCCTAAGACATTCGTTTAGATGGAGATTTTGACTAACGCTCGATTCATCTTATTTATGTAGAAATAGGGGTGATGATTTTTAGTTGCTTAATTACCTTAGAAATGATAAACAATAGTATGATTTATCAATAAACTTATTGAACCACTAAAAGATTCAAATTGATGATTAAGATAACAGATAAATAATGATTGAGTTATTTTACCTGACTATGTATGCTGGTAAAGAAGGTTATCAACTTATCAGAAAAAAGGACAAGTGATTGATGTTATTAGAAACTCATGGGACAACTCTTTGGATTGCTATGATACACATTTAGCTACTTTGTAAGTTGAGCGTTTTATAGCTTTGGGTTATTATAGTAATAGCTTGTACTTTTTCAATTTTGTTGTAAATTATATCATTAAAAGTAACTATAGAGAAAGATTTTTGTTGATTGTTAAAATAATCATGAATAGCTAATGTTCGATGCTTATTAACTAACTAGGCATGGGGGTGAAGAAATCTATCCACCTACTATCAAAGATATGTAAAATGTTACACTTTATCGAAACACTGACTGGATTGGTAATGATAAATATTTACTTACTATGTATATATGTTGTGAATAAGTATAATTTTGGTCATTTGGATGATTGTAATAATAGCTTACACTTACCCATAAAGTGTTAGCTTACTCAATACTATTCCCAAGTGTTTCAACTGTAAATATTAGACAAAAAATTCGTGAGGATTCAAGTCTACTCAAGGTCCCCTTACCAAGTTTTGATATGAGTTCGAAGGTATGGATTCCTTTATCACCCTTGTATTCCCAAGTGTTTGACCTATAAATATTGGGCAAAAATATCGTGAGGATTCAAGTCTACTCAAGGTCCCTTTACCAAGTTTTGATATGAGTTGATAAGGGCTACCTAAATTTTATTTTACCTAGCTAGGTATGCTGGCAAGAAAGACTACAAGTTGATAAGTTCAACCAAATTAAGATAAGTAATTAAAAGTCATGTGAATATAACGCATCATAAATGGTGGTTATTAGTACGTGTTCGTGTCTTTTTTGCCCTATTATATTACATGTATCGTATGTAATCGATCGTATACATAATTTTGTACCAACCATCAAGTTTTTTTTTTCAACAAAAACTAAACAAAAAACTAGTTTGAAAAGCTATGTAAATTAACCCTACACATATTAGCAATCTCATGGGCATGCGTGAGTTGATCCCTTCCTACTTTCCAAATGATGCAGCTCCTAAAAAGCTTCCCTGATTGTAATAACTCTTGAATTATCCAAAGAAGTCGTACTTCCCTCCTTTTTGGATTTTGAATTAGTTGAATAAGAGCGAGCGAGTCTGTAAACAAAAGCAGTCGCTGATACCCTTTTAGTGTCGCCCACTTAAGAGCCTCAACACACGCCAAAAGTTCCGCATGAAGAGAGGACAAAGCTCTTCCAAAGGTGCCTCCACCTTCCAAATAGATCAGTTGGTCAAAGGAGTAAGCCCAACCCATGCCTGCATTTCCGGTACTCTTTTGCCAAGAGCCATCCACCATTACAGTTACCTCTAATCTGTCATCCTGAGGATCCGTGATAAGATCATCACCCCAGCCAATGTTAACTCTAGCAAAACCCGGTGGCGCCCCATTGTCTCATATCCCCTTAGCTTTCAGAATATTCCCGTCATCTATTCTTTGCCAGACAGATAAATTCTGCATTGCGTTGTTGTAGTTTCTGAAGAAGTCCACCAGATACCCACCTTCGTTGTTAAAAACCCTTCCATTTCTGGTTAGCCAAAGACTCCAAAGTACCCCAATGAACGTGTTAATTCGTTCACTATTCTTTCCATCCTCGCTATTAAAAAGCAAGATATAATTCTGAATCCAGTGTCGCAAAGGAGTAGATTCATTAATTTCAGAAGAAATATGCAGTGGACAATTATGCCAAGCATACCTCGCAAAAGAACACATCCTAAAAAGATGTTGAAGATCTTCTGTTTCCATCCCACAAGAGTCACAAAAATCCATATCAACCCCTTTACGGACAAGGTTTGACTTAACCCCCAACCTATTCATAACCAGTTTCCACAAGAATAAGCTCCACTTGGGCGGAATGTTAAGCTTCCAATTAAGCTTATAAAAACCAGTATCAGTTAAATCCTCCTGTTGCATAGAAAGATCACGCATTAGGAAAGCATAACCTGTTTTAACAGTGTACATCCCTGATATGTCCATTTTATATAGTATTTTACCCCCGTCCCTTGGTCATAATTAGTAGTGTTTTTGGCTCTTTAGAGCCACTTTTATTACTAATATGTGTTTTCTAGTGTTTTCGTAGTTTTGGTTGAGTTTTGTAGGAAATTGCACCTTTGGAGCATTTTCCCGGGATTTTATGAAGCAACTACGAGCATTGGAGGAGCATGACCGTCGTTGAAGCCCAAGGCCGGCTAGAGCCATCGAGCCGGTGATTAAGGGCTCGGTATTTGGAATACCGAGGTTTGGACCGAGTATTCAAGACCCGAAGAAGAGATCCGGATTGGGCCGAGGAGTCGAGCCCAATCGGAAGTCCAAACCTCGAGGAGCCACAAGGGCCCGATTGGGCAAGACTTAGCCCCATCGGGCGATGCAGCAGCAACCAAGCCTCGAGTGGCTAGGCGCGCTCGATCGTGCGAGGCCTAGCACGATCGGGCGAGGTGCGCAGCAAAGGAGCTACGAGCAAAAGGCGCACCCGATCGGGCGGCCCTTAGCCCGATCGGGCGCGTGTTTCTGGGGAGCTGAGTTGTCGAGGCACTTAGTTTCTAATTAGGATTGTTAACTATTTTGTTTAAGTACGTTTTAGGGTTATAATTTTTGGGTTACTCTTTCCCTTTACTTTTTCTCTCTACTTAATATTTTCTCTCTCTAGACTTTTCTCTCTACCTTACTCTTGTTCTTGACTACTTTGTAATTCCGCCGTCTTGGTACGATTTTTATTTTAATTAATTTTAGTAATTTCTTCCTTTCAATTCCTTATGACTTGTTTTATTACTTTGCTTGCTTTAGATTTAATTATGTCCGAGTAGTTTAATTCTAGGGTTTATGGGGATCCATAATTAATATGAAGGGATAATTTGTTATTATTGATTATTGATATTGTATGATAATTTCTTATTGAATTGTTTTAATTCTTTGCAATTGGATTATGAATCGAGCAGATGTAATTTGATTGTGAATGTTTAGCAATATTGAATTGATGAATCGAGCAGATGTTAATTTAATATTAAAGGCTATTTTCAATAGGAACTTAGATCTAGTAAATTGCGAGAGCCTGTTAGATCTATGTTGATTAATAAATTGTGAGAGCCTGTTAATCATGTTATTTGTGCAATGTTGATTATTGATTGTCATGTTTTATCCCAGAATATTAATTATTGGTGAACCTGTGATCCTAGGCCTTCTTATTATTGTTTTTCTCCCTGAACTTGATCTCCGTAGTTTAATTCCTTTTTACAATAACAATATTGGTTACCTTGATAATTTAGATTATAATAATTAGTTAGGAATAGAAAGACTTGTTTCCCTGTGGATTCGACCCTACTTCCCTATCTATATTTAGTTAGTGGTTTTAGGAATTACTTTTGATTAGGGGATACGACTTTACCCTGTCAATCCCCGAGGCATGCCCGCCCCAATATAGAACATCCTTCTCCTCAGAAGAAGGTAACTCCATCTCCAGAATCTTCTGGGCCGTATCCCATATAAATTTATCCTTAATGATTGCCACATTCCAAGATCTAGCATCCCGAGAGATCAAATCTCTCACTCTTCCTGAACCAATTCCCCCAAGGAGTTGGTCCGATTTGAACTCTGGAGGAGAACCCTGCACCCATTTCATATTGGCGATCTTAACTCTTTCCCCATTTCCTATCTTCCAATGGTACCCCTGCACCATTTTATTTGCCACATTGAACAAACCACGCCTTCCCCAGGAAGCATTCCCACGAAGGCACTGCTCTGTATTTCCTGAGCACAAAGAGCAAGAATGAGAAGGCTCTAAAGTTCGAGCCACTAACAACTGTGGATTACAATGCATTCGTGTCACCTGTTTAAACAATAAAGCCTCATTCAAACAGACCATAGACCTGATGCCTAAACCACCCATACCCTTTAGCATTTGAATAGTCTCCCTCTTCACCCAATGCAAACTATGAAGTTTTTAAGGGCGCCTTTTTTTGGTGCAAACTCTTTTTATTGAATTATTTGAAGAATATATGTTCTCTTCTTTACAACACAAATCTAAAATAACTTTTTAATGATAATGCACTAGGTAAAATTTATCACTACTTGATTATTTAAGGATAGTGTCCAAACAATTTGAAATTATGAAAAATAAAAGGTACATATATATTAGGGTATATAAAAACAAACTTTTGAAAAAAAAAAAATCACATGTCATTTGTTTTTTCTTTTTTTTTTGTTTTGTTTTTGTTTATGTTTTTGTTTTGTTTTCCTTTGGGTGATGCTCATAACACAAGTATTTTTTTTTAAAAAAAATATAAATTCAAGGGTGTTCATGTGCACTTCATTTGATAATAATCATGCACCTATGTATAGTGAGTTTAATTTGTGTGCCTCCTTGAGCCGCTTTTATTTTTTATTATTCTTGCTTAATACGACATATCACCACTATTGTGCGGATTCATATACTTCTACATACCTCCTACCTGATGTGGATTAAAACCCCTTAAATTAGTAAAGAATCTAAAATCACACAATAAGAATAAAGCTTCGTTCTTGATAAGAAATTCGAACCAAAAACGATTGAAAGTAACCGGATATGACCTTGAAAACGACCACTCCTGGAACGAATTCAATGCCTAATCAAACTACTTAGACTACTCCTAGAACTAAGTATTTTGATGAACAAATCTTAAACTAATCCTACAACTAAGAATTGCACGTTCTAATCATCAAAACAACTCCTTGAATTGAAAACTAGCAAGAAAACGTTTAAGCAAAGCTAAACAATTTTTATTGAAATTAATCTGATTTTCAATGTCTCTAAGAGCCACGAAATTCCCCTATTTATAGACTAAAAATAAGTTAATTCCATCCATACAAGGATTAGGACAAACCCCTAACCTTGCCCCCCAAGTATCCTAACTAGAATAGGAAACTACTTCTAATTAGAATAGGAAAACTAAAACTAATCCTAAACAAACTTTACTTAATTAACTAAAAACTTTCTTAATATACTTAGGAAGTTTTATAGCAACTAAATATCAGAAAATAAACCTTATCCTAAGTGCTTAAATCAAGAAAAACCCTTTCAAGTGAAAGGTAAAAACTTGCAAGCAAAACTCTAAAAAAAAAACTAAGTATAAATTTTCATCCATTTCTTATCGCCGCCGAAAAACTACCTCACGCGCTGCCCCATGTCTCACGCGCCGGCTATGGTTGAAGCTGGGTTCAAGGCAACTCTGGGAAGGTGGCGCGTGGCCCTTGGAGTGGCGCGCGGCCTTCACAATTGTCGTCGGAAGTAAACCGCACAATTTCCTCTTCCTTGATGATCAAGCTTCCTTCTTTCCCAATTGATCTATTGGACCTTTCCTTGATTATTTCTTTCTTTTGACAGCCTATAATGAAGCTATTTGGACCATCTAAAAGTGTCTTGGGCCCTTCAAAAGAATTAACCTCTTGATTCACATCACTACCCTTCACCCAAAAAAAAATAAAATAATGTCATGATTAGAGCCCATGACATAACATTTTCTGCCTTAAAAACATGTACTATCAAATTTCACTACATTCTTTGTTAATTAGTTTATAATGTCATTAGAGATTTGCAATCTTGTTATTCTTGTCACCAATAGGAATCCTAATTGAAGAATTGAGTTATAAAATATATTTGAACCACCTAATTTTTTTGCTTAATTCAAAATTTATATGAAGATCCTTTTAATAAATAGGCTATTATACAACGCAAAGTAGCCTTTAATTATTAATTATTATTGCTAGTGCAACTAAATAAGTTTATCTCTTGCTAAGCCAAAACTAGACATTTCAAAAATGTGCATTTGTTAGAAAATTTCTTTGTAAGCATGATTTAAGGTGTTAATAATGATAGTTGTATCAACTTGTTTTTAAATATAATTACCAAAATGTGTGTCCTTACTTATTAACTATATTTGGGTAGCTCTTACAATGCATTCTTTTTCTTGCTAAAAATTCTCTAGTTATAATAAATACTTGCTTAACCGTCAAAGTATGTAATTCTATTTAGTTATATAGCCAAGACAAGTTGCTTGGATATGTTAATTTAAGGAAAAAAAACATGAGTGTATATTGCCTGAAAATGGCATATGAAAAATATTGATGTGACAAGTTAAGGAAAATACGATCGTATCTGATGAATGTAAAATATTATTGTTTTTTTTTTCCAAAAACACTTTTGTACGTAAATGAATTAACATGGAAGGAAAAAAATACTTGTAGAATATTGATTAAATTTCTTTTGGTGAGATGTGTAAGTTAATTAATGATAAAATATCATTTAATATATTTTAAACTAAAATATTTCATTAACACAATAGCTTTTTATTTTACAAGAAAATCTAACGATTTATACTCAATCAGTTAATCATGTAAGATTTTTGATATACAATCACTATTGCATGACTTTTAATGAAGTATTTGTTCAACTAATCATTTATTTTGTCTATTATTTCCTCACAAGGTATAAGTATATGTGCAAAGAAATAACTTTAGTTATAACATAAGGTACAATTTGTACTTGAAATTTTTTAGATATGCAACCAAGGAGAAGTAAAGAAAAAACATGCAAATAATGAAAGAAAAAGTTATGGAGAGGGATGGAAATCGAAAGCACTTACTATTAGTATCTTTTAGTGTCGACTAAATTAGTAAATTTTAGTGTTATAGTTTTGTAGATATTTTATAACTAGACATAAAACTCAATGTTATTAGTCTTGAGAAAAAAAGTGTTGTTTTGTAACTTGAAATTCCTGTTGGGTATAGATGGAATCATTTTATCGAAATCTATAATGATAATCACAAGGTGTGAGATTTATTTTAACTGAACTCACTAATTTAGCTCAAAGTATTGCTCGGGTTGCAGACTAAGGCCCCGTTCTTTAGAGCTGCTCTGCTCTGCTTTGCTCTGCTGAAATCTGCTCTGCTTTGCTCTGCTCTGCTCTGCTCTGCTCTGCTCTGCTCTGCTTCAATCTGCTCTGCTCTGCTCTGCTCTGCTCTGCCCTGCTCTGCTCTGCTTAAAATTAATACTTAATATTGAATTATTATAATAATAATGTATATTTAATAATAATAATAATAAATAATTAATACTTAATGATAATAATAATAAATATTTAATAATAATAATAAATAAATAATATTTAATAATAATAATAAATATTTAATAATAATTATATAATTAATATTTAATAATAATAATATATAAATAATATTTAATAATAATAATAAATATTTAATAATAATAATATATAATTAATATTTAATAATAATAATATATAAATAATATTTAATAATAATAATATATAATTAATATTTAATAATAATAATAATATATAATTAATTTTTAATAATAATAATATATAATTAATATTTAATAATAATAATATATAATATTTAATAATAATAATATTATTAAATATTAATATTTAATAATAATAATAATTAATATTTAATAATAATAATATTAATATAATATAATTAATATTTAATAATAATAATATTAATAATAACATAATTAATATTTGATAATAATAATATTAATAATAATATAATTAATATTTAATAATATAAATATTATTAATTATAATTAATATTTAATAATATAAATATTATTAATTATAATTAATATTTAATAATAAAATTTAATGATTATAATAGTAGTAGTAGTAGTAGCAGCAGTAGCAGCAGTAGTAATAATAATAATTGTAGTAGTAATAATAATAATAATAATAGTAATAATAATAATAATAATAATAATAATAGTAAAAATAATAATAATAATAATAATAGTAATAATAATAATAATAGTAATAATAATATTAGTAATTATAATAATATTAGTATTAATGAAATCTGCTCTGCTCTGCTTTGCTCTGCTCTGCTCTGCTGAAATCTGCTCTGCTCTGCCCAGAAGCTCAAAAGAACAGGGCCTAATTTAGATTAAAAATCGTGGTATTCTGTATTCCTTAAATTAAGAATACTTTTTAAAAAAGAAAAAAAAAAAGAAAAATAAACGTTGACCGTCATAGTCGAGCAAACAGAGCAAATTTCCAGCGCCGCCAATCACAATCCTTCAATTTTTATATAATTTTAATTAAATTTCATAGTTTCAGCTGACCAATAAAAGAAATCTCCGCTCTTCTCAGTCGTCATCGCCGCGTTTTCTCTCTCTTCAACTTTCCCGGTCATCTTTCTCTCTCCTCTCCACGCCGTCACTCCCATTTTCTCTCTCTTCTTCTTCTTCCTTCTATCTCTATCCTCCGATCTTCACTGATATTCCAGAAATCTCTCGAATTCATCTTGAATTTTCCTACCATTTCTTCAAATCGAACTGTTTTGCAGCTGTTTGAGCTAAGAGGAGAGAGAAAAGTTTCAATTTAAGGTATAAGTTTTGTTGGATTTCAATTTTTTTTTTTGGTGAAGTAGATTGCTGAAGAATTACTTACTGTTTCTGCTGAAAATTCATTCAAATAATTTGTTGATTTTGTATTTGTTGATTCTTCGGGAGTTGTGTATTTAAGGAAGAGATCGTGTTTGGTTTATGTTTGGTGGTGAAATAATTTTGTGTGAATTTTGAATGAAGGAGATAGTTGGAAGTGAGGGTGTGGAATAAGCAATTAAGCATTTGATCTAGGGTTTCTAGGGATTTGTGATTGAGTTTAGGGTTTTGTTGGGGGTTGCTGGGGATATTATTCAATCAGGTGGTGAGTTTTGGTCAATGTTGCTCGTTTTTCAATGCATCACTTGTCTGGGATTTTTTCTCATAAGAAGCTGAGCAAAAAAATGGACCAAGTATCATCTCCCAAACCAAAGCTTGTACGAAGAAATGCTGCCAAGAACTTTGATTACACTCCTTCAGCTTCGACATCACCATCGACCAGTGGTTCTTCAGCGCCACGAACGCGGTCACTTGACTTGGGCGTTGTTGTTGAAAAGACTAGCCTTCGGTGTGAAGGGAAAGATGGTGAAATTGATTTGATTTTTCAGAGCATAGGGCTTTCTGGACCTGAAGATTTTCAGATTCCTCCAGCAGCTTACCAGGCTATGAAGAATAGATCATCCTCTGATGTTACTCCGAGGGCTGAAAAGGAGCAACTTGATAGTGTTGATCTTAAAGTACCAATTAAGCAAGAGGAGGTTCAAAAGTTTGGTGATCGTATGCCTCATAGATTTGGAAATAGTGCTCAGAAGAATGAAATCATACAGAATGATCGCATTGGCAACGAGTTTAGGCCATGTGGGCCTGCTGTTTTTCCACACCCGGCTGATAATAGTGTGAGACCTGTTTTTGGAGGTGGAGGCGGAGGAATTAAAGGTGATCGCCCCCCATTGCTTACCCCTCCACCAGCAATGTCCCTTCCGGTTCTAGATGATCAATGTTCTACCTGGGAGTTATTAAAAGGCTTCGCACCTGATGATAATGAGAACGGGCCCCTTAGCGTTCCATATGGTGACCAAACTCAATCTTCTGATGACGAGGAGGATATTCGCAGAGAGGGAAGTCAGGGGGTAAGGATTGGGGAAACTATTACACTGTCAGGATCTTGTTCTTTCACCACTACGAATGATGATGACTCATCTAGTTCAACCACGGAACCTGTATCGATTATTTCACCAAACGGGGTCTGTAAAGTCAATATAACCCAATGGATGAAAGGTTCTCAATTAGGAAGGGGTTCATTTGGAACTGTATATGAAGGAATTTCTTGGTAAGTTTTGCTGCTGATCTTCTGTTTAATTTCTTCATTTGAACTATGCTCAGGTTTTTGTGTGACCCATCTACTGCTTGCTTACTTGGGTTGGCTGGGGGCGGGAAGTGAGGTTGTCTCTTGGATATTAAGGGACTTTTAAGAGGATACAGATAGAGATAACTGGTCTGTAGGAGCCATAGGGACAATATCTGATAGACTCATGGCTTTAAGAATAATTAATTCAGGCAGCAATTCTTTGTTAAATTAAGGGTGCTGATTCATTCCTTGTTGCTGCACAAACCCCCTAATTCTGTTCCTTGAGCTGAAGTCTTATAATGCTGATGTTCAGTTAGATGCTGCTGAGAAGGACAACAGAAATGAATCCTTAATAAAGTTCATATTGCCGAAATTTTCCATCCCCATTGTTCCATTTCTCCTTGCCCTTCTTATTTCAAGTGTATACAAATCTGAAATTAATAGTCTTTCCTCACTCCTGTTTTGATTACTACTGTATAGATCTGTATGGGAAACTTCTCACTACTTATGAATCTGCTTTCAGTGAGGGATTCTTTTTTGCCGTAAAGGAAGTTTCACTGCTTGAGCAAGGAAGTCAAGGAAGGCAGAGTATCTACCAACTTGAGCAGGTATGTTAGGCTTGAGTTTTTTATTGTTAACTATTGTCCAGGATAGCAGCCTACAATTATTGGCTCGGTAAATTCACTTTCTTCAAATTTGTCATTTTCGTATGTTTTCTCTGTAAATTCACCCTTTTCCCTATTTTTCATTTTCAGGAAATTGAGCTGCTTAGTCAGTTTGAACATGAGAATATAGTTCGATATCTTGGCACTGAAACGGTATCATATCATGCCTTCAGCTTGTCTTTTGAACCTCATTGTCTTAGGATGGCAATTGCAAATTTGCAATTTTTTTGTTTTTTTGGTTGGTAAGGAGAAAGGCCCTACCGGGTCAGAACCTCTCACAGGTCCTCCCGACCCGGGTTAGCGGGCTAGACACTTTGGAAGTGAGGGGGAAGGGTAAGGGAATCCCCACCCCAAAGGTGCCTCTAGTGGGGTTTGATCCCACAACCTCTTGGTTGTGAGATACAAACTTGACCACTAGACCAAGCTATTGGACTGTTGATAAACTTAATAATTGGAGATGTATTTTTTTTTTTTTAAAATTTTTATTATTAAATCAAGATTTTCTAATGCTATTTGATGTTTACTGCAGGCTGACTCAAAACTGTATATCTTCTTAGAGCTCGTGACTCAGGGTTCCCTTGCAAAACTGTATCAACAGTATCGCCTTCGGGATTCCCATGTATCTAATTATACAAGACAGATTCTACTGGGTTTGAAATATCTTCATGATAAAAATGTGGTGCACAGGTATGCTGTGGAACTATTTCTGTAGTTGTTAATTTTTATATATTTTTTAATATCTTTCTTACATTTAGTTATTCACTTGTGTGCAAACTCAGTCTGTTCACTTACTTTGAATTGCATAGACCCCCCCCCCCCCCCCCCCCGCGCACGGTTTCTTTCCAATTTACATCCTAAGACCATGTCATTGAATTTTGAATTTGTTAGTGCTTTGGTATACCTGCCTCCTTTTCTTTCTCTGCTACTTCAAATCACACTTAAGTATAGGTTACTCAAGTCACCTTTCTCACACTCTCACCACAAACTAACGTAGTGCATCTACTTAAAGCAAGATACTTCACTCCAGAAGTAGCAAGTGAACCCTAGTTTCTGATGTCTTAGCTTCATTATATGGCTTCATAGCCTTTACTATCCTCTCTTTGCAACTAATTTGTGATAGTCTTGGAGCCTTAGAAAAAAATGTTGTGCAAACTGCTTAGAGCAAACCTCTAAGGGAACTCTTCTCGTGACCTCTATCATTGCTGATGTCATTCACTTATCTTTTTATTTTTATTCTTGTCCTGTGTACCAACTTGCCGCATGTTCAGTATCATCATTTGCTCTGAGTAATATATCCGTTGATCATCAGTGTCCATAGTGTAATATTTATGTTAGGGTAGTGATGCAGGTGTTGTCATATATTGTCATTTGGATAATAGTGCCATTAAGTGCACTTGAATGATGAAAGCTATCTATATGTAATGGCTATATTATGTCAAAATCTGGGTGCGAATGAAAATTTATTGTAAGGTGCTTATCCTTCAAACAATGCATCTTCCTTTGCCTTTCAACTGATTCTCTTAGCAACGATTTCCCCTTCTTGATTTTCTGCCTTTCCAAAACTAAAACTTTTTGAAGTGCTGTTCACACTCTTCACAGGTTGAGGCTTTAGGTTCAAACAGTACATAGTCTGGATGATATTCAATAATTTGACCTTTTGTATGTAAATGCATATCCAGGAGCATTATCTTGTTTGACATACTAATAACTGTAATGCTTCTGAGAACTAAGCTGGATTTTTTTACCAACTCTCAGAGATATCAAAAGTGGCAACATATTGGTGGCTTCAAATGGAACCGTAAAACTAGCAGATTTCGGATTGGCAAAGGTCTGCTGCTCTTTGTTTACCATTTTTCTAAACATCTAGCATGCTTTCTGCTATATTCTGTTTTTTCTCCAAGATATGTTTTTGCAAGTATTATATCTAATTTGTTTCATTGACGTTACATTGTTTTCCAGGCAACTAGATTAAATGACTTGAAGTCTTGTAAAGGGACCGCGTTCTGGATGGCACCTGAGGTTAGCCTTTCTTCATGTTACTGATTTGAAATCTTACATTCCAAATTGATGGTTCAACCATTTGAATATACGATGCAGATGGAACTGATTATCCATTTGCTAATGGTGGTTGTCATATAATGAGAAATTTCTGTTGAGATATTTACATACTTATTCTATAGGGCACTTGCCTGCATCCCTCTTTCTATCAAGCAGTAGATGAATGCTATTATATACTTGCATCAGTCTAGGAAGCTCGGACTCGGGTATGGGTCCAAGTGTCAGACTCGGAATATTATAAAATTAAGGATCCGCGGACACGTTTTAAAAGAGTCCATATTTTAAATTTGGACTCAGGGACACGGCAATTTAAAAAATATTAGAGTTGAAGGTAAGTAAAAATAGGTCAAAGTAGAAGTTTAGAGTAGTACTTATTGTTCAGCTTTTAAAAAAAATATAAAAGTAGTACTGTAAAAAAGAAAAGAAAGAAACAGTAAATAAGATTATAAATCACGTGAGTTTTCCACCCACCTCCACATTCACTATTTCAATTTTCAAGACTGCCTACCCCACCCACGTTAAAAAAAAAATAAAAGAAAACAGAAATTGCAGTTGAAGTTGAATGGTCGAGAACTCGAGACTCAAAGAACCAGTTTTCAGTCGCCGGCAAAGAAATCCAGCAACTTCTGGGTGTCAAACTGCTCGTTTTTCACTTTCGATCAAAAACCCTAAGGTTAGGCTCTTGGTTTGGTGAATCTGTCCTCCTATTTTAGATCTAGGGTTCACAATTGGCGAGTCCACTTTTTCACGCAAGGGTCCGACCCAGATTTCATGTCCGCACCCGGGTCGCGTCGTGTCGACACGGGTACGGCTGGGTGTTTGGCCGAGTCCGAGCTTCGCAGGCATCAGTTGTATGTACCAATGCCGGAGTAGGTCATTCAAGAGAAGATCCATCTATGGTCATAGTGTTGTTTGTTTTATGTAAACATTTGTGCATTGCCTTCCATTAATCCCTATATTCACTTTTTTTAGTAAGGTATACTTATACTGGATATTTATCTCAAATTTTCATCTTTTGAGCCTCACTTGTTGCGAAGTGCCAACCTCTTCTTTACACCTTTCAATACCTTTTCAGATTATATGTTCTTCTCCCTATACCATACTTATACCTTTTCAGATTATATGTTCTTCTCCCTATACCATACTTCTAATGTCGATAGCACAGGATTGATCATATATCTGGAAATGTGTTGCTAACTTCCATCGCACTTTGCTTGTTAGCTAGGTCGATAATTCTCTGTCCTCTTACACTGATACGTCTTTATATGCTTGGTTTAGATCACATGTTTGGTTCGGCGCTGTTGAATGTTTCTTGGTTCACGGAATTGGAAAGACATCTTAGTGGTTCAGGACCTTTTAGTAGCATTTTTTTTTTTGCATTCCTGTAAATAGGTGCTCTATGTTAAGTTGTGGGTGTTTATTGAAAATATCTCGCAAACTCAAGACATAAGATAGCCTTAAAGAAGGGTGAAATTATTAACACTGACTTGCTAAGATTAATTAGGGGGAAGTATATTTCTTAAACCTTATAAGTTACTTCCTCCGTTCTATTAATATTGCAACAATGGACTTTTTGCACTATTCATCGCTCTTGTTTGACCATATAATATGATTTATACGTTAAGCAAAATATAGTCACGTGGGATCTTGTTGGATTTGTCTCATAAAATACTTTCACAAGATCAATTTTTTATAATTTTTACTCTTACACAATTATAGATATTTAGCATATAATTATATAAAATGTGTTTTGGGATTCGTAATTTCATCCTTTTTGCAATATTAACAGAACAGAGGAAGTATAACACAAGGATAAAGCTTTGTACAAAACCATTAAATTTGTTTTCGTTGTGTAGTGGGGAAAAGTTAGTGCCATATGTGCAAATTAGCTCTAGGAACACCCTATGTTACCAGTAGAGGCATGCAAGTGGTTTGATGATGGAATCCTGATGAGAGTGAGGCTTTTCATGGCCAAATACTTGCTACTATATGCTGGATCACTTAATCATTTGTGTAAGAATATATGTCTGGCAACATTGTTGCAATCTTTAATTGACCCTTGCAATTGCTTAGGTTTGGAAGCTTTGGATAATGGATACTGTAGCTGGGGCTTGGTCTGTGTGTCCTTTGTGGGATCCCTGCATCCAGGTTCCTTTGAGGCTTCTGTCAATTTGTAGCCCACAACATACCCGCCTAAATAAAATGCTGTTTGTGTGATTAGATCTTTTAGAGAGATAGTGGACCATTATGCTTAAATTTGAAAATATGTTGTTGGGTTAAAATCTTTTAATTTGGTAAGGGTGGCTGTGGCTCTTTACTTCCTTTTGCTTCTCATTTAGATCTGTTTAACTTTGGGTATGTAGCTTGTATGCAGGGTCTGCTGTCCTTGCTTGTTTTTTTTTTTTTTGTTTTTTTTACTAAAATTTATATTTACTAGTTTTGACATAGTGCTGAGAAAGTAGAACATGGTCAATAGCAAACCTATTAAAAAAAGTGATTAATTAAGTCACGAGGTATTAGGAATGGGTGGATTGGACGGAAGTTCAGTTTTGAAGGATATTCTCTGAGTCTCTGAAGTTGGTACTCCAAGTTATGCAATGTATAAATTAATATTTCAAATTACTTGATTTGGTATTTGTGAATTGTGATGCCTATCAAAAGACGAGTTATAAATTTTTTTAATCCCCCCTCCCCAACCCAAAAGGATTTGAAGTGATATTCTTAGTAGATGCTTTGGCATCTTGAGGTTTATTCTTTTAGCCGTATGTGGACCATTAGCAAACCATTTAATGTGCTTTTCTTGCATTTTTATTTTGCCTGCTGTGAATCCTAGGGTTGATATATGGTTTATTCCTTTAGTCTTGCACTTGCTGAGAATTTCTTTCCTGTGCAACAACAAATTGATTTATGGTTTACTATAATATATGAATATTATTGTATTTGTTTACTTGTAAACTTCTAAGAATGCATGGGCTCACTCTGTAGCTTTGTGTAGTTTACTTCTTCCCTTAAAGATTTCTTTGATTTGTGATTTCCCAGGTTGTTAATCACAAAAATAAAGGTTATGGACTGCCAGCAGATATCTGGAGCCTTGGATGCACTGTCTTGGAGATGCTAACCGGCCATGTTCCCTATTATCCTTTAGAATTTGTATGTGACTCCTATCATTTGTTATATCTTTTTTTTTACCTTGTCTTTTGGTCGTTCTAAAATTTAGTGTTGTGTGGGGTTAAATCTAGCATTTAGTCATTACAGATCTTAAATAGTGTCTTTATACATCTAGTCATGTGCACCGTAGGTCTAAAGTCTAATTGCCTTAAGGTATGTTATTTTTCTTTGATGGAACCTAAGGTATGTTAGTTAGTCTGGGAGGTGAGGATTGACTATTTGAGTAAGGATGTGAATTCGACCATCGCACTTTGAATTTTCTGAAAAAGTGTTGTTTAGAGTGTCCTGGTGGCATTGCAACGGATGCAGGCGAAACAAAGGATCTATTTCTGATCCTATGGATGATTTTTAATTTCATATAGTCCTTGTAAATACAATGACATGTATTTATGGTGCATTTAATGGCGGCCAGCTTTGATGCCGAGCTGACAGCCTTTAGAACCATTCAGGGCAGTATTTATGGTGCATTTGTCAGTGATCTCCAAGCTATCTAGAGTCCCCCCCCCCCCCCTCTTCCCTTTGTGCTGTAGATTTAAATTGTTGATGAGTTGTTCATCACAATGCCTTACTGTATTTCAATTCTATTCTTCATATTGATTTCGATGGATCTGAAGTTGCTGCATTTTGTTGACATGTATGCTCAAATAATTTTTTATTCTTTCAGGTACATTTGGTGTAATTTAGCATTTGAATTGAGACCAATTTGTTTTCTTTTAGGGTGTGTTTGGTCATGGAAAATGATTTTCCCATTTTTCTTCATTTTCCTTTGTTTGGTTTGTGAAGGGCTGGAAAAAACAATTTTCTTTATGGTGGAAATTTACTCTCAATAATGGAAAACCTTTTTCCTTTTACAAAACATGGGAACCCACATTTTCCTTCCTCTTTCTCATCTCTTTTTGCTTTCCTTTCACCAATCCTTACCAATCTGCTCCTATTTTCATTTTCTCTATAACTTTTCTTATAAGGAAACAAACAGAGCAAAACTATTTTTCAATTGTGGTTTTCCTTGAAAATATGTTTTCCCTGAAAAACAATTTTCATTGAATTTGCTTTATGTCAAACCAAATGGTGCCTTAGAATTGCATGTCTCACCTTCTTTTGAGTAATCTTCTGCTTCATCATCAGGTTTATTCTTCAATCTTTTCCGAAACCCCTGTTTATACACCATGCTTACTTGCTTAGTAGAAAATGTTTGGCTAGTGTGAGATTATATTTTTGAAACTTAATAATTGCCTATGAGATGGGCGGTTTGTTATTTTTGAGGACACAATGACAGTTATGGGCCTTATGGCACAACGCTGTGGTGTTACTTATGCTAGTTTTTATTTGTCCAACCATTTTCAATTCCATCTCATTTGACCTAATAGGGCTTTCAGTAGAGGGCTACTGAAGGAGGAAAGTGACATGGTAGAAATTTATTATTCCAATTCTGCTCTAACAGACTGCAATTTAGTGATTTTCTAAGAAACTTACCAGTCCAGTCTAGGAATACATGACAAAGCTTAATCTTAAAAAGTTTCCTCTTTTCTTTCTTCCTGTAAATTTCAGCAAAACAAGGCCAATCAGCAGTATTAAGTTCAAGCAAAAGTTAGTTCAGCCATAATAACTAAGAAATAGTTTCACCTAAAAAAAATGTTTATAAAAGTTCAGTTCAGCAAAAGAATAATAGCTCAGCAAAGAACTAAACCCTGCTCTACACATTTTATATGGCTGTTAATTGGAATTTGCCATGATAATCACTATTGGCTTTGTTTCACCTGTAATTTGTCTGTGATCAAGATGCAATTTTTTTTTTTGTCATTATACATATAACTGTTGCAGCATGCTTTGTGCTCTATTGGATTAACAGCTGCTGTCATTGGCAATTGCAGATGCAAGCACTTTTTAGGATCGGTAAGGGTGAGGCACCTCCCATCCCTGATACTTTGTCCAAAGATGCTCGTGATTTTATCCAACAATGTCTACGTGTGAATCCGAATGACCGTCCTACGGCGGCTGAGCTCTTGGAACATCCATTTTTACGGAGACAGCTTTATGCTCCATTAGGCTCAGAGTCACCTATGATGCGCGGGAAATCAATTTGAGTCTCTCATCACTTGTGATTATTTTGTGGAGGTGAGTGCTTCTTAGGTTTTCTTTTAGTCTAGAAATTCATGATATGCATGCCCACCACCATTTATTAAAGTATTAAATGAGAAGAAAAAATTAGCTAAAAGAGTATCCAATTCTTTCTGCTGATATCATCATTTTAGCAGTCATATTTACAATTCTGCAACTCAATCAAACTATCTCACCCCGCTGGCATTTGGCGGTGGCACTGAAATTTGACACGTTTTTTTTTTGGGGTGTTTTGGTGGAAGCGTGGGTCATGTCAAATTCTGAAATGTGGGATATCCACTAAACATCAACCAATTTCGGACAAAGGCTTTTTAAAATTATTAATCATCTGCATGACCCATGATCACGGCATATTTCTAAGTTCGAACAGTGAATATCCTGTCTCTTATTGGCCATCTGAGCATCATGTACTAAAGATCTTGAGAGTACGGGTTGTGGGCCTGTAGTCTAAATAGTATACCATTGTACTGGTTTCAGTTTTCACATATTTGTTGAAATTTTTTTAACACAGAACTCACTTAAAATACAGTAACTTTGTCCTCTCCCATTAGTCTTGTGATATTTTACTCAAGAGAATAACTCATTTGCACTCTGTTGAGGTTGTTCCTCTGGTTAATGAATGTTTCCTCCTTGATGGCAGATAATATGTACATCTGGAGTTGCGACGTGTTCAGCAGAGTGTATCAAATAATTAAGTGACTTATTTGATTCCTGTATCCAAGATTATCCATCTGAAAGAAAAGAAAAACCCAAAAAGTCAGAGCAATCTCTGTACGCATCATCCTCTGGATGAGTTATTAAATGGTCCTGGATGGCTGGCTAGCCCCGCCAGCGTGCTTTGATTCCTACCTCGCGTGATTCCAACTCCCTTAATTCCGGGATACTAAAAATGCAGAGGACAATCTGTAATATAATAGTCTAGGTTTTGGGGCTGTGTTTGTATCTGTGATCTGAAAATTAGTTAGCATATGATGATGGAATCTTGATTTATGAATGATAGTTTATTACTGTATGTAGGAAGATGGTTTAGGCTTTTGTACATAACTAATTTTTTTTGTCAGAAACAGTTTGTACTCATTCATTATTCAGATCTATCCTGTTATGATTGTATCTCGTTCCTTCTTTTTTACTTCTTCAACCCGTACTCATATTGTGTTCGCTTCTTTTGGAAATTTTATTTATATTTTTATACAAAGAATTTTATATCCATTGATGACTTTCAACACCTACTTGTCTCATATTAAATTTTTTTTGTGGAATTGGTTTAATATTTTTCTAGGGATTATTAAGCAAATTTCTTACTAACAGGTTATTTAGCCAAGTTCAGCCATTTTATATGTAATACGGAGTATTGTTTCATGATTTATATATCTATAGACTATAGTTATAACAGAAAAAGAATTTATGTTTTACTTCATTCGTTCTTATAAGATTTATAAGAATGGTTATTGAATTATAGCTCCTTGTCCCATTGCTATTGCTTTAAGACTTGTGTGTTGTTTTAAGCCTTTATAAATATTGTGCTTACCTTGTTTTAAAGCATTCCCCACAAACCAAGAAACCTCAAAAGACGCTTTCACCTCGTCGGTTCCGCTTGTGCCTGCTTTGAAGCATCGGCCGTCAGAAGCATCAGTCGTCAGAAGCCTCGACTCCGCACCCGTCGTTGACGAGTGTTTCCTTGAGATACCCTTGGTCCGTGTCGCTGTGTGCTCACGAACCTCTTCCGCTCTAGGCTTGCGTCCTTGTCGCCAATAAACAAGAGCGCGCTGCACGATTCGGATCTATAGTTGGACAACTAGTCACAAAGAAAATACGTAGTTCTGGTTTGATTTAATATATGCCATCACCCAATCAATCGCTAAATCATCCTAATCAAAGTTAGGCAATGCCGTGTTGGTCACTACTTGCGACTAGGACTAGTGGTTCATATATAATCTATAAATGCTAAAAGTACAATTTTGCTTAAAGACCTTTATTAATACATTCGTAGTAATACTCTGTACTTACTTGTCTGTCAATCCAAGTTCAAGTTCTGTTTTAATACTCCGTACGGAGTAGTATTTGGAATAAACGTCATATTGAAGGGTATATTCTAAATTTGTAATGTCCTAATTTGTCATTTCACAAAGTATGGACTTGTTGAGTTGTGGATTGCTTTCTCTCTCATCTTCCATCCATATTTCTCTCTCCTGGCAGATGGCGTAAAAATGTCACATAATGACTTTAATGAGGTGGTACAACTGCAAGTAAAGTCTTACGAGCATCCAACTTCTTTTGGCTTTAGCATCTTTTTTTACATGTAAACTCTTTAATTGAGCTATTCTAAATATTATATACCTCATCCATTACCATTGTTTTATACTCCATAGGTTTTTTCTTTTTTTGTATGGTTTATACTAATGAAATTATAATTGTGTGAAATTCATGACAAATTTTTTAGTGAATTGGTGTTATTAATAGTTAATATATCCGCTTTTATCATTTTATAATTTTTATATAGTAGGTCAGAAACTTTGAGATTGAAGGAAAAGGGTAAAGGACCCCACCCTTAAAGTATCACTAGTGGGGATTGAAGCCCAACATCAAGGTTGGAAGGTGACAATCTTACCATTAAACCAAACTTAATTTAGTCTGTATTAAACAAATACTGGTAGCATAATTAAAAATAAAAAAATACAAAGTACTCCCGTATATAGTATAGGCATACGCAAAGTGGCGTGGTCACCTTTTTCTGGAACGTGAGCGAAGATCGGAGTTTGCCTATCAACTCTCTCCGCTCTTCCCTCCTCATTTTTATTTTTATTTTATCATTATTTATTTATTCATAATCTCTTCTTCTACTCTTAATCTTTCTCTCTCTACATTTCTCTCATCTCTCTTTCTCTCTCCTCATCGATTGACGTCTTCGGACCAAATATCAGGTACCTTCTATAATCTCATTCTAGATTTCTAGGGTTTCATTTCCATATCTTATTTTTCCGCGATTTTTGGCAATTTTTTTTTTTTTTTTATTATTGTTTTCGCGATCTCTATTTTGCGGTTATTCGCTATTACGTAATGAATGAATGGTAGATGTGATTAATTGATTGTACTTCTTATACTTTGCGTTGAAAAGTGTGAATCTTTGTTAATTTTGGCGTTGATGAAGTTTGTATCGTTTCGAGGAAGTTTGCTGGGATTGTTGTTGTGAATTTGAGTGTGCTGTGATTGTTTTGGGCGTAATTGAGATCTTTGACTGATTACTCAACAACTTATACTATTGAAGTTCATCGTTTTATAGCGGGTAGTAAGTAAATTGCATCTTCTTGCTATCCATAGGCAAGCAAGGCCTGTAAATTGAGAATGGAAACGGTCAAAATCTGTGGAGTTTGAGCTTTGATTAGGGTTTGTTTGGTTTTGTTTGTTGACGAGAAATGCTACCTTTCTTTTATCTTTCTTGTGGCTGAATTGGGTGATTGAACTGGATTATGTAGAGGAGTTGCCTTGTACAATGTGTAAAAATAGTTTTGTTATTGTTTTGTGTGCAATTCTTCTACAATAGCTTCAACTATAGAAATTGATCGGATTTCACAGAGTACATTGCACTATTGCATTTATTATTTTTGTTAGGCGTGGCATCGCTCCCCTTAAAATATATAAACGTAGTTAAATAACGTAGCTAACTGTTCTTCATTTCATGTAAAGTGACTTGGATAGATTAGATAGATTCATAGATTTATGTTAAATTTTGGTGCTTCTTTTTTTTAGATTTTAAAATTCCTGTTAATGTTGTTTCCCCTATGCTTTTTGACCTTAGAATTTCTGTTTTTGTCCTCTTCCACATTTTTTAGCAACATTGTTGAGCTGGTTTGGATAGCCATCTGTTTTACAAAACCTTTTTATGAGCATGTGGTCATATGATATACAAAATGATACTTTGAAGATGAAATGGTGGCAAGATGAAAAACATTACAAATTTTATTTATCCTTATTGTTTTCTCTATGAATGATCTATATTTATGAGGCACGTGCTATTAGTAGAGTTATAATTACACGAATTTACTTAAGATCTATTTATATGCCTTCATTAATGAGTTAATTTTTTTTACATTTCTCTTCAAGCACGTTTGTAATGTGTCATTCTATGACATTATGGTTAGTTTTCATTGTTCAAGTTAGAATGCATCAATATTATTGTATTTTCTTGGCTATTAAATTGTTGTCTTTGATGGGATGAATCCTATCTTGCTAAGTTTCTTGGTAAATGTAGCATTTCTTACTTCCTAATTTGTAATGTCAGATCTCCTAATAAACTCATTGATATGTATTTTTTTGAAAGACTAAACAAGCTTTTCCTTCAAAGTTCTTATAAGTCTTGCTTCCTCTTTTAAATCCATGTGAAATTTCTCAAAAGGTCATATATTTTTTTTCAAAACTTGGAAGGTCTGAAACTTAAGGAAGCTTAAGGGAAAATTTTTTCTTTGAAAGACCAACAACCTCCTTCCTCATGATTTTAGGAGTCTCAAATGATAGTTTTCCTCCAGAATTTCTTCAAATAAACAAAACTAATTATAATTTCCTTTTATTTGCTACCTCTATTTAAGAAAGATATTGACACTTTCTGTTTTTGTCTGTTTCATATAGTTCTTTGAAAAACCCACCACCTACAACCCCTTACTCTGGATCTTAAGAGTCTGTCTTACTATATTTACCTTTTTATTACACATTACTCATCACAGCAAGACTTTCTCTCCTATTGTCTTAAATTCTGTGCAAAGTTTTAAATCTTTTTGAAACAGAGTTAGTAAATATTTGTGCTAGTAAAAGCAATTTTTAGATTTTAAAGCAAAATATATTGATTTATGGCTTTAGGCTTTGCAGTTTCATGTATCTTTACAGTATGAAATTTGTAAGTAGCACATCAATGTTTTTGTGTTACATAGTTGTAAAGCCCATCAGAATGTTAGATTGATGTGAGGCAGTAGTATTTTTTGTTTATGCATGTATTGCAATTGCTGGCCATGTAGGTTATTTTTGTTTTCCTGGTGGAGTTATGGAACCTATTAGTTGGTACAAGTAGTTACAAAGTATTTGCAAAGATCAATGTCTTCTGTTTAAATGAACTTTATTAAGTTAGATGACTGAATTGGGAGGAATTTTGGGAAACCCCTTAACCACTGTCTCTGGTCTATCAGAATCTGGACCTCCCATTGGTACTCAGCTCGCTGTTCTCATTTGTGAATGGTGGTATGCCTTTGTTTTTGTATGCTGAGTCAGTTCTTTTGTTTTCTTAAGCCTGTCTAATCACTGATGAAACTTTTTTTTGACTTTCTTTCGATAATCTGGAAGTTGTGGACCTGGATTGTTTAAGATGAGAACAACGCGCTATGAACCATTTTATTTCATTTGTGATAAATTAGCTTTGAAACAATGTATATGTTAACCGAGGAGCTAAGCTGATCATTGTAGGAGTCCAAACTTTGGTGGGGCTAATTGGACTCTAGATCTAGCCTTGATGTGTTCCTTTTTTTTTAATAAAGCGAGAATATTCAATACATCTAAGATTTTATATTTTTGATTATCTGAATAAGAGGGTTGTATCTTATATATACTGATACATATTATTTATTGATCATAATCTGCTGTATGAGTTCAATATAAGTGCTTAGGATAAGTTTGGAATTTATAAAAAGGAGTTTGAGAGCTAGTTTGGTACATTTTTTTTGTAACGATATATGAACTTTTGTGACTGATGCTGTGATGGGATCAAATCTGAGGATAATATTTGTCAATAGAGGGAATTGATACATGGCCTTCAAATCTGATCTAATAGTTTAATGATATGCTAAGTCCAAGATATTGAGTTGGACAGGATGTGTTGGTCCTTTGCTAATGGAAAAGATAAGAACATGAAACTTTTAAAGATATGAAGAGAGTTGCAGTAATAGCTTATTGGTAGACATGTTTATTTTGTATTTTGCAATTTGAGGCAGTGTCTGTTGCTTCCTTAATGGCTTAGCAGGTACAACCTTCCAAACCATAAAGGTTCAAAAGTAGCTTTATGGTGTTGGTTAAAATAAGAGGCGGGGAGGAGGCAGAGTAGGAATACTGAGAATATTAACCCATGACTCTCTGCTTTCATGGGTATGTAACCTGGGAGAGGGGGATAGCTTGGAGAATTCATGTTGCTTGGCTCTTTGGTTAAATATAATTTGTCTTGCTTTTGTTTTTTCTTCAAGATGATAGGATGCATTACTGTCATTTCTAGAAGGACAATCTTTTATATATTGATCTTTGTGTTTTTTTTCCTATTCAACCAATTCATGCTGTCAAAATGTGGGTAGATTTTGGATGAAAGTTGTATATAATTGGATAGAGGCCAGGTGTTTTTGGTTTTTTGTTGCTTATTTTTGGTCAAAATGGTAATCAAATGTGGTACACTGGTTTGTATCCTTTTATTCCATGGTATTTGAGCATCATGCAATATCTGTAGGTTCTATTACTGTTTAACATCAGTATTCCCAATCCTCTCACTGTTCTTCATTATGGTTTCGCTTATGGGTTAGCAACATATAAATAATGGATATCATCAAAGTCATCTCATTGTGATTCTGCTGGACTTGTTACTGTTATGCTATAGTTAGAAATTTGTGATGTACTAGTTATTGAGGCAAGTATACGTTTAATTTCATTTTTAAAGTTCAGTTGAGCTGTGGTCGGACATATTGTTTATGAGAGTAGAGTATCGATTTCTTATTGAATCCTTCTTGAATCTGAAATTCATGTGGAACTGTAGCAAGTATTATGAGGATATTGGATTGATGATTTGATTCAGAAACTAGTTTCAGGGTTTCGCTGACCCTGTAACAAATGTATTGATAATTTAGATTTTGTTATTTTATGGATCTGCTGATTGTTACACCATGCAATTTTGTTTTATCAACGAACTTCTCATTCTCAAATCTAATACTACGTATATTTATTTATTTAGAGGAAATTGTTGCTGTTTGTATGCCAAAATTTATTGTTCTGTTGGCATTTTTTTTTAATTATTTATTAAGAGGAAGTTTTTGCTGTTTGTATGCGACTTATTGTTCTATTAGCATAGCCACAAGTCTTCGAGGATAACCAGATGACAGCTGTTATTTTAATTAGTGCAATTATTATCATTCTTTATGTGGAGTTCTTTCTTACGATTTCAGGTTTATTTATGGCGAAAGTTAGCAGGGTAAGGCGTCTGAAGTATAGATGCCGCAATGGCAAAACAGAACGATTGCAGGTTCCATCCTGCTCGCACAAGATCTTCAAAGACATGAAGAAGCCTTCTAAGCTTTCTGAGAAGAAAGATTGGGAGGATGCTACTTGCTCGGTTTGCATGGAGTCTCCTCACAATGCTGTTCTTCTGCTTTGTTCCTCTTACAACAAAGGCTGTCGTCCCTACATGTGCGCCACTGGCTATCGCTTTTCTAATTGTCTTGACCAGTATAAGAATGCATACGCAAAGGCAACTCCCGGTTCTATCACTCCTGACCTCAATGGTGAATGGCCTGAGGAAAAGATGGAAGCATCTGAGCTTCTTTGCCCCCTCTGCCGTGGGCAGGTGAAGGGCTGGACCTTGGTTGAGCCAGCTCGGAAATATCTGAACAAGAAGAAACGAACGTGCATGCAGGAGAATTGCTCTTTTGTTGGTAACTACAAACAACTAAAGAAGCATGTCAAAAATGATCATCCTTGGGCACGACCCAGGGAAGTGGACCCGTCCCTTGAAGCAAAATGGAAAAGCTTGGAGAGGGAAAGAGAACTGAGTGATGTCATGAGCACTTTCTCCCCAGGTACTATTGTTTTGGGGGACTATGTTATTGATCCAAACTTTAACCCCTTCATTAGAGATTATAATGTGGATATGGAAGACTTGTTGGGCAATGATCTTGAGTCTTTTGGGGCAAGTAGAATCAGGAGCGGTGGATTCCAGTTGCACAGGACATCTGGGATTAATTACGAGTCATATGATGATGATGACGATGACGACGACGACGAAGACAATGATGGAATTCCTCGTAATTCAGCCTTTGGTAGAGGAGATGATATGATCCCACTTAGTCGTCATCATAGAAGAATGTTGTTTATGGGAAGGTCCCGTCGGAGGAGGCGGCGTGACTGACCTTTGTACAAAATCAGCAGCGCTTTTGGTCCCCCTCTAAAAAAACCCTGGTGAAGTGGTTTTTTTATCATAATTCAACTTCTACAATTGTTTGGGGGCCACATCTTCCAAGGCAGTGCAATGCAAGTAGAAGTGAATCTTTCCTTTGTTTATTTAAGGTGGTTAAATTGAACATATTGTGATTTTAGATACGGGTTTATAAATTTCTCTCATGTGATTTGGCCTTGTAGGGATAGACCTCGAAAACTTTACTCTGTTACCTGCCGTGTTTGGCGGGTCCCATTTTTAATGCTTGTTTGTGCATAGTGAACATTGACCGGTAGGATACATCGTTCAGGTACATTTGATTCTCTTTAACACCAATCAAGGAAAATTACTCCTGACCCTAATTTTTAGTTTCTAGTTTCTCTTTTCTCTTTCTAGTTAGCAGAAATCTTTGCAGGTTCTTCAAGTTGGGGAGCCTTGTCTTTGATTAGATTTGAACATCGGGTTTGTTCATGTGTACAGTTGTATTTGCGCTTTATGAAACTATAAATTGTAATTGAACTTGAAAGGTCAGGCAAATTATTTCATGCACCTGAGCAGCTGGTTCAGTGAATAATTATGTGTGCAGCATGGGATGAGCCAGACCGTGAGTACCCTTGGAATTATAATTGATCTGGGAAAGTCAGCAACTTATTTTGTGCACTTGAGTGACTGCCTGATGTATCCAGAGCACGGTACTCTTGAACCAAAATAAGTTGCTGATGTATGGTACTCTTGGTTCAGTGACTGCCTGATGTATGCAGAGCATGGTATGAGCCAGACCATGAGCACCCTTTTGGATATATTGAGGCGCACAATTTTAACTTTTACAAGTAACACTAAATATATGCACGACTCAAAGTCACAAATTCACAATGTCAGATATGTATGTATAAGCTTTTTTTTAAGCAAAAATAATTGAACATCATACAACCAAATAGTTGAACGATCATTTTTGTTAAACATCAAAGTGTGTACTACAAATAACGAATAGTTTATGAATTATTGCGTAAATCTTGATATTCATCATCATTTCGATCAAATCCCCCTTTGCTGCACTTGCTACCACATGAAAATTGCTTCAACACAGAGCCCAATTTCTGTCAGACAAAAGAAACAAAGAAAATAATGCAGCAATTATAAGAATTCATCATCAGATAGTAGTCATATTACTACTACCTTAGAGATTTTAGAAATGACTTATAAATCAAAATGTAGTCTAACCTCAGAGATTTTACTATACCTTCCCCTGCCCCGGGGAGGGTAAGGGGATGTTCGGTATCTGTTTTCACGGTCTTTTGATTCGACATTTTCATAGTTCCATGCTTTTTTCTTTTCTCTACCAAATAATCTCCCAAAGGAGAATTTGAGCGCTTTTAAACGTGCAAACCATCTTCTTCTTCTCTACATAAAAATGTATTAACAATCAACTAATAATAATACCATTTCAATGCATATCATGTGCATCCATATAAAATGTTTATTCTTCCTAGAAAAAAAATAACAATCATGCACTAATCAAGTGATGTTCGTGATTACCTTGGGCTTATAGGGTAGATTTGAAAAAAGTGGAAGGCTATGCCTATGATGATGTTGAATCTGTTGGGACCCCACATTTCGGAGGCGATGAGCGTAGGCCAGGAGGTCAGCACGGCGGTCATAGCCGCATGATGGTGTGGTTGATTTAGGGGTGATAGTTCTAATCTTCCGAGGCCGCGGCCCAGAAGCAGAAGTAGATGATTCCTCATACACTGTGACTATAACACCATTAACACTCCATTTTTCTTGTTTTTCCAGCTTACCCATTTTTTCTGCCTGTTTTTTCTCCTTATTTTGATTTGTTGGAGTTTCAATCCAAGAGTTGATTAGCACTAAGTCTTATGTCTTTAACCTTAAAATAGGATCTTCCAGAGTTGACAATAAATCTGATATTTCCATATGATCATAAATCAATTTAATGTGCACAGGGATTAATTTGGAAAGAAAATTAAATTTTTTTAAAAAAAAAGGAAGAAAAAAAGAAAAGAAAAGAAAAGGAAACAACTACTCCATTGGAGAGGGGCTTTTATTTTCCTCTTTTCTTTTAAGTTTTAGTAATTTGGTCGTCTTGGTCACAAATAAAAAAATAAAAAATAAAAAAAAAGTCATCATCAACTGATCAAGGTGACACCTTATGACTAATCTGTTAAGGAATTTCCAACTGAAGCACTGACTCCAAAAAGGACAGGAAGAAAAGATCTTACTAACTAACTCAAATGGAGACAACCAACAAGATTAACTACAGCAATTTACATTTAAAAGTATGTATTGGTAAACCTATTTAAATTAAACGTGTCAATTGATATGAAACAGAGGAAGTACCTATTGTCTTATTACTTGTACGGACATTTTTCTTTTTAGATGTATAAAGAGTAGTAATGTGTAAGTGAGATTTGATCCAAAAAATAAGGTACCACCCTACTACTTTATTAATCAATTTAAATTCGTAGTAGTTTTTACATATCGATTGTGTTATTATTTCAATCTACTGAGTGCTTGTTTGATTGACGACTTGACGGTATGAATTTGGTGGGAATGGAACTTTACAGGGAATACTAGTAATATTTAATGATCCTACAATGCAATGTGGAATGATTAGCACCAGGTCACCAGTAAGGCCGCAACTCTGCAAGAGAAATTCCATCGATTTCTTGTTTGTAACTAGTGGGCCCAAAGACGGCATTCAATGAAAGAGGCCCGCTTTCCATTGCGCTTAGTCAGCGACCAAAAGCCCAATCTTTAAATCCTAAGCCCAAATCCAAGATTGAACAATATCAGTTCATCTTTAATTGCAAGAAATAGAATTCTGATTGAGTTATAAAATCAACTAATTCAAAGGAGATATTTTTTTGAGCTGCACTTTTAGCTTTTTTTTTTTTCTTTTTTCTTTTTTAAAAAAGTGACAACCTTTAGAAAAGATCTAAGAAATCCATGAGCATGACGTTTATTGAAGGGACATTTGCAATACAATATTACAAAAGTATTGTTGGATTGCTGGTGTTATAATATAATAGACGCAAAAGGTATGAATATTAGCACATAATTCTAAAACATAATTGTATTTCACTTTCAAAATTGGTGTAAATTTGCTTCCAATTAAAAATGACTCGGATGAGAAAATTATTAGATATGCTATATATAGATGTATAAAATAAAGGTTATAGATGCATTTTATTATAAGATATTTCTACTTGCATTCTACTTCCATTAGTGCATACTTATAAATCACTTGAATTCTAAACTTCCCTTTTGTCTCTAAACAAATATTATTACCTAACACCCACCATCATTTTCATTAAAATTATCTACCGGTATTATTTTGGAATTTATATTCGTTAAAATGTTTTGCTGGAGACCATATATGGATATAGGAACTACTACTCTAATACTCCACTTAATACAAAAATCACAAACCTAGATATGTTTTATTCACCCGATCTTTACTTATTTAGATTTTTTTAACTTTTTGGAATTTAACTGAACTAAATACACTTTATTAAATTTTTTATTTATAAATTGAACTTTGATAAACTTTAAACCTTATTACTCTTTGTAAGATTTATTTGAACTTATTATTAACCATTAATTAATTATAAAAATTAATTAAAAAATTATTTTTCTAAAAATAATTTGGAAATGTGGTAAACAAACCAAGACTTCAATGTTTGTTTCTCTAAAATTGCTCCAACTATATACAAATATAAGAAGATGTTTCATCGAATGAGGAAAATGAGTTATACATCACCCCAATCTTGAATTAGGTAGCTTTCAAAAATACAAAGGGAAGAGGGCCAAAGAATGTTAGTGCCAACCTAATATATAGTGAATTTATTAAAATCTTTTAATTCTTATTAGAGTTTGGTCGATACATCCATTTAAAGGATGACAATGGACCATGCTACATACTTCATACTACATAATAAGAACTTTTTTAGTTTTCTAAACCCAATATTAACGAATTCCAATTAGTTATATACATTGGTTATGTTCTTGAGTGAACGACATCAGAAAATCAAACAATAATATAATGAGGAAGATGCTCCTTCAGATTCTCCTCAGCAAGAAAAGTGGATTCTAGCTATCTAGTTTATTATTTTATTTTATTTTTAGTAAAAACCTAATTCATGTTCCAATTGTACTAATAATATTTAGAGGACTAATAATAGTCCAAATTAAGTGAACGAGGTGTAATGCCTTTTCATTTTGTGCTACAATTTCTAAAGGGAGTACATGATTAATTGGGAATCTTTGAAAAAAGGTGCAAATATTGTGTTTGACTGGTGCATTGTTGTTACTCTTTTTTTAATCGTATTTGTGATTTAATTTAAGAAGTATATAATTGTTTGGAGTGTCGTTGATTAAAAATTTAAAACCATATTAAGTGTAAAAATGATTTATTTACAAGAATGTATATCTACGACGTATTGTAATTCATTAATTTCCTTACAAAAGAAGAAGAAATTGAAGATTGAAGTAAGGATTGTTCAGTGTTATATACGCACAGACTATAGTGACTAAATATACATGTCAATTACGGAGTAACAAATAGAAAAGGTATACTTTTAAGTGAAATCTCTTTTTACAGTATCCATCTTTTCTTCTATTTGATATGTAGAATAATGTATGAATATTCTTATAAAGTTTGTGTCAATGATAATGATATATTGAGGACGTATGTAATCTTCGTAAAGAACTTTCACACCATCATCCCATAAATGAAAAGAAGGAAGATTTTGGCACTTGTTCCTATCCCAGCCTTAAGAAGAGAACTGAAAGTATTTCAAAATAAGAATAGACATGCAGGTATTTTAAGCTATTGAATTACTCCTCAAAATCAAACAACACATACAAAAGATTCATGGTTTATGTGAATATATCCATCACAAAAAGTTGGGTACGAAATGAATATATGGCCTATAGGCTATACTGTATATGGGCCACTGCATCATCCAATAGAAGGAAGGTTTTGGGATTCTATTATTATTTCTATCCATTAGTACTCTTTCTTTGGTCACAAAGCTAGCTAAGGCATCCCATCACTCCATCAACTAGTCCAATTTGGGCAACTAGTCCAATTTGTTACATTAATTTTGCCCTAGCATGTTATACATGTCAAATATCTTTTAAATATGTGTGTATTCATCATCCACTTAGCTAGTTATGTAAATTTACTAATAGTATCTTATTTTAATATGAATTAAACAGCTTGAATTCTCGACTATTAAGGGCATTGTAACATCATTTTAGCGAGAAAGGTCGAAAATTAAATCTTGATAAAGGGAACATGTTTTAAGTGAAAAGTTATTTTTTTTAAAAAAAAAAAAAATTATCCAACCTGGCATGATGTAGACACACAAGTAATATTGAGTTAATATGGGATTTTGGATCATATCAAGAAAGATTTTGATTCTATCTAGTCCAAGTAGAGGTATAATATTTGTCCATTTCCTTATGTTTGTTTGAGGTCCTAATTAATTTGGCCTACCTAAGCAAACCAAGCAAAGGGAAGTATCAAGTTAAAACTAAAGTATTGAATGGAGAGAAATCACACAAGAAATTTGTATAGCATAATGTTTTTGGCGACAGCTGAATGAAATTTCCTCGTGAATTAGTGATGAAGAAATTTCCTGAATTTCTGTTGAAATTGCTAAATTTGTAAAGCTAGAGCACACTTTCCTTTAGCAATAGTCCGTATGTTACCCTACGGTACAATTCAACAACTACTTGAAATTTCAATTTGATTGGTTTTTTTATTATTTTTTTCTTTTCATAATGTTTTAGACGTTTGTTGCAAAATTATAAACTTATATCAAAATTTAGTGTAATGTTTTAAGGATAAACTCTGGTATGATAAATACCCTCAAAAGGAAATGGTAGGAATATAATGGGCTGAGAATTAAGAGCCATTCAAAAATTTGAAAGCCAATTTAGTTTTGTATGTAGTTTCATTTTCCTCTTAACTTTTGGGTAGGTGTTACATGCTTACACCACATTTTTCCACAAGAAAAGGAACTAATATATAAAACCATCATTTTATTTATCTTCTCCTTTCCTATGAAAGTGCCCAATGTCTTTGGAAAAGTTGTTCCTTTTTTGTGAAAATTATTAGGATAGGATTGAATATATTTTTTTAATGGCCTAGTCCCCCACCACCCCCCTTTTCCCTTCCCACATAACTATGATAAATTGATAATAAAAGGATTATTAGGTTAAAGACCAAACCCAATTATATATTTATTACTCCATTTATATATTATAAATTGAAGTATTAAGGTTATAATATGGTTTTTTTTTTGTAGAATCTATTTATATTCATTTATCATAACGACAAGAGCTGACAAAAAAAAAGTTTTATAAAAAGATTAGTGAGAATTTTGTGTTCTCTACATTATATAAATGATCAAATAATGACAATGCTCAAAACCATTACAATATTAATGAACATATTGTAAGTTAGGTCTATTCAAAAAATAAAAAATAAAAAAAAAATTGCATGTTAGGTCTTCTAGAAAATAAAAAAATACATCGTTAAGAGATGTATTTTTATTTTTTAAGTAAGATGATTGTGGTTGCTTAAAAAAAAAGGTAAGATTTTTTTTTTTTTTTTGACGGGTAAAAAAAAGGTAAGATGATTGTGGCTTCTATATAAGTTTAGGGGGGATTTTAGATGATTAATAAAGGTGGACAAATTGATTCCATATACTTGCAGCTAAATCATAAACATATGCATAGTCCATAGAGTTGCATGTGAATGGGCCAAAAGGTCGGAGTATAAAAAAGGAACAAGGGAAACATAAAATCTTGCTTTATGCTCGGTGGGATATATTATACGAAGTATATATTTTCCATATATTAAATGAATCCAAATGCATGCTCTTTTTTGACCAAAAGCAACCATATTGTATAAAGAGGAATGTAATTTTAAAGAAAAACAAAACAATTCCTAGCTACCTTATTACGGATTAATTTTTTTTTTTTATTAAACTTATCAATGTATTGATTTAGGGTCTGTTCACATCAGCTTAATTTTCAGTTTAGTTTAGTTCAGTTCAGCTTTTAATTTTCTTCTCACATAAAATATTCAGTTCAGCTCAGTTCAGTAAATGACAGACCCTTAGATTAGCCATTTTACGTAATAATCAATCTCAGAAAAAAATGAATGAAAGTTTCATACAATGATAAATGAAACGTTCAATAAATTTTATTTGAAGATGTATGATCGAAACAAATCACACATTTTACGTTTCACTCAAACTACAAATGATGAGATAAAAATAATCCTATAATCATTCACACATAATTAGATTGCAAATTTTTTCTTGAAAAAGAATAATAACCTATAATATAAATTCAAAAATAGAAGAATATTTTTAGGCGAAATTAAAAAACTCCACGACCATATGATGGGAAGAAAGCGACGTGTAAAAGGGGCTCCCCAAGTCTATGGATGTTATTGAATTGAAGTTTTGACAGAAATAATTTTTGTCCGACGAAAAAAACAGACAAAAGAGGGAACTAAGGAGAGAAGAGTGGTTGTCCGACGAAAAAAACAGACAAAAGAGGGAACTAAGGAGAGAAGAGTGGGGAAATAAAAATGCAAAAAATATTTTCAATATTCATTAAAAACGAAAAACAAAATCTAATTGAATGAATGAAAGGCACCAACTGGGGACGGCCCAACGGAAGAGGCGAGTCGGAAAACTTTTTATTTTTGTGATTAAAAGGAGTCAATTGCCTTTTCGTGATGCTTCGGAGCCGCCTACTTAAATTTGTACCAAGTACAATGCGTAGTATCTTCCTACCCTTCCAACTTAATTCTTCGTTTTTTTTTTTCACTTACAACACTTTAATTTTGACAATATTTATGCAATTTTATTTTTAGCACTTTAAGTTTTACATTTTTTATACATTTTACTTTAACTAGACATTACAAGTATAATCATATGAGATCTTTTAAATACATCTTGTTATATAATTTTATAACATACTATTCGTAATAATTAAAGATATTGGCGATATTAATAATGTATTAGAAAACGTAAAATAAAATTAAAAAAAAAAAGTATTTTTATATGTTTATAGATTTGAGATTATATATTGTTTTCCATGATCCAAAATCAGTATACTTCTCTTTGTTGTTACTCTGTATTGTTTTACCTTTTGCTTTTTTTTTTTTTTTTTTTTCCCCTTTTCTATTCATTTTTTAAAATCAATTTCTTAATTTTCTATCATTACAATGTATGGAAAAGTGGAGAAGAATTGAAGAAGGTGGTAGTAATGTGCTAGTTATGTCAACTATAATCAATCTTATTTGACAACTAGTTACATTTACATTATACTAATGTGAAATAACTATATATACAGTTTCAGCTTCGTTGGTGCACTCACACAAGGATTTATCCGGTCAAGATATTACTCTTAGATGGACGGTGGATCATATCCATCAACTCAGCAAGGGTTTTGTTTGGTGCAGCGTTCACAAAGTGCAGCGAGACGTAGTTCAGAATGCCCACAACCTTGCCACGACCGCAAACTCTAGTCTTACTTCCTTTAATTATTTTATGTAGTGCGTTGTTTAAGCTTATATATAAAATAAAAATTGAAAAAATCAAGTAATGTACTATACAAAATTTTTCAATGTAATGTAAGTAATTGATCATTAAGATATTTTAATGTAGAGATAATAACAACATCAACAAATGGATTGATATATACCCAATAACTTTCAAGTTAAAGATACAAGTTGTTCAGTCTCTACATTCAGCATATAGTTTAGTTATTACTTGGCCATATAAAGAGTTTAAAAATGTGGTATATTTACTTCCTATTAGGTTTTGAATAGGGTTAGTTGATACTTTGATTAGTTAAAAGTATAAACAATTTAAAAATAAGGATGTTGCAAACGAACGCTCACGGGACGTTGGATAAACATTTAAAATATTACCTAAAGTGGTATTGATTTGGAAAAACATGACGAAATCACGCGTCGATCGGTGTAATTAATGTTAATTTTAATTTAATCGTTATACTTTTAGCTAGCTTATCCAACGCCCTCGGGAGCGTTCGTTAGCTTTTGCCTAAGAATAATTATGCTAACGACATTATATTATTATTACATAAAAGACAAAAATATTGCGCCTATTGTAAAACATAGATAATTGAATAGCAATATAATTGAATAGTATGGTATGGATTCCATATCACGAATAGTAATAGTAATAACGGAAATAATTATAGGACGATGAACAGTTAATTAAATGGCGTGTGTGGGAGTCGTGTATATGATGAACACCTCAAAAAGTATAAACCAGCAATTCAAATTGGCAAGTTCTTGTAAATAGAAACCAAGCAAAGAAGGCAGCTGTAAAATCAAATGTAAGCCCCACGTTTTAGCGTTCCGAGTTAGTTGGCCTGGCTGTTGAATTTCCCATGCGCCACTTCTCATTATATGACCCTCCTCTTTAACTCTTTTCTTTATGTTTTTTACCCTCACCACAATTATTTATTTATTTATTTATTTATTATTATTATTATTATTATTATTATTATTATTATTATTATTATTATCAATTTTAGCTCATAGATTCTGATTCTGAATCTTAGCTAACTACTCCCTCAAACCCTAAATTACATTCCTATTTTCTTCTATTACGTGAGGAATAAATGTTAGAAATAGAAATGTAATTTGGGGATGGAGGTAGGGATGACAATGGGTCGGACTCGGGGCGAATTATGCTAAATCCGACTCCGACCCTACAGGAAGTCGAAGGCTAAATCCGACTCCGATCCGACCCAATTCTGGTTTTTTTTTCGTTATTCAATATGCTTTGAGAAATTGGGCTATTTAGGCCTTTACAACCCACATCCAATGCCACCATGACCCACACCAAAATCTACTATCTATTGAAATCAGAGTCGGATAATCCGTCAGAGTCGCACATTTGCCGGAGTCGGATTTTTTTCTCGGATTTTTTGTAGGATTCGACTCCAACCCTCCTCCGACTCGGAGTCGGATTATTTTAACGAAGTCGAACTCGAATTACTTTTTTCTCGGACTCAGAGCGGATTTTTTTACCTAGGATCGGGGCGGAGTAATGTCAGATCCGGATTGGATTGCCATTCCTAGATGGAGGGAGTACTTACTAATTGGTCAATAGTTAATTTACACCATTTTTTTTTTCCTTTTTCTTTTTAAATTTTAAAGAGTGCATTACATTACGGAGTATTATACAAGTACAGTGTAATGGACTGTAATCACTGCCGTTGGCGACAAAATAAATTTACAAATATCTAAATTTATGTTACGAATATCTTTGATCTTTTGACGGATCAATTTGATAGTAACTAATTTAAATAATTTTCGATGGCATATTTAAAATTAACTAGTCTAAGGCCCGTGTCGTACAGGATAAGTTTAATTTTTCATTTTTGTAAGAAAATTAATTATATCCAATAATGAATACAATTTGATAAAACATACAAATCAAATATATAGAAATTATAATGTCATAATCTATATTAAAAGGCAAAGCCAAAGATTATCTAAAAATGGATTTTTTTAGGCTGCCCAAACCCGAGAATTTTTCAGGCAGGACTTGGTTTGATCAGGTCTAGTGGCCATATTAATAAACAATTATTAATAAATGCACTTTTAATAAATATCAAAAATCAATCAACACAAAAAACTAAAATCTCCACTTAAACTATCTAAAAAATCATTTGTCAAACACAACTTTTATTTTATAGCTATACGCCTATACTATACTCTATAAATCCTTAATTTGTGATAATAGGTACGTATAATAGTAAATTTCATAAACAAAATTGTAATTAACTTAAATATATAATCATATTAAATTGAAATTGAAATAAAATATTAGCTAGCTGAGATATTTGAAAAAAATAATAATAAGTGATGTTCTAAAGTAATTTCTATAACATCTATTATATGAATCAATTTATCATTACTTTTCTGGCTAAATCTTATAATACTCCATTTAAAAGATAATTAAAAAGGAGTTGAAATAATTATTTAGATAAATGTATATAGAATAATTATATACACCAAATAAAAAGGAATATATATTTGTCAAGATAATATAAAAGATTTGGAATGATATTATTATAGAATCAAATATTAACCAAAAAAAAAAGGGGGAAGGAGAGTTTTTGAGGGAAAAAACAATACCAGAATGTAACACGTGTCATAGGGGGCTTATTTAAGGGGAGAGATAAGGGAAATCCCTCAAATGAGTCCTATGAGGTTTGATCCCTAGACCTCAGAGATACGAAATGGGAGCGATGCCACTACTCCATCACCTCAACCTAAGAATATGCATGATTACGATGGAGATATATGCTACTCGTATTGTATAATTGTATTTAATTAGGATAGATATGCTTAGCTTAGGTAACACAGTACAAATTGATGATGAATGCAATATCTTGCAAAATTTATATAAATTCTCTAGCCTATAGGAAAACGTTTATCTCATTTACTAAATCCTTTTCATTAAAAAATAAATAAATATAAACTCTCCTAATTTAATAAGTATGTGTCATACCATCTACTTGGTATCTAATGACAAACGCATATACGGAGTATTGGATATAGCAGTAAGAAAATTTATAATGAGGTGCAATAAGAGGCCGGTAATATATAATGTTGATGTTTTAACATCTAAGCAAACTACTATTAGTTACCTATCATATTTAATAATTTACGTAATAGTTGGTGAATCTTCTTCTATTAATTACGGAACATATATTAATGTAGTCTTAATTTTTTTTTTTATTTTTTTTTGAGAAAATGTAGTCTTAATTTGAGCACTTGATAAATTAGATGTAATTGAATGACATTTGACATGCATACGCATACGGAACGTGCGCTCTGCTTAATTGCAAATTTTGTTTACTGAATCTCATTAATACTTAACAGCCTTTTTGATATTAATTGATGTGGGCAGCCAATATATAAATAATTCACTTGCCTTTTATTTACCATTTCAACTCCTTTTTATTTTTTGGAAGACTAAGGAGGCGTTTGGTTCAAACAATGGTATAGGTTTGGAATGAAGAATAAAACCTGAGTGGTATGGGGTTGGAATTTGATACTTGATTTCATGTGTTTGGTTTTTTTCTAGGAATGATAGTTTTCCTTTTAATTTTAAACTAAAGGTATGGGTATGAGCCATACTCACCTCCCCTCTTGGGTTTCAAAAACCCATACCTTGGGGGTTTGAGGTATGAGTTTGAAAAATGAAATTTCTATAAACAAACACAATGTATGGATTTTGGTCATTTCAAATCTGTACCTTATACTTAATATGCTTGAACCAAACACCCCCTAATACTATAAGTACGTTCACTATCACTTGCCCTTTTATAGTTTTATCGTTAGTTGATACTTTCCCTAAATTGGACTAGTATCTAAACATAGTATATACATTCTCCAAAGCATGAGGCACGAAAACCGGAAAGTGACCCGGGATATGATATGGGTAGGATGGGATCGTATTATGGGTTTGAAACTTTGAATTGAGAAAATGCCTCTTGCTTTTTTAATACAAGTATTAATTAGTGAGTACCAATTTTACAAGATTGATGATTCCTTTGACATTTGTACTTAGATTTGAGCACAAGCAAACCATAAGATGATACACCTAATAAACATATACTTGTATAATCATCTAATTAATTTTTACCCATATTATGTGAGTTAATTCACATTGAATTACGAAGAGATAAAATATCACCTAGCTTGTAGCTAGCTAGGAATTACTTTTTTTTTTAGCGTTAGAAAGAGTTATAGAAGACAATAATGTAGACAAGATTTAAATAAATACCACTCCCAAGACATTTAAGTTAACCAACTAAACTTGTTAGCGCCCACAACTAAAGGAGCTGCTCAAACTATAACCAACTACTCGTAAAGGACTTTGGGCTTGTAAGTGGATGTGTGCATCAACGCATGCGTTGAGCCAAACCACTTAACCACATAAAATGACACCTTATTGTTCATTGATCCAGGGCCTTGTGGAGTTGTGGATTCCGTAATTATATTTTTTGCCCCTAATTTTCTGATCAAAGATCCGTCAACGAAACTATATGCCCACATTAAAATACTAAGATTGGCAATATTCCTAACACTTATAGAACTTTAACAATAATACAAAAAGAATTTAATGGACCTAACTCGAGCAATACATAAATACATAATTGGTATTTGGTAGGAACAAGCATAAAAGCACTGAGATATAAACAAATGAAACAAGTCACTGCTAATCAGAGACAAGAGGCGCCCCAAGTAATAAATTGTTTCACGAAATCAAGAAATTAATTGAAGCAAACTTAATTTAGCTTAATATTACTCCGTATAATAATAGTGTATGTAGTTTGTAATACTTTTGAAATTAAAATTAAAGCTAAGTGTACGTGTGGTGTATGTACATGTGCTGGCCTTCTTTTTACGTAAAGAGGAAAGAAATAAAATGGAAGCTAATTAATTAAATAAGTTAACAACTGGGAGAGGTAGAACAAAGGGCAGTTAATATCTGGCCTGGGGTCATACTCATTACAGTCATGGCTCATTTATGCTTCACTTTTTATACCTCTAAAGTTTCAATGTCTGGTCGTATAATATGCACGTTTTTCTCTTTTTTTACCTTCTTTTCCTTTTTTTGTTATTTTTACAAGTCAAAACAACGTGACATAACAGCATACCGCAGCTGGTTTAATTTGTATGTAAGTAGGTACATAAGTGCGTCTTATGTTTATGTATGGAACCACATAAGAAGCTGCCCCCCCCCCCCCCCCCCAATCCCCCATGCAACAACCTTTAATTACAACCTCTACGCTCAAGCTGTTCATCATATGCCCTTAATATAATTTAATTACTTCAATATTTTAATGTATTGATCCGATCCTTTGTTGACACTGCTTTTAATTAATTTATATTTGATTAAATTAATCACTTCAGAGCGCGTGTCTTATTACCTTGAATTGGAGTCAATCACAAATTCACAATAATAATGGTGAATGATTATTTGATAAATGCAACACTTCTCAATTAAGTTTCATCTAGGTTGTATAGTAACGGATTCTCGTACATACTGGCAGATGTGTGCTTAATAATTATGTATCATGTGTCCTCCAAATTTCATGTATCAACAATAATATATATTGTGTCTGAAGTGAGTAATCTGAATAACAAGACTAGCTTCATAAAAAGGACAGGGTTCGCATTTAGCTTAAGATTTTGCTTGCTGAAACTTAGATATGGCCATTTCCTCTCCTATTCAAATCAAATCAAGAATAAGCAAGTATGTACGGATCAATATACCTTAACTTCGTTCTGCTCAATTTGTTTAAAATTAGTTGCACCATTTGATTCATTATATGTGACTCTATTTTTATACGAGGTAGACCTACTATAAAATCTCGGGCATTGCATGCATGTATATTTGAATCAAGCATTCATTTTATGACTGTTAAAATTTATAATAAGGATTACTAAAATTAACATCTAATTTGTTTCGATCTCCCTTTAAACTAATATTATGTGATATATAACGAACCAACAAGATCAATTAAATATAGTTTACGTTTAGATAGTTTAGATGAGATGTGGTGATGGTCTAATTTAATACATGAGTCTTTTGATTACAATTAAGCTTAATTGAGTGAAACCAATCAATATTTTGGTATATGTCAGATTCAGACCATTTCAATTAAAATTAATAGTAAAGTTGAGTCGGATAATATAAATCGAACCAATTTTATTGGATGTGGCCGATTGACGGGTGTAGTTTTTGGTATATCTCTTCTACTTAAATTTGAGACCATGAGTAGTAATTAGTTGCACCATGGCCATGAGTTGAGAGTTTGTTGTAATATAGTGGGCTCACTGCTCACAATATAAAAATTCTAGTGTATGTGTTTGTTATAAAATATCATTAAATATCATGAATAGGACCCCACTTCACCCCTATATATACACATCCACTCCAAAACCCATTTCTTTTCCAGTGAAACACAAAACCATAAAAACATAGGTAAATTAGAACCAGCACAGAAAATACACAGGAAGACGATTAGTCTTCTTTCTCATTCTTTCTATTTTTTTTTATAATTAAAATTCCCTACATTTTCTTCCTTTAAGCTATGGCGGCTTCTGTGGATCGCCAATATAATCCGGCGGCCATGAACGGCGTCGTTCGGTCCCCATTCACCACACACCACCGTTCCGACTCACCGGTTCGGGGTTACAATTTTAATAATTCTTTTAATAAATCAGCCGACATAAAATTGATTGATAATAGTATTAGTAATAATCGCTACTATAGCGACAGTGAGGATGATGATGACGAAAATGAGATCAACGTCTGGAAAGAGTTGATCAAGAAAGGTAACAGCGAGTTAGAGCCGTCTGCCGTGGACACCCGCGACGAGGGGACGGCGGATCAATGGATTGAGAGGAATCCTTCAATGATCCGTCTTACGGGGAAGCACCCCTTCAATTCGGAGCCACCATTGACCCGTTTAATGCACCACGGGTTTCTTACCCCGGTTGCGCTTCATTACGTGCGGAACCATGGTCCGGTCCCCAACGCTAAGTGGGAGGACTGGACCATTGAGGTGACCGGGCTCGTGAAGCGCCCGGTGAAGCTCACAATGGAGCAGTTGGTTAATGACTTCCAGAGCCGGGAGTTCCCTGTGTCACTAGTGTGCGCAGGGAACCGAAGGAAGGAACAGAACATGACCAAACAATCTATAGGGTTTAATTGGGGTTCTGCAGCCATATCCACCTCGGTATGGCGCGGTGTCCCACTCCGCGATGTGTTAAAGCGGTGTGGGATCATGAGTTGTACGAAAGGCGCCCTCAATGTATGTTTCGAGGGCGCCGAGGATCTCCCTGGAGGCGGAGGGTCAAAGTACGGGACTAGTGTCAAAAGAGAGTTTGCAATGGACCCTGCTCGTGACATTATCCTAGCCTACATGCAAAATGGTGAGAAACTTAACCCCGATCACGGGTTTCCCGTTCGGATGATCATTCCCGGGTTCATTGGCGGTCGAATGGTGAAATGGTTGAAGAGGATTATTGTGACTACTGCGGAGTCAGATAATTACTACCATTACAAGGACAACAGAGTGCTTCCTTCTCATGTTGATGCTGAACTTGCAAATTCTCAAGGTATATTTGTTTGTTTCTTTTATTATAATTATAGTAATTCGATTCCATCTTCATCTAAATCTAATAAATGTGATAGGCGCAACAAATAGATCAAAAAGTGATGTGTCATGGCTGATGTTGATAAAGTATCTATGTTTTCACTTACGATTATTGTTTTGGAGTGTTTCTAATAAATTGAGATTGCAGCATGGTGGTACAAACCGGAGTACATCATAAATGAGCTCAACGTTAACTCGGTTATAACAACACCTTGTCACGAGGAAATCTTGCCGATCAACGCGTGGACTACCCAACGCCCTTACACAATCAGGGGCTACGCCTATTCTGGTATGTTTTTCAGCCTATTCGCTTTGTTTCTCGTCTTGTTATTATGTTACAAAAAAGTTTTAGGATGTAACTTAAGATAGGTTATCGTCTTTTAACAACATGCTACACCTTCTAAGAGTAAATACATCTTATTTTTGTACAGTAAAATGATCTTTTTGTTTTTTCTTATGAAAGAGTGTCCGCCTAATAAGTTAATGTAAATATTGAATATCACTACATAAAATTACAATATATTGCTAAAAATAGTAAAAAGGATGGTATGTAATTACATGAAAGAAAATGACAAATTAAAATTGAGCTACGGAATAAAGACACGTTAGAAATTAGAACAGGGAATCCTCCAGGAAAAAGAAAAACCAGGGGAGGAATCTTAGATGCCTCGTTCAAAAAGTCAATTGCCACGACCTTGGAAGAAATTTGATTACGTCACTCTATCATTTGTATAACATAGTACTGTATTCAATTAAAATAATAATCCTAGTTGGTTGAATAAAAGACTAATTGTAGTTGATTTGTTAATTGTATTATTTGCCCTTTTAAAAGTACAAAAGTTATAAAATTAAAGTCAAGATTGCGATTTCTGAGACATACTAGGGGCTTATGATTTCCTCCAATTGAAAAAATAAAATTGGTTTGGATTTTTTGACCCTCCAAATGCCACTAGCCGCTAATTCTTCAAACAAGTTGAAATAGTAATACAAGTATTATAATTGCAATTTCGTCCCATCGAAAGGTCATGTACCTCTACTACAATAGGTGTTTTACTTTTGAATTTTTGAGACGTCTTAAATTTACCATTGTTGTAATTATGGAATAGGAGGAGGAAGGAAGGTGACCCGAGTGGAAGTGACAATGGATGGAGGTGAAACATGGGAAGTATGTGAATTGGACCACCAGGAGAAGCCAACCAAGTATGGCAAATACTGGTGTTGGTGTTTCTGGTCGCTAGAGGTTGAAGTACTTGACTTGCTCGGAGCTAAAGAGATTTCAGTCCGTGCTTGGGATGAAAGTCTCAACACCCAACCCGAGAAGCTCATTTGGAACGTCATGGTAAAAACTCTATTTCATAATTATTTTTTTCAATAATTTTATGTTGGTTAAGTGGTCTGATAATATTAAATATATAGTTCTCGTCAAAAAAAAAAAAAGAAAAAAATATTAAATATGTAGTAAAAATATTAGTTATATTATGTACCACGTATATTTATTGGGAAGCGCCTGATTAGTAACATGAATAGGGGCAGATATATTATAAGGTGGTGATTAAGCTGTGATATATTCACATGAGATGGCAGTTATTGTTGGGTAGGGTAGTCCTTAAAAAAATAAAGGGGCCTATAAAAAGAGCCTTTTCTTGTGTTTGTTAAGTCAAAAAAGTGGCCTTTCCTAATTCCTATGGGTGAAGACTGAAGAGGGTTGATTTGTTTGGTTGTGTATTTGTCCTTACCCTCTCTCTGTTGCGTAGCTAATACTCGTATCTCGATTCCTTCTCTGACCTTTCTGCTTCAACTTGTAAGTTGTAACATAGATAAACCTCATAAATTCTTTTTTAAAAAAAGTATAGAATATGCTATTTGCATACTACTGTAGTATATTAGTATAGTCCTCAGATTTTTACATTGTGTAACAACCAACTAGTCCACTTGTGAAGTTGTGAGCCAGCTGCATTTATGCAGAAATTTTTAACGAGAAGACGTTTTTGGGTATGATATTGTGTTTTTTTAATTGATGATGATGATGATTAAACGAGTTTGGCCGAGAGTCTTATTGGCAGAGAGTTTTATTCGCGGATTAAAAAACCTAATTCCTTTCTTTTCACTAGAGATCGAGAGGTGAGTTTAATAGTTTTTTTTTTTTTCTACCACATTAGTATTTAATATACTAAGTTGGTGGAGCTTCCCACACTTGATTCCAATCTCTTAATTAGCACTTCCGGAAGTGGTGGAAAATTTGGAACTTTTAGCCGACTAAGCCAAGAAGGAATTGGCTTCACATGTTAAAATAAACCAGTGGGCCGTCCAACTATACTCTTAACACCTTGATTATTACTAATTTGAAAGATTAAACAATATATTAAGTATTAAATAAATGGCTTGGCACAAATTAAAGGGGATGTATCTTTTTATCTTTTCTTTCTCCTCCATCCTTTTCCTCTGCAAGTGGCCTAGGGTCAATATTCTTTTAAAAATGGCTCCATTACTTTAATTAAGCCGTTTTATAGCTCGAAAGTGATTAATGAATAATAATCATAAGATGAATAGTTTTATTTAATCAGAAAATTTTGTCGTTTTTCCTGCTATTTGTGCTATAGCTGTAGAATCTTGACTGGCATGTCACTTGATTTGTAAAATAACATCGCATCTTTGACCTCTCCTCCCTTTTCCCTCTTACCTTGGAATAAAGTGTACAATTATTTTAACTTTGATTGAATCTAATAATATTACTTTAAAATAATCAAAGTTGTTAAAATCTTAACATGACTTCACAAAATTATGTTCAATTTAGTACATGTATATTTTTTTTAATCTAATTGTTGTCCACTTTGGTACGTAAATGTAGGGTATGATGAACAACTGCTGGTTCCGAGTTAAGACTAATGTGTGCAAGCCTCACAAGGGAGAAATCGGTATCGTGTTCGAGCACCCGACCCAACCCGGCAACAAGTCGGGCGGGTGGATGGCTAGGGAACGCCATCTAGAGCTCTCTGATTCTGGACCTACATTGAAGAGGACAGCATCCACCCCATTCATGAACACAACCTCAAAAATGTACTCAATGTCTGAAGTGAAGAAACACAGCTCAGCTGATTCAGCTTGGATTGTTGTCCACGGACACGTGTACGACGCAACCCGGTTCCTGAAGGACCACCCTGGAGGGTCAGACAGCATCCTGATCAATGCCGGAACCGACTGCACGGAAGAGTTCGATGCCATACATTCAGACAAAGCAAAGAGGCTCCTAGAGGACTTTAGAATAGGTGAATTGATCTCAACAGGTTACTCTTCAGACTCGTCCTCACCAGGTAACTCAATGCATGGTTCGTCCAGCTACTCCAATTTGGCACCAATCACTGAAGCAGCCCCACTTAGGAACGTGGCATTGAACCCAAGAGTTAAGATATCATGCAAACTTATCGAGAAAGTTTCGCTTTCGCATGACGTAAGAAGGTTTCGGTTTGGGTTACCATCTCAGGACCAGGTGCTTGGATTACCTGTCGGCAAGCACATCTTCTTGTGTGCTAATGTCGAGGATAAGCTTTGTATGAGAGCCTACACCCCTTCTAGCACCGTCGATGAGATCGGGCACTTTGATCTAGTGGTCAAGATTTACTTCAAGGATCAACACCCAAGGTTCCCTAACGGTGGAGTCATGTCCCAGCATCTAGACTCCTTGGAGTTGGGCTCATTTGTTGAGGTGAAGGGTCCATTGGGCCACATTGAGTACCTCGGTAAGGGGAACTTCACGGTCCATGGTAAGCCCAAGTATGCAAAGAAGCTGGCGATGATCGCAGGCGGGACCGGTATAACTCCGATTTATCAGGTGATGCAGGCCATTCTGAAGGATCCCGAGGACGAGACTGAGATGCATGTTGTGTATGCTAATCGTGCAGAGGAGGATATATTGCTTCGAGAAGAGCTTGATAAATGGGCTGATGAATTTAGAGATAGAGTCAAAGTTTGGTACGTTGTTGAGAAGGGAAGTGAAGGTTGGCAATACGACACCGGATTTATAACTGAGTCCATTCTCAGAGATCACGTGCCGGCAGTTGGGGATGATGTGTTGGCTCTCACGTGTGGGCCTCCTCCTATGATCCAGTTTGCAGTTCAACCCAATTTGGATAAGATGGGTTATGATATTAAGGAACAGTTGTTGATCTTTTAAGTTTAGCTTCTCAAGTTTAGTACAGTAAATGGGATCATCATTTACTATACATTCGGACATTAATTGTGTGCCCGAACGGTGCATACATAACATTTGGTATTGGGGGCGCCGACGTACGCGATGCAATGTAAAGCCTGTGTTATGCACACGCTGTTGCGGGTGTACCTTCGGATGTATAGTAGAATTCTATTACATTGAGTATATGATGAACATTATATTCTAAATATGTAATGTAATTTGTGGAGCATGTACTTTTTTTTTTTTTCCCTTCTAATCTTTGTACATATAAGCGCTCCATTAGATTGTTTGTTCACAAGTTTTTTTCTTTTGGAAATTGGTTTATGGAGGATGAAGTAGATGAAGTCAAGTAGGCAGTGGGTTTTTTCCTTTGTGGTACGGTGTCTGTGTAAGGGAGATTACTATTCTGTAATCTCTAAACCATATTGTACTATTATTTGTCTTTGCCCCTCAATAAATGGGCAGTAAATTCTTGTATAATTGCTTCATGATTTTTTTTTTTCAAAAATCTTCATTAGTTAAATTTTATTTATACTTCTCCACTAAAAAGTTTTATCATACAACTTCAAATGAGCAGAATGGTGACATCATTGTTTTCGCTGTTGGTCTAGTAAACAATGATACTATTCTATGACCATTTGTTGGCGGTGATACTATTCGTTATTCTATAATTAACCTATAACCCGAAAAAAAAAATGAGTATTTTGATTAAGTGGGTAAAATAAAATGAGACATGCCGAGGAAATACTTACATTGATTGTCTTAAGTTGTGGGAATATAGGATGTAAAGCCGGCAGGCGTAATGTAGTATTGCGGTATTGCCAAAGCCAATGACGCAATCTCTTATTGGGACTTGGATGCAAATTGCTATGTAAAATCGTAATTAGTTTTCACCATTGATTGAAATTGCTTGATTGGTACGAGTACGACTAACTTCTCAAGAAAAAGACAAAAGAGTGACATAAATAATTCAGACGTACAACATAACCAAAGTACTAAGTTGATAAAATACTATACACCATGCATTACCAAAGAAAGTCATTCACACAATCATACATACTAATAATAATAAAAAAAAAAAAAAAAGTACTGTTTTATACGGAAGTTCATACCGTACAATTAGCATAATGACGGAAGTTACCAAAGCTCAAAACCAATTCTTTGAAGTGAATTACGTACGTACATAATTAGATTGACCTTTAATTTTTTTTAATTTCTATATCCAAGCAAGGCCTGTGACATGACTTATGAGATTCAATATTCTATGATTCCTTATTTTACTTGTACACTTTTGAAGCTTACTTGTATCTCTTGTTCTAGTTAAATCGTATCTATCAATCAATAATATATCTATATAACTAGAAAGCATAATCTTTAACTCAAAAGCGATCTCAAATTGAACTAAATATTTTATAATAGCTTGATAAACAAAACAAAATAAGGAGTTTTAAGTCTTGATTTAAATAAAGTCATAATTCACAAGTCATGATCTCAATTTCAAAAAACTTGTTTGTTTAAAAAGTACACATGAATAACATCACACCAACTTTTTTTAACAATTATCTTAAAAATAGAATCACTTAAAGTTGTCAATTATTATTTACAACAATACCTCTAACAGTTTTTTCTTTTTTTCAACTTTTGCATAGATATTAAATTCACTCAATATTTTTTTATTAACGAGTAAATTCACTCAATATCTTAATATTTGTAGTTTGTAATGAAATATATTAGTACGTGTGTGCAATCCTAATTAAGTATAATAATACAATGATTTAAAATTTTCTAATGTATTTTTTTTTTTTTAATACAAGGACTTAATTCCTAACAGTCATAAAGAGTTTGCATAGTACGCGTACAAGTTTATGTCGATATCATATACAAGTAAGTTCATTACAACGTACACAATATGTTAGATATTCATTGAATTGATTTGTCCTCCACGAACGAACCAACATAATTTATCTGGTGTATAAATGGGTTGTAATCCTATTTTACAAGTAAGCACTTACTATATCATAGTCAATGGAGGCTTAAGTTCTTAATTATTACGGAGTACGTTATTAGGCTATGTTAAATTGCTACTCTGTAGTCTGTAATAATGTTATCAATTCATAATTAGAGGAGAAGAGGAGGACGATGGTCCCTAAATAATTTGATATGTTCTTTTCAAATTAAATTTAAGTGTAAATATGTCAAAAAAATACTCCGTATATATCTATTGGTTGTCAATAATTTGTATTTTGTAAGTGAAGCAGACAAATGACAATTAATTTTGTGTAATAAATTAAGAACGACTTTATTAATTGATTCGTGATCATCATTTCCTTCATCTACAACTCGTATTTAATTTCTTACAGTACCTTCTTATATAAAATTGTGTAGAAGGAATATCAATGAGTCACAATCAAAGAGGGTGGAGATTATGTTTGGTTTGAGAGATCATAATTGAGACGTAATCTACATGATTACCTCTCTAGTGTAGTTAATTAACCCACACCAATATAATATAATGGTACTTAATTGGCTTGTTATCACTCATATCAAGTATATGGTTTAATTTAAGTCTTTTGAGTAGATCCACCAAAATTAAGGTCGATTTCCTAACAATAACTCCCTCTATACTATTCTGATAATTACTCATTAATTTCTTTTCTACAAATACATGTCACATTTTCATTCACGTTAATCACATTTACTTATCATAGCTAATTCAAATTATCATTCTAAGTAATGTAATAATATTTTAACACAAAGTCTTATATGTGGCTAGCCACACCGTGTGGCCAATTATTATAGGGGTTATTTCGTTAGTGTAATATGGGTTACTTGGTTAGTGTTACAAGGGTTACTTGGTCAGTGTTATGGGGGTTATTCTGATAATGTTACAGGGGTTACTTTGTTAATATTATAGAGGTTACTTTGTTTTTTATATAAGTGGCCACACGGTGTGACCAGCCACACACAAGACGTGTTGATATTTTAATTGAGGGATGATGTTAAATTTGGCAATATTAAAAATAGAAAATTTATGCATCATTGAGCATGCAAAAGAATATTTACATTCTTGAGCTTACCGTTACTAAAATGCAATATTGTAGAAATTCTTCTGCATTAAGATTAAAAAACTAAAAAGTTGCAAAATGTGGTATAGATTTTTTATTTATTTATTTTTTGACAAAATGTGGTGTAGAATATTAATTCAACAATTACTCGTACTGTGTGATGAATTATAAACTTAAAATTATCACAAATTATTAAAATATAAAAAAATCTTGTTTTTTTACATTTATAAAATCTACATACATTGTCTCAAATAAAATATATATATATATATATATATATATATATATATATATATATATATACATACATTGTTTTTATGCATGCAATAATAAGGTACTCTTATTAAAATACGAAAAAAGGACTTCGTAATTAGTCATAATAATCTTCTATACATTATCCGCGTCCTTGAAATATGGAAATGAAACAAAAAAAAAAAAAAAAAAAAAATTGAATGGGCTCCAATATATATTGTTATGCATTAATATTATAATGTTTGGTGAACGGAAGGGGCAATAAGCTCAACAAGGCAGGTTAGCGTTAGCCTCCCTCTCTCTGTTGTAGCCTTTCTCTCTCCTTGGCCCCTCCTCCTTTGTCTTGCTCGTCTCTTGGCTCGAATCCTACCATTTTTATTTGAAAATTAAACAACATTTAAACTTTATACTGTTAATTTAATATTTGGTCAATTCATATTTTCATATCATTGTTAAATGTCACCTTCACATAGGCAATGCAAGATCTTCCTCTTATCCTTGTACTCCAAACACTTTACCAAATTTCAAGGGGATGACACAATCTTTTTTGTCATCTATCTACTTGTATTGATATTTATTTATGCCTTCTCAACTTTTTTTTTTTAATTTTTTTTTTTAATAGAGATATATAATGATGCTCTTGTACGTGTATCTTACCCATTCTGAACCAAAAAACTATTATACTCTCTCCGCTCCTTAATTATATGCCTATTTTTTCATTTAATACTGTCAAATTAGAGAAGATGATTAGTGTAAATGATTTTCTGTGTGTTGTATTACGGTATTCACAATAGTTATATACAACCTAGGAGAAGAGATTCGGGCTTAACATTGGCCCATTAGCTAAATATAATACAAGGTCTAACGCCCCCCCTCAAGTTAGAGCATGCATATCACAAATGTCCAACTTGCCAAGTAAGTATAAGAACTGGGACTTGCCCAACGCCTTAGTAAAAATATCCGCTAGTTGATCTGTGGTCTTCACATATGACGGACTAATAATCCCATCCTGAATTGCGTCTCGGACATAATGACAATCAACCTCAATGTGCTTAGTTCCTTCACGGAAGACCGGATTCTGCGCAATATACTACGCAGATTGACTATCACAAAAAAGACTCATCGCTCGTGGATGTAAAACTCCCAAACTTTTGAGCAGTGCTTTCAACCACTTTAACTCATCAGTGGCCTTAGACATCGAACGATACTCTGACTCTGCAGAAGATTTAGCAACAGTATCCTGCTTCTTAGTCTTCCAAGAGATAGGAGAATTACCAAGAAACACCAACCAACCAGTAATAGAACGGCGCAACAAGGGACAACTAGCCCAATCCGCATCACAACAACCTGTCAAATGCAAGTCACAATCTGAACTCAATAATATCCCTTGACCCGGACAACCCTTCAAATAACGAACTGTGCGCAGAGCAGCCTCCCAATGAGCCTGACGAGGTTGTTGCATAAATTGTGACAGAATATGAACAGTATACGCCAAATCAGGTCTAGTGAAGGACAAATATATCAAACGACCCACAAGACGTCGATACATTTCGGGCTCTGCAATGTGAGGGGTTTCTGAAGTTGCCAGAGTATGATTTTGCTCAATAAGGGTACCTGCCGGGCGTGCCCCTAGCAAACCAGACTCTGCAATAATATCAAGAGTATATTTCCTTTGACACAAAAATATGCCCTCCTGTAGGGAATATTTCAAGCATTACGATAACCCCAAACTTGAACCCCACTGTGATCATACACTAAAGTATGGTGGCGTTCCAAAGGGAAAGACAAAGAGCAAAAAGAGTCGCCAACAAGTTTTAGGAACTTGTAAACCCAAAAGACAATCCAAAAGGACCATCAACTACTCCATAAGGTCTTGAACCAAACAGGGTCCGGGGATGAGGGTACGAATCCAATCTACAAAAGAAAGGACCCGCCCTATAAAATAGGCCTCTACTTTGTTCTGCTCGTATTCATGTGCGCTTTTCGAATAACATACAAACATCATATTAAACCTAACCTGTTTATCTATGTTGGTTGAATATTAATGCACAAATAAAACTATTATTGGCGATCACTTGAATTAAAATCACATTAGCCTAAACCAAATTATTAATTATCTTATTAAGCGTGATTTCAAGTACAAATTCCCTTTAACAATCATAAAAGGTGTGATCAAGCAATAACAATAAAATATATCAAGCAACATAATAATAAATCAATAAATAATAATAACGATGATAATAACATGATAAGGCATAATAAAGCTTAAATATAATAGCAAGATCCTAGGCATGATACTAACAAGATTAATAACAAACCCTAGCATGTCACTAAACAATAAAGATCAATGCTTTAAACCTAACATGGTACTAACATGATAACATGATATTAGAAATAATAAAAGGCACCCTAAACATGATACTAGAAAGCAATAAAATAACATCCTAACATGATACTAGGAATCATAAACAATAATAAGCATGCAATCTACATTGTGAAAGAAAATAGAGAGTAAGCTAATCTACTTACTTTGAAGCCTCGTACCTCTTTCTAATAACAAAATACACAAGTTAGTAAACTTCAATGAAAATCAATAAAGAACAATTAAATAATTAAATTGAAATCAAGTTAAATAAAGTTTTGACTAGTTTTGGACCAAACCCTCAGAAAATATTAAACCTTGCACGTCTAGGGCGAAGGCAACTTCGAACTTGGCTAGGTGTTTCAAGATCTTGTGAATGCGGAATTGTGTTTGAAAAGCTAGTTTAGAAAAAGAGAGAAAAATAAGAATTAAGCAATATTGCTCAAGAGGGAGAATAGAGAGAATTGAGGAAGAGTTGATGATTAGAATTGATGAAAGTTGATTAGAGAATTAATGATTGATGAGAATTGATGATTGATGAGAATTGATGATTCTGAAAACAAGGATTCGGACCCTATTTATAATGAAAATAGTCCGGAAAATCATAGAATTTGATAAGGAATAAAACTACACGATGTCGCCAGGAATTGACTCTGTCGCGACGCGACAATGTCTGTCGCGCGGCGACAGACTTGTCGTTTGGCGACAACCTGTATTAGCGCGTTTTCTTCACGCGGAGTCCGATCTTTAATCAACTTGATCTACGGAATCCGCACAGAAGATAAAATATGTATTTTTAAGATAATAAAACGATATTTTACTCCAAATAAAAGTCTATTTTAAAATAATTAATTATTAAATCTAATAATATTAGAATAAAAAAGAATCTTCTAGAAACTTCCAGAAAATTATAATTAATCCTAATAATTTTAGGAATAATAATTAACATTGGGCCCTCCTCTAGATCATTGGGCCGTATTTAAATAATTAACCAGGCCCAGTTTAGTATTTTGGCCATAACTTCCTCAATATTCATCGGAATTGGGCTTATAATATATCGTTGGAAAGGTCTTTTCGAGCCCCATCCAACTACACCATTATTGGACCTTAATTATGGACCAAACTAAACTGGTTTGGCTATAAAGTCATTTTCAAAAACAGAGAGAAGAGAACTTTAATAAAACTAAACCGCAACACTTGACTTTCAACCACTTTCACCTAATTCGATAATGGTTCGACGTGAAAGGTATTCATCACTGGGTTTGGTTTTGGGGAGACACAAATGGGTGTCTACACCTCCGGACCACGGGCAACCTCAATACCAAGAAAATACTTCAACACACCCAAATCTTTCATATGAAAACAGTCACTCAAATATGATTTGAATTGTGCAATAGTAGAAGAATCATTACCAGCAATGATTAAATCATCAACATACACTAGAACACTAAGTAGTATAGATCCAGTTTGCAGAGTAAATAGGGAGTAGTCAGAGTACGATTGCAGAAAACCGTACCTTTTCAGAGAGGTGACCAACTTAGAAAACCAACATCGAGGTGCTTGTCGGAGGCCATACAGGGACTTTTGTAGTCGGAAGACCGAATCAGAACTAGAAGTATGGAAGCCCGGAGGTGGTTTCATATAAACTTCCTCATCAAGCTCACCATGAAGAAAGGCATTATGAACGTCCATTTGATGAAGTTCCCAATTTTGTGCCGCAGCTACAGCTAAGAATGCACGAACTGTGACCATTTTAGCAACCGGGGCAAATGTCTCATTGTAGTCAATACCTTCAACCTGATGATTGCCAAATATAACAAGACGAGCCTTTAAACGCTCAACCGTCCCATCAGAATTATGTTTCACCTTATAAACCCACCTGCAACCAAGAGCTTTCTTCCCCGGAGGTAAGGTTGCCAAAACCCAAGTCTCATTATCCTCCAATGCGGAGATTTCCTTTTGTATAGCTTCTCTCCACCCTTCATGTTGCATAGCCTCTTTGAAATTACGAGGCTCAACTGATGTATCAATAGCTGCAATAAAGACACGATGATGCATAGAAAATTTGTCACAATTCACATAGTGTGCTAAAGGATAGGGAGTACCTGAGGAGCTTGGAGAAGATGATGAACTTGGAGAGATAGATGGACCCGGAAGAGAAATAGTATGTGCGACGTAATCACGGTGCCAACCAGGAGGATGTATGTTGCGTTGATCACGGCTCAAATCAAGGGGAGGTGAAGAGTGAGTGCTTGGATCAGCATTGGAGTTGTTGTCCGTAGCACTGGCAGTGGCAGCAGCTGACGGTCCCGCGTTGTGGCGGCGGGCACCAGTCCCTGCAGCAGCAGATTGGCTGCGGGCAGCACTGGAAACCGCAAGGGGGCTGCGGTCCAGGCTGCCAACAGCAGCAGAAGAGGCAGAATCAGCAGGGGCAGCAGTAGTAACAGGGGAGGCAGCAGGGCTGTGCAACTCGGGTTAAGGCTCGGGATCAAGGGTGGCCTCACCAAGCTCTAAAATATGTTCAAGGTCATCCAAAAAATCAATGTCAACCCCTACATTATCATTAGACATAGAGTCCGTACCCACTTTACTCTCATCCGCAAAAGGGAATTCATTCTCAAAAAATTTGACATCACGAGAAACAAAAATGTCCCCCGACTCCAAATCATAAACCTTCCATCCCTTCTTACCGTGAGGGTATCCCACAAACACACACTTCCGACTATGAGGAGAAAACTTGTCACCCTTAGCCTTTTGATTATGGACAAAGCAAAGACACCCAAACACTTTTAATTCATCAAAGTTAGGAGCAACACCAAAAAGCATCTCAAATGGAGTCTTATTGTCTAGGACACGAGAAGGAGTACGATTAATTAAATAAACCGCCCCAAGTACACACTCACCCCAAAAAGTAAGTGGCAAATTGCCCTGAAACATAAGAGCCCGAGTGACATTTAAAATATGTTGATGCTTACGTTCTACACGGCCATTTTGTTGTGGTGTACCAACACAAGATGTTTGAAAAAGAATGCTATGTTCATCAAAATACGAAATCATGTGTTTAAATTCCGTCCCATTATCACTCCGCACACATTTCACAGTAACCTCAAATTGACATTTATTCATAGCAAAGAAAGAACAAAACGAAGAATAAACTTCAGTTTTATCATTCAACAAATAGACCCAAACGCCTCTTGAAAAATCATCAACAATAGTAAAAAAATAGTAGCACCACAACTAGAAGGTGTTTTATACGGTCCCCACAAATCACAATGTATTAATTCAAAAATACGACTAGCCCTACTATCACTATCGGGGAAACTATCCCGAGTTTGTTTAGCCTGTGGACAAACATCACATGCTTTATTCAAAAGTTTGCTACTAGAACTAGCACTAATTGCAGGAACTAACTTGACAATTCTGTCCGACGGATGTCCCATACGACGATGCCAGAGCTTCAAATGTAGACACTTCTTGATCTGTCACCGCACATACTTTGGGAAGCCGCCGGAAATAATATAGTCCATCTATCCGTTCACCGCCTCCAATCAGGCTCCCCGAATGTCGGTCCTGTATAGCACACAAAGAGTCAGTGAATCGTACAAAACAATGGGAATCATCAATCATTTTAGAGACCGAAATTAAATTGCAATTTAATTCCGGAAGAAAAAGAACATTTTCCAAAATAATGCAATCTGTTAAGTGCGCCCTTCCCATCTTCGTAGCCATAGCATGTGCACCATCGGGCAAACCAACGGGGCACGGAGAAATATCAGTCACATGCATCAAACAAGTTGCATCCCCCGTAACATGGTGAGACGCACCCGTGTCAATGATCCAAAATGGGGAAAAATACTCACCACTCATTTTTTCGTTTTGGTTATTAACCATATTCAAAAGAAGGCGAACATGCTCGGGTTTAAATTCAGAGAGAGCAGACAGAGTATCTTGCGGAATAGGAGAAGAGTCACCAGAGCATCCCACAGCATTTGCACGCACCAGCGGTTTGCTTGAGTTGGACGCAACAGCAGCAGAGGTAGGAGCACCCTGCTGCCCCGAGAAAAAAGCAGAGCCTTTGGAGGTAGCACCCTGCTGTCCCGAGAAAGCAGCAGCAGAAGGGGAAGCACGACCCTTCTTTCCATACTTCTCCAGCCACCAGTCAGGGTAGCCGTGGAGCACAAAACAGCCAGCATTGTCATGCCCTTGCCGTTTGCAATGATGGCAATAAAGCTTTGATTTGTCAACCCGATTAGGCAACTGAAATTGTCTACGATCCGAGGGAAGAGCAAACACATGAGCATCCTCGCGTGCCACAGAGTTATGGGTTTGAGCAATACTCCTAGAACGTTCTTCTTGAAGAAGGGCTTGATAAGCACGATCAAGAGTTGCGGGGGGTTGTTGAGAAAGAAGATTGGTGCGGACCATAGCATACTTGGCATCATCAATACCAACCAGAAATTGATGCAATATCTCCTCCTCCCTGTCCTTCTCGTATGCAGCAGCAACACCACAAGAGCAAGAACCACACTTGCATCCATGTGGAGGTTTAAGGCGCAAAAGGTCATCAAAATAACCCATCAATTGGGTGTAATAATCTTCGACAGTCATGGTGGGAAATTGCTTGCAATTCGTGATTGTTGCCCTCAATTGTTGCAAGCGAGGACCACTTGCTTCACAGTAGCGCTTTTCTAGGTATTCCCACAGCCGTCTAGCTTCTTCAAAGTATGGAATAGAGGCAGCAATTTTCAGCTCAATAGCCCTCAAAATCCAAGATACCAACATCGAGTTCACCGTATCCCAATCAAGCATCTTCTTTTTCTCTGTAGGTTTGGAGATAGTGCCATCTACAAAACCGAATTTGCGCCTATATTTCAAGGACAAGGACATAGCCCTTGACCATGGTAGATAATTCTCACCCTTCAAAATCACGTGAGAAATCAAGTTTCCGGGTTGATCACCCGAACCTAGATAGAATGGAGATGAAGGATCGATTTTTGTTTCATCCCCCATTGTCGATTATCAATAGAGAAAAATAGAGATTAGAGTGTAGAGTATTAGAGTAGTAGTGATAGAGATTTAGAGATTAGAGAAAAAAAAATTTTAGGGTTTAGATTGATCTTGGCTCCGATACCATGTCAAATTAGAGAAGATGATTACTGTAAATGATTTTTTGTGTGTTGTATTATGGTATTCACAATAGTTATATACAACCTAGGAGAAGAGATTCGGGCTTAACATTGGCCCATTAGCTAAATATAATACAAGGTCTAACAAATACTCACATAATTGAGAGAAATAGACATATAATTAAGGGACGGAGGGAGTATTGTTTTATGTTCAGACCTTATGTATTGGCTAGTAATAAGTCAAATTACTATATATATATATATATATATATATATATATATATATATATATATATATATATATATATATATATATATATATATATATATATATAGAGAGAGAGAGAGAGAGAGAGAGAGAGAGAGAGAGAGAGAGAGAGAGAGAGAGAGAGAGAACCAAGGCTATTAGATCATGTTAATCGGACGGTCAACATACTTCCCGTGTCATTAATGACATTTTCGTAATATTTCAACTTTACAAAGTGATTTCCAGTTTCATTTCTAAAAAGTAAATGAAAAGTTAGTATAAGTATATAAAATTAGTCATAAAGTAAATAAAATTGCCTTAAAAGTTAAAAAACTGGAAAAAGTTTTAAAATTCGCGAAATTACGAAAATGTCATTAATAAGTGAAAAGGCAGAGATTGGTTCCTAGTTTCTATTATTCACCTTGGTTCTCACATGATCTCAATTATATATATATATATATATATATATATATATATATATATATATATATATATATATATATATATATATATATATATATATATATATATATATATATATATATAAAGTGTGGTCAGATTATTTTGTGTACTTTATATGTCCTCTCAAAAAACACCTAACATTTTAGAGGAGTTTTGTTATCGTGATATAAATGACTTTAAAAAACGAAGATGTTTTTTTTGAACCAAACCAAATCATAGGAAAAGAAAGAAATAGGTAATTTTCCTTCTAAATCAATGGTTTAGCTTGTTTTGGAATAGAAATTCATAAATAGTTATTTTGATAAATACTTTTGTTGAATTACATTTTAATAAAAGATTCATATAAATGACTCTTTGTCTTTCTTATTCATTTAGGCGTAATATATATACGAAGTATATGATGGTAAATATCCTCAAACAAATCACAAGATATTTACATCTAAGTAATAAAGATATTTTGGATATCCATTCATCCTCTATGCCACAATTCTATGTTTTTAAAGCAAAAGCAAGACTAAAGTAAAATCATTGCTCTCGCTATACAATGATATTAATCATGGTTCCTGCTACTTGAATAAATATAATATAGCTGAAATGTCAATATTATACGAAGTATATTTAATTGTCATTAAAAAAAAAAAAAAAAAAAAAAATAGGACAAAGCATCACATAAATATACATACATGATACATAGGCAAATATTAAATTCCAAAGACTTGGGAGCTAGAGGAATCAATTCGATATAATGTTAGAGAGATGCAGATTAATTATATACCTACATATATACAAGTGTGTCTTTTATAACCAAAGAAATTGCTTGTCACACTCATATTTCCTATATATATTCGATTATACGACTATACCAAGCTAACCTAGATGTGGTAGTTGTCTAATCGAAGTTAGCAACTTGATGAAATTTTTATAATTAAAGCAACAACTTGCAAATAGTTAATTTTTTTTGAGGTGCTGATTTTGGATCATTATTTAAAAGGAATTGGTGTACAAGTTTAATTACATTATTGTAATTTAAAGATATTTCGTTAATTATTTTCATTTACTTGTACTTTTTGGTGAAAAGTACATGAAAAAGATAGGGGAAGGGTTTGACATGCATGTCTGATGCCGCGAGCCGCGAGCTAGATAATTTTACACCACCAACTAAGCATTATCAATCAAGGATCAATTAACATGAGGATAAACCGTTCGGATTTGCATCATTATGTGCTCTGTTTATTTAGTAGCACTTCATTTAATCTAAAATGTTTAGTATATTTTTTGAAACCGCATCTTATAAAGGTTAATTTTTAAATTACCACCCAAAAATATAACGATTTTCGAACTAACCACCCGTTTAATTTTTTTTATTTTAAATTACCACCCCTTAAATTAAATAAATGCTCAAATTACTACCCATTTCAAAAATCCGGTTGATTTTCTATCTGTGGGTCCCACCTAACGCTTATTTTGACCCTTTTGACTGATTTTTCCCCGATTTTTCTCTTTAAAAACGCTCTCCTAACTTCAATTCACATTTCCTTCACCAAATTCTACCAAATTTCACTATAATTGGGGTAAATAGGTAGATTTGGGAATTAGGGTTCATGAAATCAAATCGAATTGGGACTGAAATTGGGGCTTGGAATTAAAATCGAATTGAGGCTAAAATTGGGGCTTTGAATTCATGAGCTTCCTTGGAAACAGTGGAATCCCATCGGAGAATGATCTACTCCGCCATCTCAACTATCTTCTCTTCGCCAGAGCCGCCATCTTCAGCTTTTAGTAGTGAGGGGAGGAGAGAGAAAATGAATGGGAAGGGTGATAGTGTAATGGTGGTGATATGTTGGTTTTTTTGTCTGATATTGTAAAATTTGGGGGTTTAGAAATAAAATTAAATTAGTGTGTTGAATTCAATGAAGGAAATGATGATAGGTTGAGTGAAATATATCAGTGAGATGATTAAATCGAGAGAAAAAAAGAAAAAAAAAATAGGAGGGAAGTTAGTTAGGTGGGGCCCATAGACGGAAAATCCACCGGATTTTTGAAATGGGTGGTAATATGAGCATTTATTTAATTTAAGGGGTGGTAATTTAAATAAAAAATTAAACGGGTGGTTAGTTTGAAAATGATTACATTTTTGGGTGGTAATTTAAAAATTTTCCTATTATAAAATGTCAAAAAACACATTTACCAAACATGCTCTATAAGGCCCTGTTCTCTTCACCTTAAAAAAATAATATTAAGTAAAAATAATTTTAGTTCAGTAAAAATAAGTTCAGTTTAGTAAAATTCAGTTTTCTTAAAGAAGAATTATAATAGAAAATCAGCAAAAATAATTTAACTTCAGTAAAATTAATTTAAGTTCAGTAAAAATAATTTAAATTCAGCAAATGTAATTTTATTTCAGAAAAAATAAGGTGAAGAGAACGGGGCCTAAGTCTAACTCTGCCTGCGATAATTAGTTGATTAATATATATTCTGTACTAATTACTTTTCTTATATCGTCAGTTATTTGTTTTGTAATAACTTGATAATAAGTCAATGATCGTCATTTAGAATGCTTTTTCCTAATATGCTGATTTAATATCTTGCACAAAAAAGTACAGCACAAATGAATATTTCCTATATTATCTATGTAGCAAACATCACTAATTAAGCATTAATCAGCTCCATATTAGCTGCTAATCATTACTAGCCACTTGAGCTAATATATACGTTAACTTAATTTTGTTTTGGTCAATTTTAATAAAGTCGTACAAGTAGCTATTAAAGAACTAACCTATGGTGTTTATGTTAATGCATGCCAGGTATTTGGAACATGTAGTAGGTTTAATTTATTTTTTTTTATATAAAAAAAACAAATATAAAGCCGCCAAATATATATAATAGGTACTTATTAATTATCACTTGGTTTCGTGTTTAATCTGTAATCTGTAATCTGTATCAATTCAATTAAAGAGCCAAATTATTAGTATGTACTAGCTAATTCCTAAAATCCTAAATGTACACATGTATGTAGTGTTTTTTTTTTTTTTTCTCAAATCCTTGTGAATCAATACATTGTCATTTGTCGATTAATATTAATTAAGTTGAGTGCATGAAACTGCACTTACAGCTAATTTTACATGTGTATGTGATGTGTCTGCTCATACATGTAGTTTTTTGAAGATTGTAATTTCTCTCTCTTTTTTTTTTTTTTTTTTTTTTTTCTTTTTTTTCCCAGTGAGAGGATTCTTTCTTGAAGGGTAGGAAATGGGATGTTCTTTCCTAGAGGAATTGATATACAGATATACTCATCTAGTGGGTCCATATACCATAGCTATATGAGTATATAACCTATTAGGCTCCAATAATCAATCGATCATCAGACATCCGATCCACAAATTCACAAAAGCTAATTAGCATGATATGGAATAGTGAATTAAAATTTACATTCAATTAAATTCATATTGAAAACAAAAAAGCGCTTTAACTTTTACGTTATTCATATAAAGTACTTCAGTTGCTTTCATATAATCAAATCTTGTTTAATTTGTCTCTCATCCCCCTTAGATTATCATAAGATTAACTGATCGATATGATAAATGTATCATAACCACAAAAATGCTTAATCATACAACAATTGTATTAAATCAATATAAGACCATTACATTGATTTTCTTAATTAATTTTTAATCCTCAACCGTGTATATATATATATATATATATATATTATTCCACACATGCTATATCTAGTAATGAAAAAAAATCTGAAGGTAGCCAACAAGACAACCACATATAAATGGGTGATACAAGAGACATATGCAGAGTTAAGTCTGAAATGGATTTGTAAAAGATATTATGTAAAGCACCATCACATTATTAAGAAAAAATATAATGGTCATTAAATGCGATATGTTTGTATTATGTATGAATAATGTGGGTAGAGTGGATGGATCAGCTTTCACCATATATACGTTACCTTTGCCTAAATGTGAGTAGGTCTAGGTGTATGTATATATGTACTGTGCTACAATTATTTGCTGAAACTATATGAAGTATCATCGATCAACACTTTCATTTCAATTCTTTGTTGTTACTTTCAGCAAGCTAAGCTATATATGCCAAGTTTCACTGATTTTATTGGCCCACATTTATATCCCCAGTAGATCAGGCTATTTTTAATATTAATGAGTTTGAATAGTACAATATATATAATATGGCCTTCACCTTTGGATGCTTTGAAAGGGTTTTTATTATTTGTACATAATACTAGCAGTCTATCTAGATTGTACAATTATTGTGCATATTAGTAATGCGACCTTAGTAGCTTCGAATGGTCACTCACTATATAATGCATGGAGCTGCATTTGCATTATATTGGGTCAGTATGTATATTTGTACTTGCGTTATATTTTACCCGCCCCATGCACATGCATGCATGCAGTTGCCTATGCTTTAAGCATATTGTACGGACTACGGAGTTCTGTATTATTATCATGTGCTTTGCCTTAGTCCTTAACACGTTAACGGTTACCGTTTGATTTATTTATAGGAGATTTTAACCATAAGCAGTATCTTTGATTACCATGCTCTTTGCATTGTACTTGTCTTTTTTTTTGTTCAAAGATATCATTATGCTTGCCTGCTTTGTAATAACCTTTCAATAAATCCGATTTTATGCACGCAGCTTAGATTATATGGTTATTATCTGTGTCCAACTACTAGTGCTTAATTGGTTATATTAATGCAATATGCATCTATTATGATCAATTTGACGAGTTGTTGATCATGGTATGTATTAAATACCAGTAAGACTTAATTAATTAGAAAGGTTAGCCTATATTGTGTTTGTAAATTAATAAGTTTATTCGATTATTTCGAAAATAAAATAGTGTATACCCCAACACTTCATGCATGGATAATTTTATTATTTAATTCAATATAATGCTTCATGTCTTTTCGTGCAACTGCTTATTGGATTGCACAATACAAGATAAGAAATCTTAAATAATGAATTCAATGGCCATTGAAATCTCTTATTGTGTTGTTCATTATATGATTGGAGTAAACTCAGCTCTAAAACAAATGATGAACATAATCATGTTGGTATATAAAAATATATTATCTTATTAAAATGCAATGGACTTTGAGGGCTCATAGGGGCCAAGCTAAGGAAAGATCATAAATCTTGGTTAGTTCTTGAAAAAATGGACACACTTTATATTAATAATGTAGTTTGAACTGCCTAGTGCCTTAGATGTAACATGCACTATAAGTATGGAGATTGGAGAAGAAGCTAAGACTTTAGCAGTCTGACAACACAGAGAACGAATTGAACATAGTCACAAATAAATATTACTTATAATCTGAAAATGTACCGACAAATTTAGTCGACGTAATCTTAGGTTGTAACTTGCTTTTGTTAAAACAGACATTGCAATGTAGGAAGAGCCAACTTCAATACTTGCATTTTGACAATGACATCTGCTTTGAAGTTTTTGTGATCTTGTGAAGACCACACTCTCCAACCCAAAGTTGTACCACGGAGCCAACGGAATAATTACTACTTCCTCCGTTTCACTAAAATTGTAGCATGCCAGCTATTTCACTAAAATTAATTAAAACACTTTGATTGAAAATGCGATAGTTTTTTTGGTCAAAGTGTTGCAATTTTAGAGTAACAAAGAAAGTAAAAGGGTTTTAGTATAACAGAAAAAGTAAAAGGGTCACCAAAAATGAGAAATGGAATGGACAAAGATACAGGGTAAGGCTACAAAGGTACGGTCTTTGTTACAATGTAATCCATTACTCCCTTTGTTACAACACAAAGTTCTTAATTTATGTTATAGTTTTAGAGCTTGTTTGGTTGCAATGGGAAGTTATTTCCCAAAGGAATTTGTAACACATGGGAATTTAATTACTACATGAAATTTCTAGGAATTGGCTTAAAGTTGTTTGGTTGATACTTGGGAATTTTAACTTCCTAGGATTTTACTTCCCTTATCTTGTTTGGTTCACTTGCTACATTTTCCATGTATTTTAACAAACTTAACTACCTTTTATCAAAATTATAATACATTCTTTTTTTTTGAAACTTGCCACAAACAATCAACTCTTAATTTTTTCTTTAATAAGAGCTAAATTACGTTTTTTTTTTTACATTCATTCATGGCAGTTTCATGCTTTACTAATCTAATCCACTGTATAAAAGCTCAATCATATGGAAACTACATGCTCCACTAGTCCACATAAGCGTAAAAATAAACATCACTTTTCAACTTGCATGCATCAGTATCAAATTAAAAAGATGAGCTATGAAGTATTGTTTCTTCCTTCCTTCCCTTACAAAAGATACATTATACTTTACAAAAGAGTTAACCTGATGAAATCCATAAAATGTCAGGTTACGAGCATTACAAAAAATTTACATTTAATCTTGCTATTTTAAATCACAAAAAGCTGCACAAAATATTATAATCGACATAGCAGCAATAGTAAATTAGCCGACACATATATATTGGTGTCGTATTGTAGTGTATCATCACAAAAAGTAACAATAATAGTCCTGCTAATTAAGAGACTTGAAGAGCAGCTCATATGATCCTTTTAGGTACTAGTCTCTTCTTCATAGTATACTTGCAAAAATACCTTTTAATCGGGAATCAACAAACCTTGGACATAAGCATATTTGTAATCGTCTGGAAGGCTGAAAAAGAAATCGACTTCAAGAGGATTAAGAGCAATCTTCTTTGAGATCGTAAGAACATCATTTGGAGATAATCCCTCCATTTTCATGATTTCACTTGTCACTTTCATTCTTCTCTCTGCAGAATTAGACTCATGTTGAAAACAACTAGCAAGACGACCAATATGTTCACTTGCACCTTCCATCACGTCACTAATTTTTGCAAGCTTGGTCGAAAAGTCTTTTAAGGCTTCAATGGTTTCTGTCCTTGCTCTCTTTGTCTTGGTAGTAGATCGTGTTGCTGATGGTGGAGGTCCAGTAGGACTACATTCAGAAGTTGGACTAGATTCCTCTTCATTACAATGGACTTCTTGTTCTTCTCCACCTCTCTGTTCTTGCTCCATCTCCTCAAGCACATCAAACACACTTTCAGCTTCATTTCCCACTGCTCTGTCTTTGCCAAAAATCTTTCCTAGGTCATCATAAAATGGAAAAGGTTTGTTGCGTAACCCTGCAGCATTCTTATGGCTCTGCCAAGTAGAATGATAAAACAAAGTTCAGTCATCAAGTTTTTTTCAAGGATATTAGACAAACAATATAGGACATTAGTTCTAATAATTACCTTAATCCATTCATCCCAAACAGTTTGCGGGCATGTGACAAACTTTCCCTCATCATTCCACCCAAATCCACTTGCACTAGGGCTAAGCATTTCAGTAATAGCATCGTATTGCTTTCTCAAAAGCTTAACTCGAGACTCAATATGAGGCTTAGCTTTTTTGTCACAACCGGGGAGTTTTCCTTTCATAAGAGCTTCAAGCTTAGCATAAGCACCATTTTTAAATTGGCCGTTGTCAGTTTTCCATCCACCAAGATCGACTAGATCATTCAGGGCATTAACAAGTGCACGATCCTCATGTAATGACCATCTCGACAAGTTTCTAGTAGAGTTGCTTCCAGCACTTTGCTTGAAGCTCCCTTGACCAGTACACTGACTCATTTGAAAGCATGTACTCTGTCCAGCACACATATTACAGGAGACATACAAAATTTTTGTGATCTTTAAGTATATAATAATTAATGACATATACAACTTCATAGTTAGCAAGTACGCAAAACTCATTCAAAATAATAAATATCATAAAAATAAAAACAGTAGATATAGATATATATCTGTATAATACATAAAATTGTACACAAAATTGACCATGCTCTGGTATGATCATGTCATGGTACAATTAATAGTAATAGTATTCTTACAAAAAAAAATTCGTAATACAAGTTGTACGAGGGTAGATTATTAAAATCAAGACAACTACTTAATCAGCCCTGGATTGCAACCAAGAGACATACATCTCAGTTGCTAGGTCATGTCTAAAAGAATTCCATGCTATGCTAGTCTCCATAACCTCAATACTTTCACCAACATCTTCTTGCATATAATTTTCAATCAAATGCTCCATAGGATCGACATTCATATAGGTTCGAATGAAGTTATGTACCAAAGCACAACCCAAAATAATCCTACATACGACCTTACGACGATACCAAGTTGTGTTTCGTAGAATACCCCACCTCATTTTCAGCAATCCAAAACATCTTTCTATGACATTTCTTGCTTGAGAATGCTTCATGTTAAAATACTCTTCAGCACATAGTGGTTGAGCACCATTTTTCCAAACACTCAAATGATATCTTTGACCCCTAAATGGTGTTAAAAATCCTTCACAATTCATATATCCAGCATCGCATAAGTAGTAGTTACCTTAAAAAAAAAGGTCTTTAATCCATTTAGACTTAAACAGATCTTTATATTTAATTTACTAATTAATGAAAAATTAGATGTTCTCATTACCTTGAGGGACTCTTAATGGATTTCTTCGAGAAAGTGCATCACGAAGAACTCTATTGTCATGTGCTGAGCCCTCCCACCCAGGTAACACATACACAAATTTCATATCTCGTGTACACACACCTAGGACATTAGTAGAAATCTCTCCTTTTCTATTTCTGAATCTAACTTTATCTTTGTCTCCAACACGAACATAGATATGTGTTCCATCCAAAGCACCTAAACAATTCTACAATAATTTTTCACTTATTAATTGATTTTATATGTGTATGCACTTGTTAAAAAAAAATTACTATAAGCTGCAACTTACCTTGAACCATTTCCACCTGTCATCTTGGCAATTTTCAGTCACTGGCTCTGGTTTTTTAAATAGAATATGGTGACATCTAAGAAGAGCTTGTAAAACCAAGTTGAAGTGCCTTGAAATTGTCTCCCCACTTCTTCTAAAGTATAATTGAGTTCTTCGATTTTTGGTATCATGAGAAAGTGTAAAAAGGAATAAAGCAACTATTTCTTCCAAACTTGAATTCCTATTTCCTTGCAATTTCCCAACATCCTTAAGCATCTCACAGAACTTATAAAAGCAAGCTCTATCCATTCTAAGGTTATCCAAACATGCTACATCACTCCCTTGGATCATTGGTCTTATATTTAAAATCCTAGCATAAACCCTTTCCTCCATAGAATTATCAAATATGTAGGTTATGGGCGTTGGAATTTTGACGTTCAAAATAGTAAGAAGATACACGAGATCAACCATTATTTTCATTAACATGATCATCAATTGCCTATATATGACAATACATGTTGTTGCAATCTTCTTCTGTTTACTTAAAGGCATACGAGCCATAGCTGAGTAACAAATAAAAATTAGTCTTAGTTGCATAAGAGTAATTTTAAAAAAAAATCAAAGGAAGGTTGTATTAAATATCTAAACTTAATCGTACCTAGAAAATATATATATGAAAGACAAAGATATAATGGCATATTGTACATCTTATCTATAGCAAAAATCTAAAAAAATGAGAGGAGTTGCTGATTGTTGACAAATATTTATAAACAATGCTCTTCATAAGCTTATATCACCAAATGTATACTACTTCTACTTCACAATTTACAATGAAATAAAATAGAAAGTTGAAAACTATATTCATTCACATAAAGAGCTCCTTAAAATGAACAATAATCCAGATGCATTTAATTGAAAATATGTAAAATTATTAACAAAAATGAAATAAGCACAAACGAAATACACTATAGGATTCAATCATCAAGTTTAGCCGTGTAGTTTGAAGTAACAATTGTAAAATCAAGCAATAACCTCACAAATCACAATATACCAATATCTTCAAATTATACTCTTAAGTTATGCTCTAGTACTTGTCAAAAAAAGATATGCTCTAGTAGTCAAATTTATACTCCTAAATCCATGCCTTAATATATATCCTTACATTTTTTTACGCAAACAAAGAATGTATATACTCCTTGGAGGGGCCCAAGTTCAAGCATACACCAAATTCATATATATCTAAATCTGACTATTTAAAATTCTTAGCAATAAAGAATCATGGTGAAATTGTGATTAATCATAGCAAAATACAAATAATTTGAGCCAAAGTATCTCTAGAATCATGGACTCATGATTAATACTCCCAAAACAAATTTAAGCCCTTTGTTCATCAATTATACTACAAGCTAATCAAAACGTTAAACCCCAACCATCCAACTATTTATGAAATTTAACAAAATTGAACCCATAAATAATTAAAGAAGAAGATTCCAGAAACCAAAATTTGAACCCAGAAAACGTTTTTAATTTTTTTTTTTACTAGAAACAGCATTATCTTAGTGATTATGCAAAATCATACAAAAAATTGCAAAAAAATAATTCCTTCTACCCTATCCATGCTATGCTCTCCATTCCAATTCAGAAATATTTGGGTAATTTAAAAACCTAGGTTATCAAATTGGAATAATTTTTCTGTCAATTCAAGAACCTCATAATTTATATCACCCATTTTACTTACATGCACCAAGATTTCCGGAGAAATAATGAAAGCAAAAATTCAACCCTTGCTAAACCAATTTAGACAAGCCTCCATATCAAATCCTTTACACAAGTTTAGAAAAATGAAAATGTAGATGTACTAGTTCTTACAAATCAAATTGATAAACCAAGGAAGAAGAGGATAAAATTACATACCTATAATTTGGTTCCCTAGTTGATTATGGAAGAAAGAGATGGAGAGATATGAGACACAATAGCCACAACACCTAAATGCCCACTACTAGAAAAGCAAAGGAGTTTGGAGAGAGAAACAAAAGTGACGGGAAAAAGGAGGGAAATGAAAAAAAAGCAGCGCCAATTTATTATTTCAGGGCTAAAATCGTAAATTCACTCTAAAAATTCATGTGGGAAGTGTAATTGACCAAGGGGGTACAAGGTGAGAAACTTCCTGTACCGTACATCAATTATGATTTCCCAAGGAAATATCATTGCCTGCATTTTACAAATTACAAGGCAACCAAACAACCCATGAAAATTGAAATTCATGGGAATTTTCATTGCCCATAGGAATTTGTGGTAACCAAACAAGCTCTTAGTGAGTAAAAAAAATACTACTGTATTAGATTTATTGAATCCCATTCAAATTTACGTAGGAAAAAGAGTATGTTATAGATAAATAAAGGGAACATGCTATTTAGTAGTTCATACTTTGAGTTTGAGATGTTATTTTTGGTCACAAAGTCTGATGCGCCCACAGTCTAATATCGATTGAATTGGCAACAATCTTAACAGACTACTAACAAGGCCACAAGGGAAAAGGCGAAAGGAAGCCCATTGCTCGCCTTTGAGCGAATTGGGCCAATGCAAAGCAAATTTAGCCAATGGGCTCTACCAAGGTTGATTAGACTTTTTCTGTGAAAAAAATGATTGATCAAGTTACGTACAAGAATAGGACGCAAATAATAACATTGCATATCCATAATTTCAGTCCCATCTATTATCTAGTCGTCTAAGACTCGACCAAAACCCTTAGCCATGTTTTGAGCTTGATGCAAGCGTTCCATGCCTTTGCCTGTGACAATGAGACCGAAGCTGAGCTAGCAGCCATCATACCACACTTGCCTACAAGGATTTAACCTCCTTATATATTGTAGGGGATGGATGGATTGGTGTTGTTACAAGATTAGGTACACGTAAGTACGTAACTAAGGATCGGACTCATCGGAGTACATAAATACACGATACACCCATACACGGAGTAGTATATAATTGTGGATTAGAACTTGGTTAGTTATACTTAATAATGGTGGTAAACAACAATTCTATGGGCTGATAATATTATGTTATACTATTGGGCCCATAAGAAGAAAATCCCATGCTAAATAACTATGCAGCCCACTAAATTCACAAAATTTGCTTTGGTGATTAAGATAACACGCAATGGCCTACCATTTGACAAAAATGCTACTCGTAAGTAGCAAGCAAGATAAGCATGAACCAACTCAAGATGTGGCGGTACCCTTTTAACTTAGTGTGTTTGCCAATTAAGTGCACATTTATATTACACAGCACTACATACACATCCATCCTCTTCTACCAACCCCAATTTCAAACTTACAACATCACCACCAACTCTTCCACACCTTCATCTTCCATGGCTAATCACCGAGACAACGCAAACTCTGGTTCGGAAGGTCCTAACATGAGGTGGAGCCAAGGAGCTGCCTCGGACGGCAGCTGGTCATACAGTTGGGGGGCTGGTTCGGTCCCGGGTGGCCCTAGCTTTGGTTATGGGTCAGGTTCGGCGACATCACAATCAGATGCTGGCAGCGGTAGTGGGTTTGGGTTTGGGTACGGTTGGGGTGCTGGAGCAGCAGGTCCAGCTCGTCCAAGGCAAAACCAAAATGAAGGGTTTGGTGAATTTGGTCAATCACATATGCCACCCTTTGGGGCTAGGTTCTACTATGGTATGCCATTTACTAACTTTTATGGGGGGCCGATGTTCGGACCACCTAGACCGCAACATGGCACTCATCATAGTGGACGTGCTAGACAAAGAGGTAGCGCTGATCCTAGCTAACTAGTTGTAGTACGTAGTTCTGCTACAAGACACTGTTATCAACATTTAGCGAATGTAGATAATGCTTAGCTTGCTTGTTCATCTATATATATTAATAAGGATGATGTATTATTATGTTATTAGTGATGCCTAGTATGTAATTCCTATCCTAGTTACAACACACAATAATCCTAGTCCTTTGCATGAACGATTAATATGCGTATATGGTCACAGACAACACCTTTTATAACTTTGAAGTGCATCACACATCGTGATTGGAACTTCAATACCAAGTCTCAAAAATCTTTAAAACAAATAGTTTAATTTTGTGTATTATAACCTTCAATTTTAGAGAATTTTTAAACTTTTTTGGATCAGAAAATAAAGCGATCAAGATACATCTCATGCACCTCATGAGACCCAAGGAAACCATTTGGATGCTTAGAATTTTCTAATATGTCTATTAATTTTTATCAACCCAATCGATTAAGAACATGTCTTTTAACATTGATCAAGGTCATCTTGGGGATTTACGTGATTGAGAAATGAGTGTACAGGGTTCCAAACAACCTTTTATAACCAAACAACCTCATCGTTACTAGAGTTTTCAATACTAGGTTTTGAAATTTTTTAAGATAATTAGATGTTTATTATAGCCTTCAAATACAGAAAAATTACCATGCATTTTTATATTAGCAAAAAAGATAGAGATTGATGTGTTTTTCATGGATCTCTCAAGACTATACTGTTGTCTGGTAAGCCACTAGATCAGTTGGGTCCATTTATTTTGTCTTTTAAATATTAAGTTATCCGAATATGAATACATCTCATTGCCATTGACTCAAGGACATCTCAAACCTTTATGTGACCTAGTTAATATAATTTACGTGATTGAGTACTGAGCGTACATTGGCATGAGTTGACCATTGTAAGTAAAGGTAATGATCGATGTTATTAGAATGGGTTCTAGGTAAAGATGGGCATCATGTCGTGCCGGGCCGTGTCTGAGTGGGGCTCATGCCGGGCCGTGTCGTGTTGGATTCCCGGCGGGCTGTGCCGTGCCAAGTTTTGGCACACCCCAACCCACGGCACGGCATGGCCCACGTGCCTGGCGGGTCGTGCCGTGCTGGGCTGCAGGCCAACTCGATTTTTTTTTTTTAAAATATATATGTAAATTAAAAAAAAATCAATATATAATTTTTTTTTAACTTAAGTTTATATAAATAATTTTATTAATTTATGTTTATGTTAATGTTAATATATATTTTTTTTAAACAACCTCAATTTAATTAAGTTTATATAAATAATTTATGTTTAAGTTTATATAAATAATTTTATTAATTTAGCAAAAAAAATAATGCATATAATTAAAAAAATTTACGAGTACGAAGCCGATAACACAAAAAATTGATGAATAACTTATTTTATTATATGCCGGTAGTTGGTACGATAAATCGATAATACAAAAAATTAATGATATTAAAAATCGTACAATAATTGGTGGGCAGTGCCGTGCTGGGCCGTGCCTGGCGGGCCGTTTGCCGTGTCGGCGTGCCGACCACTGTGCCCGTGCCGATTTTCAATTTTTTAGTTCACGGCACGACCCACAAGTCCTTGTGGGTCGTGCCGGACTTGTGGGCCGTGTCGAAATCGTGCAGGGCCCGTGTTGCCCACGTGTCGGCACGGCTCATGCCCATCTTTAGTTCTAGGCGATCAAATGCATGTCAATCAATTTATTTATTATCAAGTACCGTATAAACCAATTCAATGGAACAACTAGCTCTATCAATGATCATAAATAAATACTACTTAAATTATATTGTGTTAATCATGAACCTAGTTTCAAATTTACAATTAATATGAAGTCAATTATAATTTAATCAACCTTGTTGTGTTTTGTGTACAATATTGAGAAGGAAAAACCGAAAAACCCTAGACAAGAACTATTACTACAAATTTAATTCACCTCCCGGAGTCCCGGTGCCGGCCTCCCTGCAATTCAACTGATTTCTTCTCTCTCCCACATTTATTTCTTCGCCGCCGCCATTGAAGCACTGCCACCAAGGTCAGCTTTTCTCTCCTCTCCTGCTCTCTTTCTCTCTCTGTAATTGGTACCACTATGATTTTTCAATACTTTGAAAAATTGGAACTTAAATGTAATTTAATTTGAGGTATTAGCAGCATGTCAGGACTATCACTTGGAGAAAAGAACTTCATTAGAGGTGGTATTGCTCAAGATCTTCGTTGTGATGGTCGAAAACGCTTATCTTATAGACCTATTCATGTTGATACTGGGGTCATTCCACAGGTCTTACTTTATGTCCAAAGTTTGAATTTTTTTAAACAATTTGGTTTACTTGAATGTAATTAATGATCCTTCAAACTTGGAAATTGAGATTATTGTATTGGTTAATTATAGGCAAATGGTTCAGCAAGAGTCCGAATTGGGGGAACTGATGTCATTGCTAGTGTCAAGGTTAAATCCTTAACATTGTTTTGGAAACCCTCTTTTCTGATGAATTAAGTTTTCATCAACTTAGTTTTGGTTGTAATGTGTGTGTTTGATCAAATGCAGGCTGAATTAGGGAGACCCAATTCGTCTCAACCCGATAAAGGAAAGGTTTCCATACATATTGATTGTAGTGCTACAGCTGCACCTATCTTTCAGGTCTTCTTTTTCTTTCTATTGTTCTTTCTCTTAATTGATTGTCTATTAATTCCCTTTATCACCATATAAAGGATTAGGTATACACTTTGAGATGTTCATGGGATAGTACTCTTTTTCTTGTACTAGTGGTGGTATTTTATGATTTGTTAATTCTTGGTCATATTGAATTATGGAGAATGAAATAGGATTACACAAGTATTATGTAGCAAAATCAAGTTGAATCTTAGATTGTAAAGGAGTTGGACACTTGGACAGGCTGTTGTTTCTGCAAAGATTAAGTATTCATTCCCTATAATTTATTCTTGAATTCTAAATGTCTTGTCAGATTAAGAAGTAGTCTTTCATTCCAACCTCCTGTGATTTTGTATAGATTGTTGAAAGCCGTAGCTCAAACGTGTTGCTGTCTTTCTCCTGTGGTTTGTTTTGTTGGTTGGCATCATTTGAACTAATAATTTTTGTCAAAAAGAAGAGTAAGAATGTAAGCTATGTATCCAAATAGCTTTTTGTAGTCTAAAAGTTCAGTAGCTGACGACATATATGTGATGCATTTTTTTGTGCTTGAGTTTTATTCTGTTTGAACTTCATCTTTTGATGATTTTGTTACCCAGTAGGCCTGTATACTAGGACAAATGAATATACATTTTAAAATCAAATAATTACTGTATATGTCTTGTGTCACAGGGGAAAGGGGGTGAAGCATTATCAACAGAACTTGCTGCTGATCTTCAGCGTTGCCTCTTGGGTGGTAAAAGTGGAGCAGGTAGGAAATTTTATTCAAGCATATGAAACTTGGTGTGTTTAATCAAGGTGAAAGAGCTGTGGATAATGTTTGATACACTTTGTTTTAGGAGCTGGAATTGATCTTTCATCCCTATCTATTGTGGAAGGGAAGGTTTGTTGGGATCTTTATATTGATGGCCTTGTGGTTAGTTCAGATGGGAATATGTTGGATGCCTTAGGTGCTGCAATTAAGGTATATTTATTTTTTTTGTGCCGCTGCCAACCTTTTTAGTTTTTTTTTTTTTTTTTTTTTTTTTTTTTTTTTTTTTTTTTTTTAATTATGTTCATTAAATTAGCTTGGTCTGTTATTTTATTACCCTATGCCCTCTGATATCTGTCAGTCAAAACTTTGAGAGCTTGTTTCATTTTTTTGTGAAAGTCACATTATACAGGAGAGTTGAGGAAGTAGATCTTCCCCTACATTGGTGAAGAGATTTTACTCTTCTACTCTCAATTCCCCGTTCTGTAGTCCTGTTACTCTTGTACAGCTTTCAATTTTGTTTGATGGATATGCTGTACTTAGCTCAAGCCAACCCTATCAATGGAGCTATATTTCCTTGAGGTTTTCAGAAGCTTTGCATCTTAACTTCTATAAAAAGAGGATGCATGTTTTGAAATAACAACGAATATAAGTGAGTGGAACATGTTCCAGAATGTACTCACAATTTCCATGGACATCTGTGTTGCTGCTATAGTTGTGGCAGTGTGGCACTGGTGCTGGCATTCTTCTTTAAGCACTACAATTATACTTGATGGTCTAGTGTTCATGTTCGCTGATTTCACTTTATTACAGGCTGCTTTAAGTGATACTGGCATTCCAAAAGTTAATGTCATTGCTGCTGATTCAACATCTGCTGGTGATCAACCTGAAGTTGATGTTAGTGATGAAGAATTTTTACAGTTTGATACTTCTGCAGTCCCTGTCATAGTAACATTAACCAAGGTTACACAACTTTCATGACATTCTTTTATAAAGCATAAATAATTTAACCTATCTTCTCTTCAACATTTAATCAAGTTCAATGCTCTTTTGTAACAACTCTATGCATTATGCAGGTAGGAAAACACTACATAGTTGATGCAACAGAAGAGGAGGAATCTCAAATGAGTTCTGCAATGTCTGTCTCTATCAACAGGAAAGGACTTATATGTGGTCTTACCAAGCGTGGGGGTGCAGGTGTAGATCCAAGCATAGTCCTTGATATGATCTCAGTAGCAAAACATGTGAGCGAGAATTTTATAAACAAATTAGACTCTGAGATAGCTGCTGCAGAAGCTCGTGAGGAAGAATGATGAAGATTTGTTTTACATTTTTTAACTAAGCTCCAATGTTTTTGCAGAGTACTGAATTTTGACCTAGGAAATTATGTTTCATACAGGTAGATTGTTTGTAACTTTGTAAGTGTCATAATATAGTTAAATGTTACAAGTACTATTAATGGCTAATTTATCCCAGTATAATAGATCTCTTCGTTAAACAATGCTTAGTATGAGATTTTAAATGCCTGAAACCACTTCTTCAAGTGCTCTCCAAATGATCAGATTATGCAGCAGTACATGTCTTTTCCGATAATGGTATCCTTTGTATGATTACTACTCTGTATTAATTGTGCATCTTACATCAAAGGATTATATGCTTGACTATCACATATGACAGATTGTACCAGACATCAAACACTCTTACAATCGTATTTCTTACAGACGTTACAGTATATCTTAAACAAATAATTACGAAGTACTCCGTATTTAAAATTAAAATCGAAATACTTGGGCCAATATGTTTGATGTAAGAAAAGGGCTGAATTGTTCAAATAAGCTTGGGCTAGGCCTAAAAACCTTACTAACAGAGCACACAAAGACACAGTCTTTATCTCTCTCTCTTCCAAAAGTCACAAATAGATAAGGAAGTCGGGAGGATAACCATTTTTCAGCTTTATCTTCTTCCTCTCACTCTCTCTCAAAAATGGCGCAGACTCTGGCGACGCCAGTGGCACCATCAGTGTCTCTGATATGCAACACTAAGCCCTCAATTTCCCTCTCCTCATCTTCTCTCTCTTTCCGCTCCATAAACCCTTCCAAGGTACCAACTTTCTGCTTATTCTTCTTGTTCTTTTTGCTGCTAGTATTTAATCAGACTAACTGATGAATGATTTTGAATGTAGAATGTTGGTAGGTTAAGCATAAAATGTGTTCGTGTTGGTAATGTTGAAATCCCAAACAACAAAAGGGTGGAATACTCTCTTCAGTATATCCATGGAATTGGGCGTTCTAGGGCTAAGCAAATTCTTTCTGATTTGAGTTTGCAGAACAAACTCACCAAAGAATTGTCTGATGATGAACTTATCCAGGTCAGAGATGAAGTCACCAAGTACATGATCGAGGGCGACCTGGTATTTTCTCTTCTTTTTGTTAAATTTCTACTGATTTTAATTTATGTAACTGCTGAATTATGAGATTGAACTAATTTTTGAATTTGGGTTGGTGGTTTAGTTACAATTATAATCTGGGTTTTTAGTTGTTTGAAGAAATTAGAAGTTTTACTGTTTGATGGAATATGTTCATTCTTGATTGCGGATAAAATTGTCCAATTTTTAGGATGTTTTGATAATTTCACTTGGATACATGTTAAATCGAGTACTATTTTTCAATGTAATAGGTTGTGAAAATTGATAGAATCAGTGATGTATTGTTCTTGATTGGAAATTGGGATTGTATTTGTATATGCAGAGGCGATTCAATGCTATAGCAATTAGGCGATTGAAGGAGATACAATGCTACAGAGGGATAAGGCACATTCAGAGTTTGCCTTGCCGCGGACAACGAACCAAGAACAACTGCAGGACTTTGAAGAGGGGAAAAAGAGTTCAAATTGCTGGCAAGAAGAAGCCACCGGGTCCTAAATAGTTGAACTGGTTTGCCTCTTTTCTCTTCCTCTAATGTAATTGGGTGCAATATGGGCATTCGGCTTTTCTAATTGTAGTTGCTCAATATGCATTGCTTGTAATTTTGTAATATTGATTGATATCTTTAGCAGTTATTGCTTCAAAGTTTAAATTTTCCTTAATTGCTTATTTCTCATGCTCCTTTACATGTTGTGCATCTGTTTAATGCTCATTCCTTACAAATATATGTCCTGTTAGTCCTTTTCGTATGTCTGTGTCGTTTAATCCATACACCTCAGGAAGCTGTACCCTCTTTCTTAGTTAGTTCAGAAAGCCAGAAATGGTATACCCCCTCTCGACTCCAATAGTTGATGGCAACTTAGAAAGTTTAAGGGCTCTATACTCTGAATATAAAACTCGAACACCTTACACTTTAGTGAGGAATAGTAAGTTGATGCTCTAGAAAGGTTAGCATAACTTTTTCACCAGCATCTATTTTACCTGACCAGATTGAGACAACCTTTCTCTTAGATGAGCCTCTCCTCCAATAGGTGGATTCTGCTTAGCTACAATAGCTTAAGTACAATATGTCATAATTTTTACCCTTAAGCACAAACTTCTTTTAAAGTTTTAATCCATACATTATTGTGCTATTGTGCATATTTCTGTTTCATAAAACAATTTTGCTGAAATATGTGCTGCTGCTCCCATCATTCGATCACTATTTTCTACTCTCCTTTGCCTAGCAATCTAGCATACATTCTTGAAGTACTATCTACAGTAGTGTATACTACTCCCTCGGGCTATGTTACATGGACTCTTCATTTCACCTCAAGTACCCATGTTGGACCCTCGACACTCGAATATGGATATGACACTTGGACACTTCACTTTTAGTTCAAAATCATGGAACTTTTTCAAAAAATAGCCGAGTCGGACAATTGGACATGTACCCATGTCGGACATGGGTAACCGAGTCCATGTAAGTATGTAACATAACCCTCAAGACATTTACCCATATTCCATAACACCTGCCCTTGTGCTAGCCGCATCACTTGCACCAAATTTCTTAGTCTGCTCCATACCTATGTGCTCCACTTCATCTTCTTTTGCCTTATTCCATTTCATATGTATGAAGCCTCAAAGCTCAGAGGGTTGCTGTAAACTCCACAACCCTCTTCTCATTTCTTTGAACAAGTAGACCTCAAATACTGATACATTTATAATCATTACATTTTGCTTCCATGCCTGATCATCCCACTTTCCAGATTCTTTTTGTCATCTTAAACCATTAAACAAGTGTTCTAAAATTAATTGATCATAGATTCATTGCCACAAAACACACATGCTCTTTCCAGGACATCCAAGTTTCCTTTCCAAATAATTTCTTTTGTAGGCGTAGCCCCGTTTTGGGGTAATGTTCCTCTTCCACCCCTTTCAAAATCAAATTCCTGAAATGTGATGTGTTTCATTTGTATAATCCCCACTGTTTGTGTGTAAAATGTGATGTCTTTTCCTCTGCCACTTGTTTTTCAAATCTATCCCAAATCAGATTTTTCATACTGCCATTCTGTGATGCACGGAAACGGCTAATTTAACTGACGTACCGTCTCCGAAACGTTTCGGAAACGTATCACGTTTCGAAACGGTTTACTGAGTTTCCTAAATTTTGGATACGCGTCTCATAATTTGGAAGTTTGGAAACCCTTAGGAAACTCAATTCTCACTATAAATAAGCGTTTCCCTTTAAAAAAAACCAATTAAACCCTTGATTTTACCTATTACGAGCAGTAGAGCAGCAATTTCATAGTTCTCCTTTACCGACTTGCCGTTTCCATAGTTGCCGACCCTTGTTTGCCGCCGTCACCGTCTTGCCGGAACAACATCGAGGTAATTACCAATTACCACCGGCCGATTTCTGTATTTTGGTGTCAATTTTGATTGTGATCCGTTCGATTTTTATATTTCTGGTTTTGGTTTTCAATCTTTGATCTTGATCGGTGCTCTCCACTGCTCCATGATTGCCTTGATAGAAATAGTATGCTTTTTTAGTTTTTTGTTTGGTAGTGAGTAGTCTGAGTACATTGATTTTATATAATGGAGTAGTGGAGTACAGGAGTAGTATTACACGTGTTTTATAGAATGCTTAGTACTACTTTTTTATTTAAATTTTTAATGTATCTTTTCAAACAATTCAATTTTGTATAATTGTATATACTAGAGTAGTGGAGTAGTATTACATGTGTTTTGCAATTTTATGTGCTTTATTGATTATTGAGAATATAATTAATTGAACAATTATATAAATTTTTTTTTTTTGTCAAGCAGGAGAAGTTTATTTAAGCTTATTGTCGTTGAACATGTATTTTCCGTGTCCCCGTTTCCCATGATTTTAAAAAATCCGTTTCCCCGATTCCCCGTTTCCCCGTTTCCGTTTCCGTTTCCCGTTTCCGTGCAACATAGCTGCCATTTTGATAGGGAAAATAATTCTATACTGCCATTAGTCAGTCAAATAAAGGCTTGTGGTAGCCTTTAGTCAATGAAAGAAGTTATATATGTAAATGGCTAAATTGACATTTTAAAGGCAGAGTAGATTGTTCTAATCACACAAATGGCCTCCGAGGTATTGTGGGTTCATGAAAAACACTTTAACCTCTTTTGTTTTCGGATTCAAAAAAGTAAAAGATTTTCAAAATTATAGGCTATAATCCAACCTTTTTGGACCAATTTTGAAGATTTGAGGACTTAGTTTCGAAAAATGTCAGGATTATGGAGGACACATTATGGGGTTATGTATTATTTTTGCGAACCTGTGCAGTCCATTAATCGGTCTCAATTACTTAAATGATTATTACTTAAACAAAGGAACGTGATGACCTTTAGTTGATAAAAAAAAGGTGCATATGTAAATTACTTAAATGATAGTTCAACGGGAATCTGGACAGTCTCAATTACCAAATGGCCTTTTAGTGTGTTGTTGGGTCTATGGGAAGAATTTTGATCTCTTTCGTTTTCGAGTTCAAAAAAGTTAATACGGAGTAAGCGTTTAAAATTGAGAGGTATAATTCACGTTATTTATTATCAATATCACATGTTTCGAGACCTAATTTCTAAAAATCTGTGGATCGCTAAGGACGCATCCAATGGTCATATCATATTGTTTGGAGCTTTTAATCCTTTTATATAGCCATTAGCCAATCAAATAAACGCTTGTGGTAGCAATAAGTTAGTGAAAAGAGGTGTATATGTAATCCATTGTTCATTTAAAGGTAAAACAAATGGTTCCAATCACCCAAATAACCTCTTTGGGTGTTGTGGGGTCCTTGTTAAGCGCTTCGACCTCTCTTTCGTTTCAGGGCCCAAGGCAAAATCTAAAGGTTGTAATTCACACTTTTAGACCTATTTTGAAGGTTGGTGTTGAGGAATCTTAAGATTGTGATGGATACATTCCAAGGTCATTGGTCATATAATTTTCTTGTAGTGGTGTTGAATTAATTAATGGAGGCGTAGACATGGAAAACATTAGCGGCTAAAAGACAAAGTGAAGATTCCTACCACCCAAATGATATTACGGGGTGTTCAAGGGTCTATGAAAAGCATTTCGAACTCCCTCTTTTTTGGGTCAAACTATGAAAATTGTTCAAAATTAAAGGTCATTTTCCTCTGTTTACTCTAAGTCTCATTTGCAATATTTTAAATTCGTTTTAATGTAATTTTCATTAAATAATTTTTTTTATTATTTTTATCAGCTTACAATTAAAGATATAAATTGTTTAAATTGTGCATCGGCATGTGTAAAGTAGTTAAAATTGTACAAAGGAAGTATGTAAATATTTTTTAATCAAAGTAAACTTACAGATCAATAGTTTTGAACTTTTGGTGATAAGTGGATACGGATCTAATAAAAAGACTAGCACGATGTAGGAGTTTGCATTAGTACAAATTAAACACACGTTAGTAATAACCTTCTGAATTTACTAGAAGTAGATTACGAGCATACCTTTTAGTTGCAAAAACTATTGTAATTTCGCCAAAAAGAAAGAAAGAAAGAAAGAAGTGTGGACTAATGTAAATCCCGCACAAAAAAAATGAAAATAAAAAAGCTTGGAAAATCTAAGACAATTTGAAACCATTCTAATTCACGTAAAGAAAGCTTAGAATTTGTTATATACGTCCGGTGTATCGTATACTCGGGGAGGTGTACTCGGGGTTATTTTCTCATTTAATCAACAAATGTGCAAATAATATTTTTATTTTTAATCATTTGTTGATCAACCTTTTTATGGAATTTGGCTCGTGATTCATGTACTGCTAATACCTAATGTCTTATTACTCTCATCTCGTGTCTATCCTAGCCAGTAAGGTAGACCACTTGTAGAGTTGTAGTGTAGGCGTGTAGCTTCACACTCCAGCAAATGGGGTTATGCAAGTCAAGAACCTATAGATAATATTATTGAATCAAATACCCGAAACCCGATAGCTGATTATCAATATACATATCCATATTCAATTATCCAACATGATTCAAATTTAAAAAATTACGAATTTTAAATTTACAATGTTAACATCAAATGCTTATTAGTTATTACTGTCAATAGCACATAATCACAATTGTATCACTAACACAAAACCTATAATTTGTTTAAATTGTGAAGTTTTAGTACAAATAAACTTTTTCATAAAGAAACACAGGTAGGCCGTAGGGGGGAAAAAAAAGGGAATTAAGTGCCCTAAATAGCTTGAATTTTCAGCTTTAATTATGAGAAGGATTTTTTGAGTAATAGGATAGGTTAGTAGTTTGTACAGCCTTAAACAAGAGTGCAACTTTTGATTAAAATATACGGAGTAAACGTATCTTTTAGGCTTGGTAACTTGGTGAAGTGAGCACAAGATTTACAATATCCCTATGATTAATCTACTGGATTAGAGTAGGACCAGCTTTTAGGGTTCCGCATATAGTGATAACAAAGCACTTCACCAATCACCATGTACTTTTTTTCCCTGCTTTTGCTTTGCTTTATTTACTCTTTATATTTTTTAAACAAATTGTTTACTCTTTATATAGATACACAAAACTACCCTATAATTCTTAGCCCCAACCTATATGTGTGAAATAGTGCAATATTTTCACATATTTTACATGCATTGAAAACTACAGTTTCATAAAGTACTATCATAATCCCCATAAAACATTAATAAGCATAAACTAAACTATAAGACAAACATACAGTAGATGTTTCCCAGTTATACCTAGAATTAGATATAAACCTCAGGATGAAATCCCTAAAGGAAGAAACTTCAAAGTCCAATCATGTTAGATTGGGATCCAAAATGTTTTGGGTTTTCAACAAAATTTATACTGCTTGAATGTGACTTTAATCATACCCACCTCATGCTAAACCTAATTGGAGCTTCAAATCAGCATTATCTAGTTTTCATAAACACGATATAATCACCAGCCTACTTAACATCGTAAAAACCTTTCAAGGTCGAATTGATGCTACGGTGCTAGCCTTGGGCCTTACTAGATGAACTAGCTAGTAGAGCATGAGAGGTTATACTCCCCCCCCCCCCCCACACACACACACACACACACGCACACACACGCAAATCAATTTACAATTTTAATTAATCCCATTGATAGAAGGAATCGAAGGAGAAGAGGAAAGATGAGCTACATTTTCCCTCTAAATCTCTCCAATTTTGGAGAGATCCTCCCTCTCCCTCCCCCTCTCCTTACCCCAACCCTTTATCCAAACAAGATTAATTGTCCTCCTCTCTTTTTCTTCTCTTCTTTTCCTTCCATGTCCTTCTATCCAAAGTGTAAAAAAAAGCAAGGTAAACAACTTTCAACATTAATGTGTGTTATTCAAACTACGTCATTTCCATCTTAACTCCTTCATAAATCTTCATGCTAACCTAATCACCACTTAAAAATCTTAATACATGTAGCATTTCAAACTAAAATACAACAATATCCATAGGTCAACATGGATTTTGCCCTTCCAATTTTCCTAAAATCAAAATGCACCCTGATAAAAGTTAACCTTAAATCATGCATCTATGTATAAAGTGCGAGTAGTTCTAGTAGATGAAAATGTACTAATCAACAAAAACATTTTAAGGGTTGAAAGAAAGCTAAACTTTTACAATTGAAATCAGATTCTCACTTGCTTCACCTCAAATTTTGACTTTTGATTTAGGGTAACTTCAAGTGGACTAAATTCAGATGCTTATTATTATGTGTATCAATCTATAACATAATAATATATGCTAAGCTACCACCATGCTCAGCACACTTCCTAATAAGCATGGTTATAAACTAAAGATTTCAAATAGAAACTTCAAATCGAATTATCGATTAGGTGAGTAAATCAAAACTATACGAATCTACTAGCCCCAAGCACCTAAATTAGCATTGGAAGTAGAAGTTGGTTGTATCTCAATTCTCAAACATTGTGGATTTTATGTTTCACCCGTAGTTCTTATTCGAGGATCAGTTGATCAGGCAGCAAAATCTAATTAAACTGAATAAATAAACATTATATTGTATCTAATAAATGTTAGTTATATTTTATTTTTTACGACAACTTATTAACAGTAGATAAAATTCATTTCATTTTGGCTTAGGGTACAATATTCCCATGAAAACCCTTTTTTTGGAAAAAAAAAAAAAAAAAAAAGGATTAAAAATTAGAAAGAAATGATAAAGGCAAAACGTAGATTGTAATCCCAAGAGCGGCTATATAAAGGCAGGGAGTTGGTGTATAAATCATCACCTCACATAAGTCTCTCTCATCTCAATCTCAGTCTCAGACTGACAGTCTCACTCACCATCAACTCCTCTTTTAACTCTCAACAAGCTCATCTGAAACAACAATGGCAACTTCCTCAAAAAAGCTCCTGAACCCTAAAGCTGTTGAATTTAGACCCTTCTCATCAGTATCAGTATCAGTATCAGTATCAAACCCTCCTTTGTTCCCAACTCCATCTGTATTTCATCATCTTCCTACCTTTGCACCACCTCCACCACAACTACAACCAGTTACTGGTTTCTATATTCAAGACCCCAATCATCACTTTATTTATCCACCAAAAATAATGCATCCTACTCCCAATTACTTTTACTTTCCAAAATCAGATCTGTTGTTACCAGTTGCTGATGATGGTATTGGCTTAATTACTTCCCCGACATCCCCTACTTCGCCTTTTGAGTTTGTGTCTCACCCTAAGAAAACTACCAGGAAGGGGAAGATCCGTTCGGGTCGGGTCCGTCGTCGTAAGTCCCCTGGAACTGAAACTGCTACATCTTCCTTCTCTCCTAAGGTTAAAGTATGGGTTAAAAAATCTGGTGATGGTCCACTTCCACTTGCTACTTACCCGTTTCGCGACTGCACTTCTCTGATGATCCGTAACATCCCTGTTCGCCTTAGGTACCATTGCTTCTCTTTATTTTTATTTAATTATAGATTAAAAGCCAAAGATTAATTAAGGGGGATAAATGCAGTCGGGGTGAGCTGCTATGGCTGTTAGACGAGCATTGTCGAGAGGAGAATGAGAAGCGTCGGAGTGATGCTGAGGCTCGTTCGGAGTTTGACTTCGTTTACCTTCCTATTGATTTCAAGTGCGTCTTTATTGTTTTGTCTTTTCCTGTTTTTATTTCAGTGATTAATTGAATTTGGTTAATTAATACTCAATACTCGTATAGAAGGAGAGGTAATCTGGGATATGCCTTTGTCAACTTTACGACTTGGGAAGGAGCTTCAAGGCTTTATAATTCATGGAAAGGAACCAGTTGGAAGAATTGCTTCTACAATTCAAACAAGATATGCCAGGTTGATCCAGCTAAATATCAGGTACTTTGTTTTTGGTGATTATATATATATATATATATTTTTGAGGCGATGATTTAATACTCCACTCGGTAGTAATTAGTAAATGAATTATAGGGGATGGAGTTGAAGAAGCACTTGGAGAAGTCAAAGTATGAGTGTGAAAGCGATGAGTATTTGGCAGTGGAATTTAATCCTCCGAGAGATGGGTCCAACGCAGAGGCTACAAAAATGACTACACTTGGGACCCGTGTGTTGCAATTTCAGGTTCAAACCTTAACCTTAGGGTTATGATCATCTATCTATCAAAGTGTTGAGTTGAAGTTGTACTGTTAGTTTGTTTAATTAATAAAGTTTGTAGGGAGTAGCCCTTGTTAAATCTGTAGGTTTAGGGTTACTGTGGAGTGAATTAATGAATTAGATCCAGCAAGATTTTGTGGCTACAGTGATTTAAACACTCCTGGAAGAATGAAGAAAAATGGAAGGGCAGTTGGGGTTTCCAGGAGTGCAAAAATCATTTCCCCCCTCATTTTACATCATATGTTGTGTTGTAAACTTGTAATCTAATGTACTCGGTAATAGTAGTACTGTAGTAAGGGTGTAGTGGTTGTTACCACTAAACAGTACTGTACTAGTGTTACTGATGGAGTGTAAACTTCACCCAAATCCTTCTCCGTTCCATCTACTCTATGTGTATCTCCTTGTTTCTTTGTATTTCATCTATCAACTATCATCATTTACCACTTTGCTTTGCATTTTTATTTGCCTTTATTATTATTTTCATTTTAAATCTTATTTCTCACCCTTCTGTTACTTCTGTACACTTCATACAGCAAAGTAATTTGTATTCCATTTTACATAAATAAAGAATTAATACTCCATTTTACATTTTACTATACTCGTAATTGATGTGCTCCATAGTTGATAATTTTGTAATTTGTTCATGTCTACTGCATTAATTGTCTTGATATACTCTTTTTGTTATTCATTCATGTCTAGTAGACAGGTTTTTGTATTCCGTTTTATCTAAGTCAAAAGTTTTATTCTTAGGATTATTGTATAATGACATGATCATAGTACATTGATCAAGCAATGACTAGCTAAATATAATGTGAGTTTGTCACTATGTGTAATACTGTAATGTAATGACCTAGTCTATAAAACGAAACTTCATTAATGTGGTGGTACCTCTATTAAACACTAAAAAATAAATTGATTCCTTTGTTACCTGAGGTTAACCAATATTAACAAAACAAGAATTTTAAAATTCTATTCACATGTTATAATGCTAGGTAACCTTTAACAGTGTAGGGGTTTAATTGACTACAAGAAGGTGTAGACAAAATTAGAATGAGTAAAGAGCAGAGGTGATTTTAATTGAAAGTGAAGTAAACGTCTTGACTTAGCTATAAAAATGATATTTTTGGATTTAGATATTGAGCTAAGAAGAAAGAAAAACAAAGTCAGAAAGCAGAAAGTACTGCAGCAGGGAGGACAAAACAAATCTTTCCAAAACAATGGACTGTGTGATAACATGGCTATGCGAAAGCTGAACCTAAAACAAGGGTGTCTTATTTCCTTATTTATGCAAACCATTTCACGGAACCTTTGCTCACATCAACCTCCTTAATACTCCACAGTTCACGCTAGATATTTCAGACATTCACTTCAATTATCACTTGATCATCAAATCATCTGCTTCATTCACTATATTAAAGTTTGAAAATTGACATTTTCCTAAGTTATTCAATGTATCAAGGAGTGTGACTACTTCCTTTTCCCCTCCGTTGTATGAGGTTCGAATGGATTGACAATGGAGGGAGGGCTAGGACCTTTATTCTACGCCTCCGTTATATATGGGAGTAAATGTAAAATCTTTTAAGCATACAGGACTATGTAAATTAACATTTAACTTATACTCTAGTAGAATGAACCCATGAAAAGTGAGTTATACTCAGTGATACGAATGGACTCTATAACGTAATATTATATCCACTCAATCTATTTGACTTTGAGCCTATTCACTTTAGCTTAATTTCAGTTCAGTTCAGTTTAGTTTAGTTCAATCCAGCTCTAATCAGTTCAGTTCAGTTCAGCTCAGTAAATGTGAACAGACCCGTGCTACAAATTAATTATGTTGTTAATTATACTAAGGGGTCGTTTGGTTCACACAAGGTAAACGAAATGGAATGAACAATGAGAATAAAAGAGAATGGAATGAAAAACCATTCCAATTGCTATGTTTGTTTACGAAAAAACAAAGAGAATCCAACCACCATTCTAAACACTACACCACCACCCCACCACCACCACTACAAACACAACACCTTCCCTTCTTTCACTTTTCCAGCCACCACCCCCTTCGCTGCCCCTTCCCCACCCCACCACCTCCTTTGTCGCCCCTCCCCGGCCCCTAAACGCCCCCTCTCTCCCCAAAAACCCATCTTCTTTCCCGAAAATCATCCTCCACCAACGAAAAAACCCTAAAAACCCCTCCACCTCCACGGAAAATAGTCGGCCACCCATCCCCCCACCCCCACCCTCATAACCCTCGGGCGAGGGTTTCGAGGGTGGGGGGAGAAGCGACGAGGGGGAGGGGCGACGAGAGGTGGGGTGGCTCGGCTATGGGGTGGTTGTATGGTGGGGGAATAATTTTGGGAAGGGGAAGGGGGTTTATCAGGAGTGTTGGTGGGCCGGGGAGGGGCGTCGGTGGGCAGGGGAGAGTTGTCGGTAGGCGGCAGTGGGAAGGGGAGAGGCGGCGGTAGGATAGGGAGTAGCGGTGGAGGGCGGCTAGGTGGTGGAGGTAGGTTAGAAGGTTGTGGCTGGTGGTGAAGTGGTGGGTAGGGAAAGGGAATGCAAAAGGCTAGGGGGGTGGGGAATCAATTTGGAATAAAAATGGGTAAACTCAAAAATAAAAATGAGGAAAGGGAATGACAAAAACAGACAAGCAAACAACAACAAAGGAAATGATACGCTTTCCCTTTGATAATTAACCCCAACCAGACGGCCCCTAAATGGGGTAGAACCCTTTCACATATACATAGTTCAATGCTTGTATAAATTCAGAATTCAACACTAAATATATAAATTTGAAACATCTATTGACCCAATACCTAATTGATGGCTCTATAATTTGAAAGTAAATCAAGAAAATAAATACTCCCTCCGTGTTTTAATAAGTGTTACAGTTTGATCATACATGCATGTCGAGACATGACTTTGACCAATAATTTATCTAATCATATGTTAATAAAATTATAGGAAAATTCATATCATGAAAGTATACATTATAACGAATCCAATAGTGTATTACACAATATCAATTGTTTTTTATATATTAGTAAATTAATTAAGTCAAAACCATTATGTAAATAGTGAAAAAAGTCAAACTATAACACTTATTAAAACACGGAGGGAGTAATTAAAAACTTATATTCGAGATTAGATGTTAAATCCATATGTATTATAATTGATTACACCGTATACAAATAAATATATACATAGAAACACAAATGGAGTGTGCAAGTATATTTTGAAGATATCATAAACACTATTGAAATTTGGGGAAAATATAAAGAATGAATTTGGAAAGAAATGAATTCGAAAAAAGAGAAGAGGTAAAAGAAAATGAATTTGGAAAAAAGAAAAAAGCTAAGAAAAATAGGGGAGTAATGATTACAAATATGGAAAAATGGAGAAAATGACTACATTCTCATTAAATGCATTGCCTACCCAAAGAAGACAAACAATCTTCTTCCCTCTGGCGGCGGATCTCTGTGACAGGGATAGGGATTAAAATATTGCCTTCTTTTCTTTTTTTAATTTAATATTACGAAAACTCCTTTTTCCTTTTTTATATACATGGGTAGAGAAGATGACACGCATCTCTATAGTCTATACTACATTGTGACATTTTTAGGAATTTCCCGTTCATGCAACCGTGCAAATGTGCAATCCTTTTACGAGTAACGCTTAATTGCTTATAATTTGTGTTACTACTCCTTTTGCTTTTCTACGATTATATTTTGATTTTTTACGTCAATATTAAAAAAGACTTTGAGAGTATGTAAAATGAACATATTTATTGTGGAAATAAGTAAATATATTGGTAAATTTCTTCAAAAAAAAAATATATATGTAGGTAAATATAAATATTTGTCATAAATATATTATTTGATAATTGAAAATAATTGCTTAAGAAATATGTAGATATTTTGGTAAATAAAAATAGTAATTCATATATTGAAAGTTGATAATATTAGGGTAAAGGTTAAAGAGTATTGAGGGAGTGAGATAATAAAGGTAAAGAGGTAAAATTTATTTGAGGATAATTTAGAAATAAAACGTCTATTCATATATTGAAAGTTGATAATGTTAGGGTAAAGACTAAGGAGTATTTTCTTTTATTCAACTTCAGGTTAATGGAACAACACAAATGGCAACACTTATTTTTACGGAGTAACAAGCATACAACTCAAATCTAGCACATCTTTCTCCCTATATGTAAGAACGACAATTCTCGAGAATGAAACATATAAAATAAAATAATTAAATAAGGGATAGAGTCATAGGGAGACTAGGATTAGCAGTATCCCTTTTCAAGGCATCATGATTAGCTTGACATACTCCGTATTTTTGTTTTCAGGCTTGGACAAAGTAGTTTTTCTCTCGAGTATTGAGATCTCTAAACACAAATAAATGAAAATTTGAGGATCAAGCTCCTCCAAATACTCCATGAGGAGCACTCCTGGTATCTTATCCTGTTAAAAAAAATACAAATACAAATAAATAAATTGACACATTGTTGATGCATTATTTTTTAGAAAAAAAATTTAAAATTAACATCGTTATCTTTATTAAAGGTCTTTATAACACCTATTTTTTAAAGTACTTCATATATACTTATATTTTGTAAAGTTATATGTGCAATATAATTCATCCATCATTTTCTTACGACATACGAGTACCAAAATAAAATAAAAAAAAAAAAAAAAGACCTTTTTGTGATGTTAATGACTTACGACTTAACGTCCTATTACTACTTTGGCCTTAAGGATAAATATCATGGAGAAGTCTATTAATTACGGAATGTAATTAAAATGAATAAATTACCTACACTTGAAAACTTAAAAAAATTAATGTCACGGTATAAAGGTGAGGGCCCTGTCCCCTGACGGGTAATTAATATCCTTAAATAATACGAAGTAATAATAAAATATTAAAAAAAAAAAAAGAAAAAGAAAAAGGAGGTTAGGGGAAGGTCAGCAGAAAATTCGAAGTAAATTAGCCATAAATAAATCATTTACTTCGAATGTAGGATAATATTTGTAAAAATAAAAGTAGTAAATTATTTTTTTAATGTATTTTCCCACTTTTTTTTTAATTTTTTTTATTTTTTATAAATGAGCTTAAATATCAATGAGTGTATAAAGGGAGAGTATGATCCTATGGAGTGATCACATGATGCCTTGATGTACGCCTTGGGAGTTGGAAGTTGGGATCGCTATGCTCATGATTATGTTGCTATATACGGAGTAATGCTGTATGAGTCCAGTAGGTATTTTATACGAGGCTAACTCGAACCAGATTCAATGTTTTTAATAATCATAGGTTCACTATTGGACACAACGAAGACCGCGGGTTCCAACCAAATGCTGTTTTCTTTCTTTGTACAGTCAATTTTAAGTCTTAAAATGATAGTCTTATTTGTTTTTTTCAAATACCATTAGTATTACTTTTTTTTTTTTTTTTTTACCAAAATTCCCTTCAATTTATAATAATATTTATACAAATTTAACTTTTTCATGTAAATTTTACTTTTCCAACTACTTTTATTACTTTCTCTCTCTACTTTTTTGCATATCCAATGTAAATTAACCTTTCCAATGTACCCTTAATACTTCTTATTTATGTTTATTAATTTCTGTAAAAATTGCCCATAAGAAACTATTATTAAGGGACGGAGAGAGTATACTTTACTATATTAATTTTTAGTTGGAAAAATATAATGTGAGAGAAAAGTGATAATGAGAGTATAGGTATGGTCCGATCTCACATGTCCAAAAATTAAATAGGGCAAAATTTAAGAAACGAACTACTCCGTATAATGATAAGTGGGGCAAAAAATATTAACTCATTTTTTTTAGTTAACACATTTTGACTTTAATACTATTCACACACTTTTCTTTTCATAATTTTTGCTTATCGATAATTAAAGATATTAATGGTCGAATTTGTGCATTGGCAAACGTGACTAAAAAAAGTGTCAACTAAAAAGAAACGGAGGAAGTAATAACTAGTTAAGTATAAATTGATTAAAATACGCTTTCGACATCACCTCTTGAAACATTATTCTCTGTACACATTTTATTAGTATTTTTTTAAGGTAAGATTAAGAATCCTATTGAACCCCACCACCTTTAAATGATTAAGTCAACTTAGCTCCGTAAGCCAACGCTTAAGAGCAGAGGAGAAAAATAAGAGAATCTCCTACTCTCAAACAATTTTAGTTGATTAAGCTCAAACCTGTGACCTTAAAATCACAAAGTGAGTTCCCCACCAACCTCCACCAAACTTTGCTCGGTAACATTTTATTTGTATTGGGTTAGCTAAAACACTACTTCCATTACATGCAACTGGTATTATATAGAGTACATTGCATTTCTCTTTCTATATCTAACCTAAAACAACCAATATAAATATCACCAATAATTTATTTTAATTTGGGATCCAAAATTATAGCGAGGAGTTTTTGGAAAGAAAAAATAAAATTACTCCGTAAAATAAAACAAGGAATACTATAGACAAGAGGGGATAGACAGGGCAGCAAATAAGAGTGTGGGTGCATGTGTCACACCAATAAGGCAAAAATCAGGTGAGATGACATAGAGCACAGCATACGATTGCATTTGAAGAAGAGATGGAAAAGTTTGGCAGGAAGAGAAATTCAGACATCAGTATGACTTCTGGGAGGCGTTTGTTTGTAGCCTTGTAGGGATTGTAGGTGGGGATTAATACCCTTGTATCCTATAATTCCTTTTTTGTTTAATGGAAATTGTTTTATTCTACGTGAAAGGGATAAGGATAAAAAATAGAGTTATCTCTCTATTTTTGTAACAGGGAGGCAGGTATAAGGTGTAGGGATTACTTTTAAAATGTAAAAGACAATTTTACTCTTAATGAAAGGGAAGGAAGAGGGGAGAGGAGAAATGTTAGAAAGGATAGTTATGTAATTGTACTACTTATTCCAATTTAATTCCCAAATCTTACCAAACAATAGATAATATAATTTTTATCCACACCTATTAATTTCCTATCCTTATCGTACCTTCTTATCCTCACTATCCCTACCCCTATTGCCAAACGCCCCGCTGAGGTATTAATTGTCTGTAACTTGTCTCTTCCAACTAACCATCGCTAATGAGGGAAGGAAGGGAGACATCTTTATTTGATTCAATTTTTTTTTTTTACAAAAATAAAATTTAAATTGTTTTTTAAAAGCTGCCATCAGCAGTATGTACACATAGCAATTGACAATGACAATTTTCGTTGACCCACTCTTTTGTACCTCTATATTTAATTAGCCTTTTACCATTTTAATCATCAAACTTCACTTCACCTTTTTTTTTTTTATCTTATATGCGTTTTATTTTAATAAAATCATACCAAGACTAGGAATGTCATTTTCCTGTGTTTATTTTTAGACTACTGTTTTACTACACAATTACACTACTCCGTACTTAATTTAAGCATTACACGCAACCTTATCCACTTGAATGAAGATACACATTAACGTTAGGTCGTTAGTTTTCCACTGGTCATAATTAAACACTACATCTCAGATTCCATGAACATAAAACTTTTAAACTTCTCAAGGGGTGCAAAGAATTTGTTAAGGAATCTGTAAAGAAGAAGACCAGGGAGTGTGCAAATGGCATACTAAATGATCTAAACCATAGAATAATATGTTTATTAGGATAATATGACTCATAATACCTTGGATCAACATTTAACAACCATAGAAATCAAATAAAGCTACAATGACAGTGTTCAAGTAGCAGGCAAAGTGTAAAACTAAAAATTTACCAAGTTTTGATATTCAAATTGCATGAAAGAGGTACCTAATGAATCGGTGCAATCTTGAAGTATATGGTCATAAAATAGTTCCAGTGTGTATAATGGGATCACGAACTGCACCTGCTTCTTTGGGGTCATTTGTATAGCAGCCAAGTTATACTTGTTACAGGAATTACATGATCAATGGCCATATTATTGGCTTACTTAATAAGGGGATGTGTTGAATGCTGTAACATAAATAATGGGATGCCAACCATGTTTATAGAGTAATGGACATTGTGGGGGCAAATACTTCACCTTTTGACTACAATTTCTGTTTATGAGACATCCTTCTCATCACCGTGGTATGGTCTGTGATATTAACTCACTTGCCATCTCCAATCATCCAGTTACAGAGTTAAGCTCTTTAAAATTTTCCATTCCCAAGAACCTGTTGAAATTTTTTACTTCAGTTCCCGCATTAAATAATCCCATAAGAAAACTGTTGTATTAATTTGTTGTAACATCATGTAAGAAATGCATCTAGATATTGGTTGACTTGGTTCTAGTCAAGTGTGTGTTAGGTTAATACAAGCATAAATAAGAATGGGAAGTTAGAATGATAGCAAATCTGGGCTAATCAAAGGTGGCATGTTCAGCAGTTTAGATACAGCCTAACGTGTGTTCTAGCTCTGCCGCACCAATCCTATTGCAGATTAAAAAAAAAAAAAAAAAAAAGGAACCCACAAAGGTTTAAACTTCACCAATGAATATCTGCTCACTAAAAACAGTGAAAGAAACTCAATAAAGCTTCAACTTGGTGGTGTGTAACTATCTATTAAAGGCTGCTAGAGGTTTTTTTTTCATTTCAAAAGTAATTTTGGAAAGGGGGAGAATTGACCATTCAATAAAAAACAGAAGACACATGTCACAGCCTAAAAACACCAAGTCACCAACTGCACATCCATTTCGAAACTGTAGAGGATCCAGTCCCGTCCCTGTGGATAAATCATAATAATGGAACATGATATTAAGGTCCAAATTGCTGATCTCTTAAGTGTTCTTAAACTTGTTTTCTGTCTCCTATTTTCAAATCAGTAATTGAATATCAGTTTCACTATACACTTTGTCTAAAGTTTCTAGAGTTGTTCAGGAGTATTTGACAGGGGGATTACATTTTGAAGTTCTCAATGATTCCTGATAGATGAATCAACTACAGTAGCAACTAAATGATACATAAAATATCCATAAATTATAAACACCAGTGAGGAACACATATTGCAGCAAAATCAGCAGTTCTAAAGCTGCGGAATTACAACTCTAAAAGCATATATTTCACTGCTTGAATTGAGAAGAACCCTCTGCATTATCTGTCACCAGGACAACATGTATCTGAAGCCTAATCAAATGATACTGTACCTAGTAATACATTGAACTTCAATAACAACAATTGAATATCATAATGGAAATTATCATAACAATCAATTTTATGATAAAAAAAAAAAAAAAAAAAAAAAACTGATTGCTATGCCACATACAAAAATAAACTTTAAAAAGCAAATTCTGTTGACAAAGATACAGCACCAAACATAAAGCCAAATTATCAAACCAAAGCAAATTCACTTCTTTAGACCTCTTTTTTTTTCCAGTCACAAGTTCTTTCATAGACTTGGCATTTAAATCAAAGTTTTACCCTGGTGAGGGGCATGCACATAGGAGAAAACTATAAGAAAAGAGGCAGGAGGAAAACAAGAGTAAATATGTAACTATCTTAGAGATAGGACAGCTTAGTCTGGTGAGGTAAACTAGCACTGCACAAGCAAGGTTTAATCATTGCTAATTTGCTATGATCATTATACCACCAAGCAGCAGAAATATAGTTATCTGATGCAATTGGGAATTTGAGTTTTTTAGTCAACTGCACTAAAAAAATTATCCAAGAAGAAACTAAGCATTTCTGTAAATCACCATTTTGACCTCTTACCAACAGCTCTTTCCTCAGATTTAAACCACTTCAAAGATATCAAACACCCTTAGTTAGAATCAATATAGCAACTAGCGGATAAGCTTCCATAAAGCCATAAAAAATAACACGCAATAAATGGAGCCTCGGCAAACTACTTACTAGGCTTGTATGCTAAATCTTGTTCACATCTAGGGCTGTCTATGGCAAATTCCCTTTATGCAACGAAAAATGGAGTTCAATTTAGGAAAAACCAATCATCTAATCTTGATCTCTCTTAATTACCACAACAAATTACTCGAAAAGGCATAATATGATCAAGCTAATTACAAAACCTAGACGTTTTAAATGCATCAAACAATAAATTAAAGTTTGCCAAGTTTAAGCTATTTCAAGTTGACATTATAAAAAATGCTTAGCAAAAAATTTCAAGGAACTTAAGAAATTGAATCTTGTTTCATCTTTCATGTACTAAAGCCATGCACATCCATGATATTTTTCTTAACTGCATCTTCTCTATAACTCTCAAATCTTATAACTAATTTGTCGCTGAAGGTGACTTCAGACTGGATAACAATTGATTGTAGAAGTTGAACCTTGAAAGCTTTTCCCAGATGAAAATTCAGTGACTCCTCAACATTTTCTAAAAAATAAAGATATCCCTTTTGTAGAAGCATCAAAATTAGCACTTTATTTCTTGAATTATATCACCAAATCTCATCAATAACTCCTATCTTTCCAAGTCATTAAAGTAACCCCAAGCCGCCCCACCCTTCTTCCCAAACCATTCACAATAGATTCAATGAAACCTTATAGATTTTTGCTCATATCACATTCTTTTCACACTTCATTAAGAAACTTCCACCTTAACCCGTAATCCTATGATATCAACAAATCGTAGCTTTTCTCACCATTAACAATGTCTTCATCATTAATATTAGAGTAATCACCAAAAAAATCCTACATTTTGATCATTTAATAAGAAAAACTGCCATCTATGGGTTATTAGTAAGGTGGAAGATTTTAAGGCAGGTGTTAAACGAGTAACATTTGCGCAGAAATCCACAAGCCTCTCTCCTATGCTATGCTATGATAGATGCTGCAAGAATTTGCTATTGTGAATAGAAAACAAGGGTTATACAATGCTAAATTGATGATGCTTTTTAGCAGAAGATTACAGTGAATTATTGAATAATTTAGTGTTAATCAGGAAATCAAACTTTCAGTGGTTCAATTTTTACAAAATCAAAGATCACAATTGGATGCTTGCAAATTGGCATAATAAATTAAAGTCATCAAAGCAAAATACTTGGCAACTTACCGCCACCGTCATATTACGGCGTCAGAAATACGCAATTCGCCGGATAGTGGTGGTTCCGGTTGAGATTGTGCAGGTTCCGCCAACATGTCGCCGTCGTTGGGAAGAGGAAACGATTGCAATTCAATTTTGGGCGGAAAAATCACCAAGAAACCAAATTAATTGGGACGGGACTGGGACTGGGACTGGAACCCACTTTCATGTCTAGAGTTAAGTATAAAATAGTGGACTCAACTTTTGCAAAATGTGGGGAAAGGGGACTCTATTTATTTTACAGAGGAAAAGGGGATTGGGTTAAATTTCTGGTGATAAGGGGTAATTTCAGGTGACTTTACTTACCTTTAACCCAAGAAGAATTAAGTCCCCTGTAAATAATTGAGTCCCCTCATTATTGCCATGGTTAAACCAGACAAATTCAATCCCTTCATTAATCATTCCTACTGATTGTTTTAAAAATATAGCCGTTTGAAATTAAGAAAGTGCAACAGCAATACAAAAGCTTTGATCTTGAAATTTTTAATGTTTTTTATTCATAAAAATAATTCTTTCAATAATAATAATAAAAAGCCAAAACTTGTTCTTCAACTCTCTGGTTTTAGCTTATTAATCTTATATTTGTAGCAAAAGCACACATTGCAATTTTGGTGAAGGCTTGTAGAGCCCTAAATTTTTTTTTTTTAAAAAAAAAAGAAAAGAAAAGGAAAAAAATAGATTATATGTGTATATTGCAACAAAAGGCTATTAAGGAGAGTTTCTAAGACAGCCAAGCATCCTTTTATGAGATTCCTAATATGCCCAAACTATATACAAGTGCATGGGTGTGATTATATTAGGTGGTAGGTGTGTTGACAGTGCACGTGAATCAGAGTTAGCTTATGAGATGGTCATGATTTTAAAGAGAAATGTGGAGTTGAAAGATTGAGGATGTAATGAAGATAATGAAGAAAATAAAAATTCAAAGAAAAAGAGGAACGGACTCTATTTTTGATTGGTTTTAATTTAAAATATTTACAAAAATAAAAAAAAAATTAAAAAAAAAACGTACTTTTTTTAGTTGACCAAAGGGACTCAATTGTTAACCAAGGGGACTCAATTGTTTAACCAAGGGGACTCAATTCTTTCCTTTATATATAATTAAAACCCACCGGAAACCCAAACCCATTCTAGCCCAATCCCTTTTCCCTCTATAAAATAAATAGAGTCCCCTTTTCCCATATTTTGTAAGAATTGAGTCCCTTGTTTTATACTTAACTCTTCATGTTTATTTATACAAGCTTAGAAGCGCACAATGCGTGTACGAAAATTTTTGACATAGATTTTTTTGAAATATATTTTGTTTCTAATTCGAAGAACTGTTCACGGCTAAAATATAGATTTCTTCCTTTCTAAGATATGATTTTATTTTTATTTAGAAATATAATTATTTATTTCATTGTATAAATTATAAAAATTATACTTCCTATAATATAGAAGATAAATGTTCTATTATAAAAAAATAGCAATTTTTAGCTCTTTTTTCCTAAATAAAAAAAGCTTTTATTAGTAGAGGCCAACTTTATAGGGGAGAAATAGTAGGATAAACCTTAGAGGAAAAAAAAAAGTAACATGGCTTTCCATAATTTCTTTAAAATCATCTACACTATTTTATTTTTTTAAAAAAAGTTTATAATTATTAAAACATGAAAAACATCATGCCAAGTTGAAAAAAAAAAAATCGATATGAACAACTTGAACTTGATGTGTATATATATATATATATATATATATATATATATATATATATATATATATATATATATATATATATATATATATATATATATATATATATATATATATATATATATATATATATATATATATTGAACACATGAACTTGATGTATATGGTGCTATAAAAAACGGTTTATAGATAGTAAGGGAATGCTTTTTTATTATTATTTTTTTTTAAAAAAAATAATTTTAATAACAGGGTAATTCCCAACCAAAAAAAGTGTTCCTTTAAGAGAAATTACTGTTACTAATAACCTATGATCTGTAAGTATAATCAGCAACAATTTACAGTATCAAATATTCTCATACACTTGATTAACTTCTAAAAATCATAATTAATCATATAATCAACACATAATAACCAATGCAACAATATCCCTAACATGATAAAGAGTAATTAAATGTGTGGTCGTAAAAAAACCATTAATTAGTTAATTACAAAGAGAAGAATAGAAATCATACCAAAAACAATGTTAGTAGGACTCATGGCGACCTTTTACTTACTTTTTTAGTAACAATACGAATCCAAACGCTTAGTATCAGTGAAAGCTACAAAAGACGGTGCCATTTGATTCCCTTTACCATTCTCTATAATCTCAACACAGACATGCTGTCATACTAACACATGAATTTGTGTTGCCAAGATCAACTTTAATGGTCGTAACAACATTGTCAGTTACCTTACCAAACTTGAAACAAATAGAGAAACATTTTCCAATTACAGAGTATTATTTATTATTTTGATTTTTTTTAGAGTATAAATTTTATTTTGTAAGCTGTGAAAAAATTGAATGAGATTATGAGAATGAAATAGAAAAGAAGGGGTAACTGATTTTTTTTTTATACTTGCACAATAGAGGTGAAGGGTTGAAGGAGTGAAGGGGTAATTGTATTTTTTATACGTGCACATCCAATAGAGTAGGTAACTGTTTTTTATTTTTATTTTTTTTAAGAAAAAGTAACTGTATTTATTTATTTTTAAATAGATATATATTTTTTTAATGTGCATTAGTTTATATGGGAATTGAGAAGGAGATTTTGGGAAAAGACAAATTTATCACCCAAGATGCCCTTTCTCTTTATATATTACTATAGATAGATAATCACGTAAAAGACATTTATACCCCTGTTTTAGGGCATATATTCCCAGTATGCCATAATGCCGGAGAGGAGAGTTTATTTCATGTTCTGAGCCCTCCTTCAAATTCCAAACCCTTGACTTGAATTTTCTGGAAAAATAAAATTGAGAAATTAGGGTTTCCCGATTAAATATGAGCGATGGAGGTGAGAAGGTTAAGAGAGAGAATGAAGAAGAAGATGACAACAGCATAAGAGAAAGAAGAGCAATAATCTCAATTGAAAGAGCCGAGCCTGACGATTATGGTCGAGCTGTTTCGAAGATGGCAGTTGGCCAGATTTGCGAAGGGGTTGGTTTTGAAGCCATCAAACAATCTGCTTTGGAAGCAATTTCTGATATTGCGGTTCGATTCATTTGCGACTTAGGCAAATCTGCTTCTTTTTATGCTAATTTAGCTGGTAGATCAGAATCCAACCTTTTCGACATTGTTAAGGGTTTGCAAGGGTTTTCTGAGAATAATATTGTTGATCAGATGTCTGATTTTGTGCGCTCTGTTGAAGATATTGAAATCCCATTTGCACACCCAATTCCAAGGTTTCCTGTTCCTGTCATGAAAAATTCAAGGAAATTGCAAACTCCAAGCTTCTTGCAAATGGGTGAAACTCCGAGCAGTAAGCATATACCCGATTGGTTGCCGGCTTTTCCAGATCCTCATACTTATATTCAATCACCTGTTTGGAGTCAAAAGAAGTTGGATCCTCGGATTAGTAAAGGGGAGCAAGCCAGACAGAGAAGAAAGGCTGAGCGATCTTTGTTGAATTTGCAGCAACGTTTGTTATCCAATGGTTTAGCTGGACCTTCAGGGTCAGTCCCTCCTCATGTTAATGATGGGGAGAGGAGTATGGGAGTTCCGATGGGGAATAACCCGTTCCTCGCCCCGCCATTGCCTCCACCACCACCTGGGAAGAATGCCTATGAAAATGGTGTTCGTGAGAGGAAGCATGTGTTGGTGAAGGAGACGTTTGCTCCGGCCATTGATGCCCTCAAGGGGAATACTGATGATGGAGGATTGGATACGGATGCAATGGAGATAGATAAGAGAGTGGTTCCGAATTCGATTCCGGTGAGAAGGAGGCCAGTGGTGAATTTCAAGTTGAAGGCTGGTAAGAAGATGTTAGTAGAGGATTTGGATATACATCTTAGGAGCAAGGTTAATGAAAAGAGGACAACAATGTTGGGAAGGGATGATGATAAGGATGACAAGAAAAGGAGAGCTGAATTCATTCTAAGGCAGTCTTCAATGGATAATCCTCAAGAAGTGTCTCAGATGTAAATTAGATATTTCTGTAATTGGATTCTTTGTAGGTATAGGAAATACCCTCAGGTTCAGGCCAGTTTCTGAGTGGGGTGATTGTGATTTCACACATTGGTACATCATCTTTCTAGCTTTTAGATTGTAGCAGTATTTTTCTCTCTCCCTTGGACAATTTTGGAGACACTTGTACTACAATTCTTTGAAAATTGAGTCTTCTCTCATCTTTGTAACTTCCTGGTAACCAAAAATGCTAATTAATTGTATTACTGTAATTGAGATAGTGTTGATGAAAATTAAGTTTGTTTACTTACTATTGTTAACTAGCCTTCTGGCCCGTGCAATGCACGGGTTATTCATATAAAATTGTATTGAGAGATAAGTGAAGAAATATCAGTAAGTCATTATAGGGTATAATATGTAATCGGAAACATGATTAAAGAAATTAAAATTATGGAACTTTAATAGAAAAAGAGGCTTAGATAGAAGGTGGAAGGGCTAAAATTAAAGAGAGAATAGGAAAAGGTTGAATTAAGGGGAGAGATGAAGATGAAGAGATAAAGTGTGTATGAAAGATTAAGTATAAATTTAATGAAAGAATTAAAAAAAAAATGGTGCAATAAAAAATTAATAGTGTAAGATGACATGTGGCTCTATGGTTTGAGAAGTGTAATAGAATGGATGAGGACATGTGTCTTTCTTAGTTTCTTGGTTATAGTTTTTAAATACTAAGTATAGATATAGATTTGTTATCCTTAACCAAGTTTTAGGATTGTTGCAAGTTTTGGATAAAGAGTATTTCTGAACATGGGAATGACAAAGTAAGGCTATTGCGACCTAAATTGACCAAATGACCAGTGATTTGTGGTGTCATGTCTACATGACAATAAACACAAGCAGTATCGACTATAATGTTATGACAAAAGAGGCCAGTAGGTGATATCTTTACTATATAAAGGTCTCAATTCTAGTAAAGGAACTACTACAAAACTCATAGTAAGATAGTCAAAATAAAGATCAGTAAGAATGTAATACTAGCAAAAACGTTTGGCTGATGTAGTTAGAATACTACATTTTACAGCAGTAGTATATTCCTAGTACTCAAGAGAACAACACTCGTAGCCAGAGAAAAATTGAAAGTAAAAACGAGATGCCAGCTTGAACACAGTCCCAACTTTCTTGAAGGAAGAACTGAGGTCCTTCCAAATAATAACCTCACTTTTTAAGCTTCATATCAGAATTTGAAAGAGCCACTCTGCCTCGGTGATTGAATATCATGAAGTCCAAGTTCTCAGGTAAAGAAACTATCCTGCAATCATAATCAAATTTCTTAATATCAGTAGAAGTTGAAACACCTATCAGCCTTATCCTAGAACAGTGGAACACCAAATGCATCAGACAACCAAGGAAAGAAGAGGGGGGCGGGTGTTTAAGACTTAAAGCTGATGAGTAGGAGATTAAAGGGGCAGAGAAAGAGGAAAACAGATTAGGAACCCAAATTAAAAAGTATGACATCTTGCAAAAGAAACAGGATGACATATAATCAATTGGCTTCTTTCACAAGACATTGATGAATGGACACCATACACATCAATGCATCTTCAAATAAAGTAATAAGGTGACAGACAAGCTTGATTTACAAACTAAGATATATACAAGTTTGTGTATTGTATTCCACGGACCAAAAGGAAAAAATGGGGATTAACATTATCCTGAACTTTTCATACACAATGTTCAAGTGAATTGAATTTTTGAAGAAATATCACATTTACATACTGTCGTCATAAAGCATTCAGCACAAGCAGTCATCAGCTGATAAATATATGCCTCTATAGATCATCACCACCAGAAGCATACTACACAGAAGTATGTTGAGGTGACATCCCACCTGCCCGGAAAACACTGCAACATACGGAGTATCATTTATGCCTTTAATGCTCTCATCACTAATTACTCACAGACAGCAAATTGGTTGGAATAGAAAAGTTACCAGCTTTGATTCTCTGCCTATACACTATTACTCTGTATCATGTTCCTGATCATGATCACCTGGAACACCATGTGTGCACACTTACATTATTTCTTTCCCTTTACTCCCCATTATCCATAACACCTCTTACCCACTGCAGCTATAAACCTATAAACTTTGCATCATCTAGTCTTCACTTAATGGTTTCCTAAGTTAAATGGCAAATGGTGACAAAAGAAGTAATATTGGTCTATCCACTAAGTAGAGACAGTAAAAGCTAAAAATTGAAAGTTATTGGACAAAGGAAACACCTAGACTAAGAGCAACATAAGAGCTATAGATATAAGTCATAACTGATGACTCATGGGGTTCCAGCCTTGAACAATGATGAGAAAAGAATCCTGAAGAACTAGATAACAGGATAGACCAGGTGCCACTTAAAAGTCAAGAGATAAAAAGATCCAGGGATGATGAAACAGACAATAGTAGCTTAATGGTTATTCTTCAGTCATCAGACATGATTTAAGCTTCAAAAAATGAACCATAGATCTGGGCGCAAATTTCTTGTGGTCTAGGCTTTTTAGTGAGATCTTGGAGTATAGATAGTGCAAATAGGTGTTCAATGCTTTTGTTCCAGATGTTATAAGACTTGTAAAAAATGCCATGGATGCATGTCTCAGAATTACATTTTCATTATTCAAGAATGATTAATATTCGAATGAGTTTAATAGGGAAATTTAAAACCACTACAACAATACCAACAACAAGAAAGCCTTAGTCCCAAAATGATTTTGGGTCGGCTAATATAAAAACCACAACACAAAAAATTCAACAAGTTTACGTTTCCAAAAACATGAATCATGGCACAATTACAAATATACAATACCACTTTAATTTTGGAAATATATTCCGAAATTGGTCCGAAAGCGTGGATTTACCCTTTAATTTTGGACAGTTTTTAAACTTTTCCAAACTCGGAAAACAAAGAGGACAAGGTGAGTTCCATGTACCCCAATAGACTATTTGGGTGGTTGAAAACGTCCAATTTGCCTCTTAACAAATAAACTATTACGCTTATACGATTGTAGATAACCTTTTATGACCTTGGGGAACATCCCTCCACCATCACTTTAATTTCGAAATTATGATTTGAAATCTTAGAAAATAGCCCGATATTGTGTCAAAAATTTAGCCTGTGGAGAACATTTCACATGGCTAGGTTGAGCACCAATGTGCTTCACGAGGGTCCCTTGGGGCCTATTTAGTGTCTAAGACCATGCCTTAGCCCATGACTGTAATTGTAATCATGTCTTACGTACATCGGCCACGCCTACCTTGTGTCCATGCCCCATGCCTAGGCTTTGCCTTGGCTCATACAACAGCAATAGTAGCGCCTGTGCCTTGAAGCACGGTACAATTATTAGCTCTACATGGCCACCAAATAGCCAATACAATAAACTAAATAGTCCTGAATAACTGCACTTCCTTTTGTCCTTCACTCCCACATCAGCCATCTTAGGGGAAACTAGAAATTTACAACTTTAACTTCTTCATTATCATTATTAATAAATAGGGATAGAAAACTAGAATCCCAAAGGGTAATATGAAACTTCCTTTGTTACTGCATATTCAATATGACATTACAATGGTGTTCCTAATTTTAATGTGTTTTTCTTCTGGGAAGCAAGATGGTTTTAAATGTCTGAAAGTAGTTTCAAAACCAAAAACAAAAAAGAAAAAAAAAAAAAAAAACCAACACTCCTTTTCAGAATATCCTAGAATAATAAAAACTTGGGATTGCCCACAAACATCTTCAAAAACACACCAACCAATTTCAAATTTCAATTTTGTACTAAAATAATTTTTTAGCTTCTATTCTTCTAATATAATTCTTAAAATTCCAATTAAACATAGATATCCTACGACCAAACTGGCAACATGAAACAAAATCCTTCCAAAACTTAATACTCAAACAAAAATGGACATTACTTGTACATCAATTGACAAAAAGTTGAATTTCCAAATTTATAACCATTTTAAGACCCTAAGAGCAGTGAAATATGAAGAGCCATAGTAGTGAATTATGAGATCACTAAAGAAATTCCAAGCCTCATGGCTAATGCTAGTTATAAAGATCTTAGCAATGGATATGAGGATATGTGGAAAGATATGGGGATGAATTTTAGCAATGGAATGGAAAGCACGCTTTAGTTGCATGGCTATAAGAAAGAAAGAAACAGTCACCCAATTGAGCAATATGGCCTAAATTTTGCACTTGGAGAAAGTTAGATGAATGGTTTCCAACTTTTATCAAATTGTAGTTAAATCATTTCAAGGAGTATCAACAAGAATAGATTTGATTAAAACTTTCCTATAATCCCATAGAATTAAAACAAACCAACCACCTAGTTCATAGATCTAATATGAAGGGAAATCTAGTAATGCCAAAAGAGATTCCCTTGGGACTTAAGTCTCAAGATCACAATGGGTTATTTGGGAATGTTGGGAAGTATACCAGGACTATTACACAATTTGGTGCTATCATAAAGGATATAAATAGAAAGTGCTCATTTCACTCTACACTCGCATACTGTTCCTACTCATAATCTAATGGTATAATTGTGATACTCTTGGAAGTTAGAAGAGTGTATCTTAACAGATCTATTTATTGGGGGGGGGGGGGGGGGATTCTCAAGCTAGATTGATCCATATAATCAAGGATCAAACAAGGCAAATTGGTAAAAGAATTTATACAGGTATTTAGAGAAGCGCGGGTAAGGCTTGAGGTTAAACATAGATATTCAGGTTGATTATGAGAAGGTACCCAGTACCCACTGTGTCATTTCATCTCAAGTCTCAACCTTCATCGACTCTCTCCATACTAAGTCAATGTGCCCACTTTTCTTTTTCATTTGTCTCAATACAGTTTGGCCTTTTCTACGCTTGGTGAGTTTTCACTATTTTGAAATTATCACTATTTACTTCAATCTTCCAATTACTAAAGTTGGGTAATATCAATTGACTAATTGATATTACCCAACTCCAACTATGATAGCACGAAATCCTTTTCTCCTCCAAAAAATGGGAAAGAAAGGACAAACAGCACACTCTTAGCAATCATATCAAATCCCAAACCTCTACTAAGTATAAATACATAGAGAATTTAGTACAATTCCCTATCGTTTCTCAAAATTAGAAAAGAAACAATAGATAATGATAAAATCCGCCTAAAACAACAGAAGCAGCAACAAAAGGCACAATTCACATAAAAATTGATGCAATCTAGCAATCTATATTCACAATATTAAAATTAGAAGTGCATTTAGTCCAATTACAGATTTTGAACACATAGATCGAAATACTTATCAAAGGCGTAAAGATTGTATACGGTTAAAACTGAAAACAACAAAAAGAGGGAGAAACTTGGACCTGTTTTCCTCAGAAGCTGGATGAATGGAGTGGAAATTGCCAGGAACAGTTAGGCCAGCGTACATACACAACAGAAACCCTAGAATTAATTCAAATACTACCTGCATCATCATCATCATCATCATCATCAAAGAGCAAACCCAAATTAAAAATTCCAGATCAATCAACAAATTAAATCATAAATGAAATCTAGAAATAAATTAAGGACTAACATTAATAGGAGGTCCAGTAAACTCGTCCTCAGTAATCTTCAAGAATCCTCTATCTGACGAAAACGAATGAAACACAAAGAGATGAGTTGAGTTTGCATCTGAAAAACCTAGAAAAAAGTGAGAAGAGAAGAGAGAGAAAAATACATTGAATGGTGGAGTAGGCGGCATGAGAGAGAATAAGAACTCCGAGAAGACCCACTGTAAATCCTAAACCCATCTTTTCTTCTGATTTCACCTTCTCAGATGTTCGCTTGATCGAGAAGGAGGAACACCACTGTCAAGGTTTTTTCGCTGATTTTGTCTTCTGTTATTTTTCTTTATTTATTAAGAAAAATACACTTTAATAATTTCAACTATTGGCGATTTACCTAGAATAATCCCAACTAAGGATTATTTTCTAACAGTCCCAACTTTGTCTCTTATTTTCTTCCAATAGTCCCAACCGATCAACTACGGGTCAACAACCTGTTACAACAGGTCATATGCCACATGTCAACACACGATTGGTCCAAAATAAATAAAAAAAATCAAAAAATAGAAAATGTCATTAAAATAATTAGAAAATACAAAAAAAAAATCAGAAAATTAAAAAAAAAAATCAAATAGTTAAAAAAATAGAAAAAAAAAACAAAAAATTCAAAAAAAAAAAATTAGAAATTCAAAAAAAAAAAAACCGAAAATTACAAAAAAAATTCAGACAATTAAAAAAATTTCAAAAAATTAATAAAGATTAAAAAAATTTAAAGAAACATAAAAAAAAACACCCAAAACCCACCCCTCCCACCACCCCATAACCCTAGCCAGCCACCCCCATCCCTATTCCACGCCAGCGGCCAACCCCCATAACCTCTTAAAATGGCCGGCCGACATCCACCCAGCTCGAAAACCATCCGATCGACCCAAAATCACCCCCCGAAACCACCCCTCTCACTATTCTCCGACCCCCATAACCACCACCTCCTCTTCCCCGACCCTTGAAACAACCCCCTCTCCTTCCCCCTACCATCAAAACCGGCCATTTCGGCGATAGGGGAAAAGAGGAGGGGCTGTTTTGGAGGTCGGGGAAGAGGGAGGGGGTGGTTTTGGGGGTTGGGGAATAGCGAGGGGGTAGTTACGAGGGGTGGTTTTGGGCCAGCCGAGTGGTTTCCGGGATGAGTGGGTGTCAGCCGGCCTTTGTTGGGGGTTATGGGGGTTGGCCGCCGCCGGGGAAAGAGAAGGAGGGTGGCTGGCTAGGGTTACGGGGTGGTGGGAGGGTGACTGGGTGGGTTTTGGGATTTTTCTTTTTTCTTTACTTTTTTGATATTTTTTTTCTAATTTTCTGATTTTTTTTTTACTTTTATGATTTTTAAAAAAAAATATTTTCTGATTTTTTTAATGAATTTTCTAATTGTATTTTTATTTTCTGATTTTTTTTTAAATTTACTGTTTTTTTTTTATTTTTTTATTTTTTTATTGTTTGATTCTTAATGAAATTTTCTGATTTTTTTTCTAATTTTTTAAATTCTAAACTAATCATGTGTTGACACGTGGTATTTGTAAAAAAAAAAAAATTACCTTTTCAACAGGTTATCGGTCATTGGGACCGCTGAAAGAAAATAAGAGGCAAAGTTGGGACTGTTAGAAAATAAACCTTAGTTGGGATTATTCTAGGTAAATCGCCAATAGTTGGGATTATTAAAGTGTATTTTTCCTATTTATTATACGGAGTTAAATGGGGAATTAAGTATACATAAAAATCACAAATACGCCTTAGAGTAAGGGATAGCTCAAGTGGTTATAACTCCCCTTCCAGTTCTAGCCTTTGTAATTCATAAGTATAATGGAGTAAAATACAAAATTCATATAATCAGGTGAAATTTTGTTTATTGAATACCAAAAGGGTCGAAGTTTTGGGGACGGAGGGAGTATTAATTTAGTGTAATTTTTACTTATTGCTAATTAATTTATATTACTCCGTAATAAAAATAATTGTTTTTTTTTTAATAAATTCATGAACTAACTCTACATCTATCCATGTTTTAGGTACTCAATCAACAACTTAACTATTCATAGCAATTTTGTACATAGTTGATTTTGTTGAACCTCTAATGATACTCTTGTTTATATTAACTCTTGATTATTATAAATAGAATTGGTTGGAAACATTACTTAAAATGAACTAATATAGTAATATAGTTCAAATATGAGAGAATCAAGAATGAGTGGGAGACAAAATGTGCCTCCCTTTCTGCTATATAAGGAGTAACTAACTTTTGAATATGTTATGCAAGCCATAGTCAAAATGAAATCATTGGACAAAAAATTAAAAGAGAGTAGCAAATATATCACCCTTCATTCAATACTTAAAACTCTTTTTAAAGTTATGCACGCCTAGATTTTCCAATCCTAATGCAAACATTTCAAGTAAATCAATTTACATGCATTTCATACTTTGACAATTATTTATAGTCTGCATATAGCTTAGCTTGTATTCTCTTATTTCAAAAAAAATAAAAAAAAGCTTGTATTCTCTTTCTCCCTCAAATTAAACAAAACTAGTCATCTGTCTACCTCCTCTAATCCTGGCCGCCATGGTTTAATATCGTGTACTCATACTCCGTATCATATCCTCTACCAGAATGTAGAACAGGATTCTGGTTGTTTTTAGTTTGAATATTAAAATATGTGTATACAGCCCAAGGTTAAGCCCAAAATCTAGCCCAGTTTACTACGTTGGGTTGAGTTTGAGATATAGCTTATATATAGGCCTAACTAGTCTGCCCAACTCCGAGGCTGCAACTGCAAGCCCCTTGTCTAACCTTTTGCTATATTAAAGGCCTGTTCATATTTACTGAATTGAGCTGAATTGAACTAAATTGATTGGAGCTGAACTGAACTAAATAGAGCTGAAATGAATATTTTATGAGAGAAGGAAATTAGAAGCTGAACTGAACTGAACTAATTAGAGCTGAACTGAACTAAAATTAAGTTGAAGTGAACAAGCCCTAAGTATACTCCATTCTTTCTCCAAGTAAGGGCTGCAGTGTAAAGTTAAATGATCCTTTTTACTATCTCTGTTTCACATTATTTGCAACTTTGAAGGGTGCACAAATTTCTAGGCAAAATTTGTTTGTGAGTGTAAGATAGAGAGAGAGAGAGAAAAATAAGAATGCATTTGACGAGGAGAGTGATAAAGAGAAATGACAACCTAAAAATAAAATAAAACATTAGTTGCAAATAATGTGTAGCATCTATTTTTGGCAAAAGTTGCAAAACATATGAAATGGATGTAGTAAAACTCAAAAAAAATATAGATGCTCCATCCTGAACTCTAGTCCACAAACTCAGGAAAAAATAGGAATAAATAAAGAATGGTTGCAAATAGGAAAAAAAAGGGAATTTTTTCAAGTGAAATCCTTTTCAGATATATATTTGGGCCACCATTATTTGTCAAATTTCAGAGAACCATATCATATATTCATATGTACTTGTAGAAGCTAGTGATCATATAAAGCCTGGTTGGAAATTTCATACATTTAGAATATGAATTTTGTCTAATGTGGAATTTGTTAGGTTATGTCATGTGGAACAAGTTTTTTTTATATTCATGTGTTACATCCATCCATCGTATAGATTTCATGGAGTGCTATTGCTCTTGTTTATATTCCAATTTCAATTTCAATTCCAAATTCCGAATACTACAATTATGAAATTGTAAATGTCACAATCAAATCACAATAATTAAAAAATATAGAGGATTATGATAACTTACTAATCATAACAAGTTGAGCATCCAAAGGTCCCCTAATATAATGTCGTCCCCTATATCCATGTTAAAAAAAAAAAAACTTGGTTAACATTTGCAAAACTCATTTATTTATTTATTTATTTTTGTTTTTTTTTTTTTAAACAACTCATTTATTTTTTTGTTACAACATAAATGAACAACATAAACTTCCTCGTGGCACATCCACCATCTACCAATTTAGACCACGTAGAGTGCTAAGATATCTACGATGAATGGCCAAGTCATAGCATTTCATTTTCTATTGCTAATTCTTGATATTTTCCTCTTATTATTAGTGGGCACATCACTTCAATTTCCTAGCTTCTTCCTTCGCTAACTACTTTTTTCTTTTCCTAAAACCATCATTGTTTTGAATTATGACATTTTAACTGTTAATATGCCAATACGGATAATATAACCTTATAATTCTCATTTTTTATTACCGGTTCAAATTAATCTTCAAAAATGGAAGGAGCTAGTAGGCTCCCTTTGAAAGTAGAGTTTGCTTATTCACATCAAAGAAAACAACTTGTAATTGGACCAAAGAACATAATAGTATAAACTTAGCAAAAGCAAATTTATGGTTTATCCTTAAAATAAAAACAATGAATGGTTTATGTTTGTAATTGGTCTGGTTAGGTGTATCGACGCATCAATTTTGCCAGCGGAATAAGTTGGGCCATGTTGGATCATGAAGTGGTTCGAATGGCCCACTCGTCTTAATATTGGGCCTGGATTGCAAAAGTAATAAAATATCAAAGATTGCGACAAGCACAAGGATTGTACGCCCACCCAACCAAAAAGGTATCATCTTGACAAGGAAAGGAGCTCTTCAATTCTTCCACTAATTTCAACCATAACTTACTTTTTTTCTTCTTCTTCTTCTTAATTTTATAGTTTGTATCTGTCTTTTTGTCTGCCATTTTTTATTTATAGAAGCACATTATCATCCATATAAAAATTAATACCACAGCATTAGCATAATAATGTTTGTTATTTTTCAATAGGTATAGTGGAAATATATATAAAAAAGTTAATACTGTCAAATACTGAATACATCTAATTCAATATTGATGATATAAAGTTGAAAATATCTAAATAATGGAGAGAATAAAAATGATCAGAGGATTCATATAAAATAAAAGGCAAATTAAAGGTTGGGTGATAAATCAAAATAATAATTGTGATCAAATAATTTAAGGGGTCCAGGTCCTTTGATGTAATGACATGTATATATGATGATTGATGTATATAAATATAATAAGATTAAATTAGTTGCAGTATGAGATGGAATACGAATACTGTCCATGTATACATGCAAGTATACAACTGTCTGATGATCTTCTCATTTTTATAATTGAACGCATATACATATATAGGATAGTTTTCAAATGACTACAATAAAATTGTAGTCATTATATTAGATGAAATCTGAACCATTCATAAAACTTTGACTAATCCAAACCTTTTATTCGGATGACTTTATTGTTTAAAAGAATATTTTGACAAAATAGAAAGAGAATAAACTACTCCACGTTTTTTCAGTTTCTATCCTTCAATATTACTCTGCTTTGCTTCCTTCTGCTTAGCAATCCCATCTTGTTCAAGAATTTAGTAGGAAAAAAAAAATTACGAATAGGATCTGGTTATGGTGGATTTATGATTTATCATTTGCGACTTCTTTTTTTTTTTAAAATTATTTTTTTAAATTAAAATAGATTACAATTCCTTACATGTACTTCATGGAATAATGGGAGTTGGGCGATTTTTTTTATAAAGCATGATGATGATGAATGCTTAATTTTGGTGGGGAAAAAAAAAATGTAATTGTCCCTTGTTAAATTTAATCCTTAATTATATAATCAACCGTGTTTGATCGATGGAGATGTCCTTTATTTTGGAGGCAGAGAAATCATAAATGAAGTTTAAAACAAACTTTTTTTTTTTTTGCTATATTTTTATGTCAAACAATTACATGAACGGACTAGATTAATCCATAAATTTTGAAGGTCAAGATTGAAAGCAGTTACAATGGCTACATTTTTATTGTAGTCATTGAAAAGTCATCCTACATATATAATGCATTTGATTTGTGGTCGCTAGGCAATTAATTCTCTAATGACTTCATTTTTATAATAACATACAAGCATAGATAAATATTGGTAATTGGTAGAATATGGTAGAATACTAGCTAGGAGTATGAAACATTGAGATGGAATAATAATGAAAATTTGGTTAAAAGAGAAGCTAGCTTAGCTTAAAGAGGCACACCGCACACGTATGGGTTGTACAAATTATAATCATAGATAAATATTATGATGGTTTATTTGTTGTAGACAGAATTATTGAACACAGCTAGATTTAGCTATACCAGACAATCTGCATGATCATCATGATTTACGGTCTTCTTATATTAGTAATCATTCTGGTGGATCCAAATGAAAATCCTCCCTTAAACTTATTCATCGGATTATTATTATTAAACCGGCCTATACAATCTGGTGAAATTTCATTTCAATTTTGTCTTTCTCCTTGAATGCTTTTGTAGGTCGATCGAACCACGTAGTTTTGTATACACCCAGAAGCATATATATAAGAGTGCTCTATGGTTGATGGAATTTGCCCTATAGGTCTTAAATTAGTCATTACGGAGTATAATTAATTTATCTTAATTAACTGATGGTATAATGATTAGTTTATGAAATAGAAGTTGGCGTACTCGTAGAAAAGAAGGATGAAAAATAAATACAGTGCTACGTAAGTGGGAAAATTAAAAATGCTCCCCACAGGAGGAACCTGGTGTAGGAGTAAGTGGGACAAGTACCACGCTTTATTGAATTGTAGACAAAGGAGGCCACCATTAATCACAATAAGGCCCGCCCAATGCCCTACATACATACATATTACACATATAGTATTTTTAACTCTACTGTATGTATCTGTGTTATTTTGTTAAGGTACATACAGTAACAGTATATGTATGTTCTCACCATTACTATATTTATAATGTATACAACCTTTGTTTATATATACTTCCATCCACGACTATATTTGTTTCTCTTCGTGAGAAAAGGTCTTCTAATATTTTCTTTGTTTCATATGATATATTACTTAACATTTACCGACTAGTATGGACATATGGTAGCACTATAGCAGTAGCAATAAATACTGCATGCATAGAAGTTTTAACGTTTTGTGTTCCCTCTTTTGAAGGTAACTAATATTAGAAGCTAGAATCAATTACTTGCGGCAAATGGCTCTTGGGCAAAATCATCCACATACTCAAATGAAAGTTGAGATCAACTACAATCGTAAGAGGGAGTTGCAAAACATGTTAATTTGAAGGGTTAATAAGGATGGTTTTTGATTATTTTCTTACACTACATATTATATATCATGATCATCTACCAACCTAGCTACCCTTACACGAAGTAACTTTTTAGGACACTATAATTAGGATGGCCATATATGTGATGCATACACTTATGACCTAACTAACCGTAATCTAAACTTATTTAATAGCAAGAATACTACAATTGAAAATAGCTTAGGTATGAAAGCACTTAATAAATAATCTATAGAAAAACAAATGCCTTTGTCCCCTAGTAAACAATCCTAATGTTGGAAATGGTTCACACTTTTCCCTAACATACAATTTAATTAAAGAGAAACAATTACAAAATTTTCTACGTGGTCCCTTGACTTATATGGTACGAAACTAGTGCTGTCAAATTTCAAACCGAAACCGTTTAACTGCCCGAAACCGACCGACCCAAATGAGAACCGAACCGATTAAAAATCGATTTTTTTGAAACCGAAAACCGACCCGAACCATATTTTAGTAAACCCGAAACCGAATCGACCCGAATAATGTTAAACCGTATAAGAACCGAACCCGTTAACAAACCGAACCAAATATAAACCGAACTGAAAGAAAACCGAACCGAAAAAAGAACCGAACCGTATCTAACCCGAAACCGGTTCCAACCCGAAACCGTTTAAACTGGCAAAAAAACCGCTTACACCGAACTGTTAGCAAACTGCTACCCGTTTGCACCGAACCATTTAAAAACCGAACTGATTGTAAACCGAATTGGTTATAAACCGAACCGTTTATGAACCAAACCGCTTCTAAATCGAACCGTTTACAAACTTTTTATATAATTAAATGGATTTTTTTTGACGGGAATATAATTAAATCAAACCGTTTACAAACTTTTTTTTTTGACGGGAATATAACTAGTAAGATTAGTATGACTAAACTTGAAACAGAACATAATATGTATCTATAAAATCAATGAGAATTTGTTTATAATATGATGCCTAAATATGAAATGATTCGCGACTTTATATAAAACTTGTGAACGCAAAAGGTTAGCAAGTACTATCAAATTTCAAACTAAAACCATTTAACTGCCCGAATCCAAACAACTTGATAAACAATTTATTTTTTAAAACCAAAAACCGACCCGAACCGTAATTTAGTAAACTTGAAATGGAACCGATATATATAACGTTAAAGTGGTTAAACCATCGAAGAACCGAACCAGTTATAAACTGAACTGAAAAAGAACCAAACCAGTTATAAACTGAACCCAAAAAGAACCGTACCAGTTATAAACTGAACCAAAAAAGAACCGAAGTGTTTTTAACCCGAAACCGTTTCCAACCCGAAACTGTTTGAACTGGGATAAAAACCGTTTACACCGCACCGTTAACAAACCGCAATCCGTTTGCACCGAACCGTTTACTACTCGGACTGTTTACAACCCGAACCGAATGAAAACCGCTTAAAAATAAACCGAAACCGAATCGAACCGATAACCATTTAAACCGAACCAAAACCGACCCGTGAGACAATTAAACCGATTCCAAACCGACCCGATTAAATACCGAACCGATTTCAAACCGAACTGAAACCGAACTGTCAAACCGTTTTGACAGTGCTATACGAAACCATACATATCACCATCATCAATTTGATTCAACCCCCATAAAAATTTGTTTGAACACATGAGTTCCACCTCAAATTCCCACGTAAATGATGATTGATTATCAAAAAGGTTTACCTAAAAGGACTATGTTTAGTAGTTATACTTCTACATGCATTAAAGTCAAAAAAATTTAAAACAAGTCCAAGATCAACAAATTGGTGTAATTGTAGGCTTTAAAGTTCAACTTAAAGATTTGGATCCATTAATCTAAAAGACTTAAAGTAAAGGTCATCTTTTATTAGAAACTTGTTGCAAAATGTGCATTGATTGTTAGTTAATTTGTATAGTGTGAAGGGAAAATACATTTAATTGTCCAAATGTCCTCAAATAAAAATAGGGTATATTAAAGAAATTCAAGTATTCCGTATTAAAGAAATAAATCTAATAATAATACAAAGATAATGGTTATCCTAATGTGAAAAAGACATTTGAATTAATATAAATGCAACAAGTGCCTATCAATCCAAACCGTCCTAGCGAGACAAGTTCATTGGACTTACATAGGTGAACTAATTGTATTTCCATACGTTGCCAAACGGTATAAACTCCCACCAAAAACCAAAATTAATAAAGAAAAGTGTTGGCCTTGCAAGTTTATGTTTTTTTTGGATGTAAGACTATTAGTTCAACAGTGCATGAGTCACGTTGGTCATTAATTAATTTATTTAATTTTAAATAGAATGTTGTAAACAATATCCTACTACAAATCGGAGTTTATTTAATGATGGGGTTTTAATTTCTGGATTTTAATGACTTATATTACACGCATTTGTAGTGATGAAGACCATGAAGCTATACTTATTATAAAATTTGATGATAAATCGTCCAGTTTTTACAAGTGATTACATTTACGTGTATGCTTGAAAAAACATGTATTGAACATTTGTCTTTAAATCTAAAATATAAAGGACAAATAACATTTTTCTGTCGGTAGAATATGGGTTCTTGATCGATTGGAGATAAATGATGAGAATTTTAGATGATAATATTATTTAAAGGATGTACCAATTTCAATATAAGAGGGTAAGATCCACATGAAAACGAAGGCTACTCAAATAATTCAAGTAGCAAATATATTGTGCTATGGACTTATTTTGTTACTCTGTATACTCCTTGCTCAATATTTGAGTTTATTAAACTCATCATAATTCATAACTCATAACTTGTTATAGCTCAATTTTTAGCATGGCTGTCTATCATATTACTCGTAGTAATTTGGTCCCATTTATTAAAAATAAATAAATAAATAAATAAATAAAACAACAACTTAAGAAACTGATAATAATTATTAATATCCAAAATAAATTAAACTCAACAAAATAGATGAACATCCTTAATTTAGGGTGACAGAGCACTGGACAAACTGTAGTGGGCATTGGCGAAGAACACTAAAATAAGATATACTGCATATTATATTTGAGATATTGTCTTTCTCACCCAATAAATAAACAAGGAGAAACTAACAAGCAAGTTTTATTATTGTCGTTATACATAATTAGGCTATCATAGTTATAATAGTAGCTAGCTAGGACAGTTATATAATGAAGTAAAACCTTAATACAAGTATAGAGAATACAGTACATTTTTACGCTGTTCCTATATACTCCTTGCATATTTAGATTTAGAGTACTAGGGAGTAAGATTAGAGTACAACCAGAGTATTTTTTTATGTTGATAGATAGTCAAATTTAGTGGGGTTTTGGGGTTACTATCTGATCAATTTTGTCCTACACTTAATTTATTTGATTAATGAAATGAATACCAATAATTCTACTATAGAAATGTGGAATTGGAACCTTATTGGCATATCATAAACTGTCATTATTCGTCAAATTTAGCTACAAGATCAAATATCTATCTACTATGGATGATTGTTGATTGAGAAGTAAAAACCACGCACAATATAAAAGATACATCGTAAATTGTAAAAAATTATATACGTAGTATAAAGGATGTGTTACGACGTGTAACTTTTATATGTACTTATGCATTTACCTGCAAATTTATTATCACATATTAAATTTAAGAGTGCTTTTTTTTTTTGTACGAAATATTATCTCTACCCAAAATATTTGGATGTTTCTACTATGATCATCTTAGATATGACTATAGGTATACTTAAATCTCATTGGCTGATTTTTGATTTATTTTTTTAGCTTGGTCAAACTTTATTTAAGGGTATTCAAGGTATTTTCTGTTTTTTTAATTCATTTTCTTATTTTCCATAATTCAATTAATGAATTTCTGAAAATATTATTTTAATTTTCGAATTAATTTTATCTAAATCTAATTTTAATAAAATCTAAAATTAAGATTTAAAAAAAAAAAAATCGAAAATTTGTTCTTCGTCGTTCATCGATGTTCATCAATGTTCTTCCTAGTTCTTCCAAATTTTTCATCAAATAATGAAATCAACTACGATTTTATGTTCAATGTACCTTAATTTCAATCGCGCATCAATGGAGACCGAAAAAATAGGCCAATTTTATACAGCCATTGCGCAACTTTATGGTACATATAATCGGTTTTTTCATCCTGTGGGTGGGTTCTTAATCTTTGAATAACATATTTTAATTGTACAAAGTGAAGCATCGGATTCGAAAATAGCGATTCAAGGTATAAGAAATAAAAAAATTTTAAATTTTGAGGTAATATATGTTCGTCATGAAAATCTGAGAAGAAACCGTAACACATTTTTTCTCACAACTTTGTTTGATCCAAAAAATCGAAGATCGAATTATAAACACTGTTTGTGATTAAGGTATTGACCCAAATTTGAATATGACATAGCCTTAATTGAATTTTAATAATTGTAAACAGATAATGACCAAACGTAACATTGGACATTTCCAATTATTATAACAGAATTTACTTCGATGTAAATTTATAATACGATGAACCTAGACATTTATTCGAACTAATCAGTAAACAAAAATTATGGAATCGATATATTTTAAGTTTAGAAATTGCATTTTAATATTGGAAATCACTTATTCTAATTATGATCTTTTCCTAAATTTATATCTTTTTAAATTTTGAATAGATTAAATATTGGTAATCAGTTATTCTACATAGGATATTTTCCTAGTTTATTATCTCTAAAATTTAAATGATTTTTATCTTTTAAATTTTAAAAAATCTTTACAAACAACAGCGTTAGGGTTTTTTGCTTCACATCTTTATCATCCTCGCATATCCTTTTCAACCAAATTTGTTTCACAGTTTGCACAATTATTTTTGTTATTCAAATCATGGTGAAAAAAGCTAAACCCAATGTAAGTATACTCGAAATTGAATTTGTTTTTTGCTATGTATTTTAACCAATATTTAAAATTAAATTAAATTTTTTTTTTATGCGTATGATGAACAACTTTTTATTTTTTTGAAGGAATTATTTATGAACATTGATTTCGTCTATATAGGGTTTATGTTTTAAGCTAATTAAATTCATTGATAATGGTATAATTCCATTTTTAAATTACTCATGATCTCTGGAATTGATTTATCGTTGCAGAAAAGTAAGACAATGGAGAAAGAAATAACTGATATTCACTGCAAACTATCAAACATAGAGTTGACATTGGCTAAACTCGCTGCCGATGTTGCTGCTAGTATGTCACAGAGTTCAACCAAGGTTCCAGAATCAACTGATTGTAGGACTGACGGAGAAGGAGACACTGTTGGTAAAACTCCGCATGGAAATCGTTCGTATTCTCCTTTCCTAAGCCCTGATGGCGAGTTGATGGTTAGCTCACATATCTCAACAACTAAGAGAAAGCTACAAGTTAATGAAGAAGGCGAAGAAGGCGAAGAAGTAGAGGAAAAACACTTCGCTGGCTTCGATGTTGAATCATTCGACATAAGAAATATCCGTTTTACCGAGCCTCAATTTCCACCTGGTCTGGAAACACTCCAAGATCTTAAAGAGGATGAAGAAAAAGCGAAGGACAAAAAGACAAAAGATAAAGTTAGAAGCCCTGATATCAAAGTGCTGACTCCAAAGCCAAAAGAAATAACAACAAAAGAAATTATAAACGAGTTCCATAGCATTTCTGTAAACAACTTTAGAGATCAATAGTAACATGTATTTTGAATAGGTTTTTACCTAATGCAATTAATGATATTACAAAAATAGTGTTTTATCTTTAGAGATCAATAGTAACATATGTAATGGCCAACTTTTATTCTGGCCAAATCATGTACTCCATTTTTACAGATACATTAATAATGAAATTAATAAAACGTATTCACATAAAAAGGGTATGTGATTAATTAATGATAATGTAAAAATAGGCTTTTCCCTAATTGTAAAATACATTGATAATTGAGCACTTTACAATGGCGTTAATGAAAATACAGTGATTAACGATGATGCAACAATAGACTTTTCCCTAATTGTAAATTATGCCCAAATAGGTTTTCACCTAATGTGATTAATGATAATGCAAAAAAAGGCTTTTCCCTAATCATTATTCTAAATGAATCCCAAGCATTATGTAATGACCAACTTTTATTATGGCCAAAACATATACTGCAAAATAGGCTTTTCCCTAATCATTATTGTAAATGAGTCCCAAGCATTATGTAATGACCAACTTTTATTATGGCCAAAACATATACTGCAAAATAGGCTTTTCCCTAATCATTATTCTAAATGAGTCCCAAGCATTATGTAATGACCAACTTTTATTATGGCCAAAACATATACTGCAAAAATAGGCATTTTTTTAACTAAGTTGCATTTTTTTCTAAACATATTTATAAAACACCATCTAACTGTATTCTATTACAAATACTACATTATATTAAAATTATAAACTAAGTAATACTACCTTGTTCATGTCAGCATACTACACAACAAACTTGTCCAAAATATTAATCGAAATAACACATAAGAAATACGAAATAGGTAATGTTCAGAACTAGGATTTGTTAATGCCAATCACATGTCAGTCTCTTGGTCCTTGTTTTCAGTGGTTGAGGACCCACCTTCAGGCTGAAGCTCACTTGCGCTGCCCACATTTGCAGTAGGGTCTTCAGGCGCAACCACATCTGCAGTAGGGTCTTCAGGCACACCCTCATTTGTAGCAGCATCAGCAGCAGCTTGAGGACTTGGTTTTTCCTCCGCACCATCAGCAGGAACATCAAGAGTTGATTCTTCACCCTCAGCAGCAGCAGGAGCTTTAGGAGCTTCAGGAGTTGGTTCTTCGACCGATGATGAAAGCCGCGAAATCACCAATTTGACGCTTGAATCAACGTCCTCCGTGACCTCCTTTTCACTGCCACCACCCTCTTCATCACTCTCTTCCTTTTCCTCACCACTCTCCTCCTTTTTCTCACTTTATGTTTTTTCTTCACTCACCCTTTCCTTTCCTTTGGTTTTTTTGGTTGAAACTTCAGTTTCAACTGCCTTGTCCTTTGCCTTTTTTTTTTTCAACTGTCACAATTTCAACTTCCTTCTCTTTCAACCCCTTCTGTTTTTTCTTTGGTTCCTTTTCACCTTCCTCAAAAATGATCTTCTTCTTCACCGTCCCTTTCTTTTTGTTCACATCTTCTTGTTCTTCTTCTTTTTCTTCAACCACTTTCTTTTTCTTTGAAGGTTGAACCTCTTGTTCACTGTCTGCATAATCACCAGTGCCAGAGTCCTCATCATCCTCATAATCACTGCTCTCCTCCTCATCTTCTTCTTCAGATTTTGCTCTCCTCTTTTTCCTCTTATCTTCTTCACTAGTCACTGGATGATACTCTGCCAAAAAATTAGATATCAGCCTCCACATCTGATTCACGGCTTCACCCCACTTGTCAATCTTATCGTTGATGCGATCAAAGGCTCTCTCAACCATCTCAACATGTGGTTTTGGAGCCTTTAATTTCCTACCATATTCGCTTTATCCTTGTCAGTAACCCCCATCATCTGAAAGATAAACAAATATCCGTTTATACAAGTAAGAGAAAATATGACCAAAAACAAGCACAAACATGTTTTTGACTCACCATAGGTGTGAAGTAGCCCTCTTTTAACTTGCAGATCATTTCATGCAAATTCTTCGTCTTCACATCATTCCAGTCCCTAATCCTTGGCAGATCATACTTCCAAATGTTGTGTAGTCCCTCCCTAGGGGAATACTCACAAAATATTCCCTGCATATATACCCACAAGCTAATTCTTATTACCAGTGTACACAAGGCATACAATAAAATAGATTCTGCCACATTCAGGTAATAACCTATATACAAATATGTCAAAACAATTATTCAAACAGAACTCAGCATAATAAAATGTATATATAAGTAATTACCATTAACAATGTTTGTTAATACCTAATACAATTCAGGACAGAGACAAATCTACATTTGTTTTTAGGTAATGATTAACATAAACATTTGTCTTTACAAACATATACTGAAAATACACTAACAGTCTGCCAGAAAATACTCTGACATATACAGGTAATTACCAATATTCAAAGATGTCAACACACACATCACTCTTTGTTAATACTTTCTCTGGTTGAGGACAGACACAAATTGACTTTTATCATTATGGTAATGATTTACATAAATATATGTCATAACCTACATATATTGAAAATACAAGCGGTTGAGAGATAGTGAATAGTGAATTGTTTCGAATGCCGTGAAACATAAAGTAACCGCCATTACTTTTGGTAAAAAAAAACAAGCGGTTGAGATTGCTTGTTTTTAAAACACTTTTTTAATTTTTTAATTTAAAAAATAAATGGTTACTAAAAACAACTCCTTAAAACACGTAAACCACATCTGTGCAATTGGGTAATTTTTTTTAATTAAAGAAACAATTTTATTTTTTTTTATCAAAAGGAAAACACAAAGAAATAAAAAATGGAATCAATATAATCTTATGATATATAGCATAACTTTAAGATTATATTCCTTTATAACAGATTATTTTTAATAGTTTGTTTTAAGGATAAACTTTATAAAAGATTTTTTTTAATAGTTTGTTTTATTTTACTTTTTTTAACACTACCCAAAATTCCAAAAATTTTTTTTTGTTGTAACTATAACTAATTGATAAACATCAATGATTTTACCAATATAATTTTCACTCAAAAAAAAAAAATTGATTTCAAGAATTAATACTTAAATTTTGTCAAAACACATAATTAATAGTGACAGAATAAAAATTCAAAACATGCAACGTGTCTTAGATAAAATCAAAACAATAAAGAAATTAATATTCAAAACATTAAAATCTTATAAGATAAACATGTCTCGAAATTTATTCAGTTCGAAACTTAGGTAATCACCAACACTAATTCAGGTAATCTCCAAAAAAAAAAAATCTGACAACTAACCAAATAAAAAACTACAGGACCTGTGCAAAAACTGTAAGCACATATTTCAGTCTATGAATTAAGATTTATAAGAATAAACTTTATAAAAAGATTTTTTTTAATAGTTTGTTTTATTTTTCTCTTTTTAACATTACCCAAAAAAAAAATTGATTTGTTGTAACTATAATTGATACACATCAATGATTTTACGAATTTTCACTCAAAAAAAAAATGATTTCAAGAATTAATACTTAAATTTTTTCAAAATACAGAATTAATAGTGACAGAATAAAAATTCAAAACATGAAACGTGTCTTAGATAGAATCAAAATAATAAATAAATAAATATTCAAAACATTAAAAGCTTAGAAGATAAAAATGTCTCGAAACTTAGGTAATCACCAAAACTAATTCAGGTAAACTCCAAAAAAAAAACAATCTGATAACAAACCAAATAAAAAACTGCAGTACTTGTGCAAAAACTGTAAGCACTTATTTCAGCCTAAGAATTAAGATTTATAAGATAACTAATAATCAATGTTTGGATCCCAATCGAATATGGTTGGCACTTTCTCGAATTTACTGACTTCATAGCTATCTGTAGCAGTTGCTGCATCTCCAACATTGTATGTCCTTGGCATGAACTTTATCAAAAGGTCAACAAAACCACCACGTTTGATGACTGGTGGAGCAGCTCCTTGAGACCCGGCTTGGCAATGCGTACCCTGATCCATGAACAGACTGCCCAATATCATGAACCATTGTGTCGACATTTACATTCCCAGTAGTCTTAACATTCTGTTTAGGTTTACCCCTACCCTTTCTTTTCTTTTCTTCTCTTATGATATCCTTCTCCTTAGGATTTTTCTTCTCCTTCTTTATTTCCAGGATCATTTTTGCTAATTTGTCTGTTAGCCAAATAGATCGATCATACGATGTGGAAACCATTCTACAAAGCTGTGTACCTAGACCACTGAGGAAAGTATAACGCCCATTTGCCGATGCCTGATCATTTCTCTTTTGAAGTTCTTGCTGCTTCAATGAATTTGATATATTGCTCTTCGCTTTTATTGTCCACCTTCGAAGAATGCAACTTTGTGGTAGTTCAACCATTCCTCTATATTTCATGACCGCAAACATATGTCGACAAGGTAGACCAACTGCATTGTATTTCATACAACAACAAACCAGTTGTTTTAGCTTATCATTGTAGCACACAATGTAATTACAATCTTTCACCACACAATCATTTAACACGTAGGTAGTTGACGACCCATCACGATGCCCTTTCTCTTCTTTCACCTTTGTCACAATGTGTCTTGATTCAAACTCAAGCTCTTTACAAAACACTTCGTACACATTTCTTGTGTAGGTTCGGGCTGCTTGAGTTTTTATTTCAGTCAACACACCAGTTATAACGGGAAATGTGTGAGTGGATATGTAATCATCTTTGTCTTCTTCAAATCGGATATATTCAAGCACTTGGTCATACAGCTCCACAAAACGATACAACATTATCTTAGATGTTATAACCGTTTTAAGTGTGCTATTCATAGACTCACATCTTTGAGTGCTTCTCATACCTGCACATAAAATATGTAATGACTAATATATTTATCACTCAACACATATTTCTGCACATCTGCATATTTTTATATTTACTACCCAAACATTGATAATGACATACAAATATGTTTAGCATTGCACAAAAAAAAAACACTAGTTTTATTCAAGAATATATAACACAGGTTTTCAGCTTAGGGACTTCTGTCATAAAATTGGTAACCACCTATATAAGCATGCATCATTACACAAAGAATAAATTAGTCAGATCAAATACATGGGTAACCACCTATATACGCATGCATCATTACACCATGGATAAATTAGTAAGATCAAATACATGGGTAACCGCCAGAACAGTAAATGTAATGATTTATATATTTATTGGTAATTGCATATAAAAAATAATGTACTTACCTGCATAAAATTGTCCAACCATAAAAGCCTCAGCCCATTTTGCTTTGTCATTATACAGATCTTGTGCCCACTTTTTATCTCTCACTTCATCATATGCCTTCATTAAGTCTTCCCATGCTTGTTCAAACTCAGAAGGTTTCCGAGCGCCGTCTACACATTTCATGATTCCACTGCAAAAGTGTCTGTTTGTATGGCCCTTGATGTTGCGCATAAGATGCCATAGACATAGCCTATGGTGAGCATGTTTGAACACTTCTCCAACAGCGGTTGCCATAGCCTTGTCCCCATCCGTGACAACAGTGTAAGGAGCAACGTTGCCTCCCGCCTCGAGTAATTGTCTAAGCACCCATATGTACGTGTCTGTTTTTTCATTTGCGATCAAAGCAACACCAAACGGCACGGTCTTCCTGTGGTGGTTGACACCTACAATCACCACAAATGGTTTGTTGTACGCGTTGACTTTATAAGTCGTGTCGAATGCAATTACTGATCCAAAAGCCTTGTAATCCGCTTGGCATATCCCATCACACCAAAACATTTTGTCAATACCATCATAATCATCACGTGTGTACCTTAAAAAAAGAAGGGTGAACCATATTAGCCAAAGAGGTGAACCGGGTGGAACGCCAAAACAAAAAAATCAATCACGTGTTTACCTTAAAAAAAAGGAAGGGTCAGCGGCTTTCTTTCCAAGTAAGTACGCTAACACGGTTTCTGTGTCTCCATCCTTTATCTCCTGTTTTTTGAACTTCTCACACGTATTATACAAGTCTTTTGTTAAGAACCCAACTTCACGAATTCCCCCTGCTGTTATTTCTAAATTCCTCATAGTGATGGATGGTTTCACTCCAGATTCAATTAAGGACTTAATTCGAAGCTCATCGGCTTCGCTGACTTTTCGATGGCTCCTGTCATGTATTTTAACAACATGAACATTAATTAACGAATGTAATATCTAATTAGTTGTGATGTATATGACAAAAAGTGAAAACCAACCTTTCAAAATAGACTTGGTTCATGGGAACTAATTCATGGCCATTGTGCTCAGCCACGAATTCCTTCACGTACCATGAATTATCCCGATGATCCCACTTGAAACTTATGAATGCTTTGCAACCACATCGTGTTATCGGCCTCTCTCTACGCTTTCTATCAGGTCTTTTAAAGTGTTTCGTTTCTCGAAACCCTTCTCTGTTACACCAAATCTTTTGAGAAGTCGGATGACCATCAATTTTGCTCGTTGTTGCATGCTTTAGACGGATTCCAAAACCTTTAACCTTGGCATACATCTTATAAAATTTAATGCAAGTATGATGGCTTTTGAAAGACAGTTGTTGCATATCTTGAAAAGTGAATTCTTCTATCTTCTTGCCAATTTTTTCCCACATGTCAGCAAACGAATCAAGAATTTTATCATCGTCAGTGTCTGATACATTATCAATCTCATCTCCATCATCACTATCCTGAATAATTAGGGGACAAATGTCGTAGTTAGGATTTTTTTACATTGCTAACAAATCAAGTTTTTTGCTATGTATCGTTAATAAAGTATGAATTAATTAAATATAAACAAACCACAGTCAGAAGATATAAATTTCACCTACCTCAACAACATGATCATCAGCTTGATTGGTATCATTAGCATGCATATGTGAGCTTTCTCCTCCATCAACATCCATATTAACCTAACACACCACAGACCCGTGGAGAATTTGAATTTCAAAGTTTGAAAAAGGTTGTATACGGTTACTGAAAAATTAAACCCTAAAAAGGTTGTAAATAACCACTATAAAGGATAATAATGAATCATCCCTTATTTTTGGTAAATGATAATTACAAATCTTTTACGTTATTCTTATATTTGACTAATATTTTACGGAAGATTATAATATTTTTATATTTCTGGTAATTATCTTTACAATGATTTGAATATTTTTATAAATATCTTTACGTTATTCTTATATTTTTAATTTTTTTTTTTGTTTGAAAGATATTTTTGTTAACTATTTGTTTATATCAGAATTTTAAAAACAATTATTTTTTTTTTAACTGATGAGAAACTGAAGCTAGGGGAATAGATGTTATGGGAGGTATATCTTTTCAACCTTATTTTATTATAGATTGTCGTTGCTGTATGTAATCAGTCTAATAATTGGTATTGACAAATACATCTTTTGGTTAATACACATATACGTAGATTAGTATTTAAATCACCTCAATATTTGTGTTTATATAATTACATTATTAACATAATGTAGGAAGGACCTCTCTAACTTGACGCAAATATTGTTTCATGAAGGGTTAAATATCATGTAAACATTTATGAAATATATATTTCTCTATATTTATATTTATTTCATTATTTTCTTAAGGTAATGACCTTTTTGATTATATGTTAAACCCTTTTACACGATTTCTGATTAAATTAATAAATCGAACCCTTTTCTTATTACAATATTATACAGAAATCATTAACATAAATTTCTGTAGCGCTAATTACAATGTTGTTCAATAATCCCCTATTAACATAAATTTTGGTTATTAACATGAATATGATTTTAATTACCATAAACTAATCAGTTTACCATAACTAATTATTCCATATTAAGTGCCTATAATTACGGTGCAAATTATTCTATTACTCTTTTAATTAAAGTATTAAATTATTGTTGATTTAAATCTCAGCACAGTTTACCATAACCGTTGTTGATTTAAATCTCAGCACATTTTAATTAAAGTATTGTTTTTTTTAAGGCAAGAATAGTATAATAACTTAAGTAAGTATAAACTTTCTCTCCAAATAAAATATAAATTAAAAATTGACCTATGCATAATATATAGCAACAACAATAAAACAATTTCCGTATTATTCAATATAATGATTATGACACACAAATATAAAAAAAATAAAAAACAAAGCAAAAACCCTTATGGTTTTATTCGAAATTAACTAGACTCATCATCAAATTAAAAACATAATAACATAAACGTTAATTATTACAATTAAAAACATCTAATCATCCAACGTAAGATCAATAAAATCAATAAATACGGTTATCTTGGGAACTTTTTCAGTACGTTTGGTGAACCAATTTGGAGTCCATGTTTCTTCATTTAAAACAACATCATAACGCGTCTCCGCAATTTCAAGAACACGCTTTCCATTCTCATTCAGCGGTAACTTGTTGAACATGTGTTGCTCTTTGTAGTAGGAGTTCAGCTCGAGCCGAAAGATGTTTTTAAGAAACTCTGACACGGTTACATCATCACTCAAAGACTCGGCTTGTGTTACACCACAAACGATGATTAGTCTTTTCATAAATATGCGTATTTCGATTAAATCTTTTGCATGACTTACATCATCACCTAACATTCCGGGAAGAGGCCCATCATCCGGGTTGTCATCGTAGGGCAATCCTTTAAACATACGATACACTGTAACTTCATCGGCAATAACCATTTCTAACGTAGGTAATTGCCCACAAGCATGCAATATGTCGCTTACCTTTTTTTCTCCAATACTATAAAGTAAATGAGTTATAAATAACCTAAATTCAATTATGTCAAACTCATGATCAAAGACTGCTTCTGGACTAGGAGGCATTTCAGATGATATTGAAATTAAGAAGAACTGTGCTGCTTTCAATTGGTGATTTAGCTGCGAATATAAAGCATAAAATTAGCGCCAAAATGGTTTATTTTCCCACCAAAAGTTGGCGCCAAAATGTGCATTCCAATATCCCTTTAGAGAATATTTAGATCAATATAAAATTGTATTTTGTTAAACAGGAATAAATCCTTGCAGATTAGATATCATAAGATAAATATTAGTAAAGTCAATCTAATCCTAAAATAGCCTTTTATAGAATTTATAATATTGTTTCCGCCTGTAATATAAATTCGTAAGACTTAAAAATAATTGATAAAAACCAATAAAGTTTTCAAGCTAAACCAATAAAGAGTATGCGGGGATGATAAGCATGTGAATAAAAAAACCCTAACTTTTTTGTTTGTAAAATATTTTTAAAATTTAAAAGATAATTTAAAATTTAAAATCATTTAACTTTTAAAGGAAATAAATTAGGGAAACATCCTATTCTGATTTCCAATATATAATCTATTCAAAATTTAAAAAGATAGAAAATTAGGAAAAGATCCTATTTAGAATAAGTGATTTCCAATATTAAAATGCAATTTCTAGACTTAAAAGATATCGATTCCATAATTTCAAATAATTGATTAATTTAAATCATTGTCCGGGTTCATTGTATTGAGAATTTCCATCGAACTAAATTCTATTATGCAAATTGGAAATGTCCAATATAGTGTACGGTCATTACCTTTTTATAATTAATAAAATTCAGTTAAGGCTATGTCATATTTATATTCTGGTCAATACCTTAATCACAAACAAGTTTTATATTTCGATCTTCGATTTTTCGGATCAAAGAAGGTTGTGAAAAAATGTGATACCGTTTCTTCTCAGATTTTCATACGAACATATATTACCGAAAAACTTAAAATTTTTAGATCGTAATGCATAAAATCGCTATTTTCGCATTCGATGCTTGACTTTGTACAATTAAAATCTATAATTCAAAGATTAAGAATCCCTTGCGAGAAGATGATAGTAACCGATTATGTGAACTAGAAAATTGCGCAATGGCTGTATAAATCTAGCCTATTTTTCGATTTCCATTGATGCGCGATTGAAATTAAGGTACATGGAAAATAAATTCGTGGTTGATTTCATTATTTGATGAAAAATTTGGAAGAACTAGGAAGAACATTGATGAACATCGATAAACGACGAAGAACAAATTTTCGATTTTTTTTTTTTTAATCTTAATTTTAGATTTTATTAAAATTAGATTTAGATAAAATTAATTCGAAAATTAAAATAATATTTTCAGAAAATAATAAATTGAATTATGGAAAATAAGAAAATGAAATAAAAAAAGGAAAATACCTTAAATACCCTTAATGAATGTTTGACCAAGCTAAAAAAATAAATCTAAAATCAGCCAATGAAAATTGAGTATAGTGATGGTCATTGTGAGAGTGACCATACTAGAATTTTTAAAAAAAATTACATGCTTATTACGGAGTAAAAGACTTTCAAAAACATCTCATCTAAGTTTCACTACATTCCAAATAGTCTTGAAAATTTAATCACTGCTACAACTGAAGTGGTATAATCAACCGGATATATGATTTTGTAGTCATGTACTTACTTGTTTTTGTTTAAGAAAACTATGAACAGTCTACATGATCAAAACCTATGGTGTAAAAAAACTGGAGGATCAACCATGAATATCACCCAGCAAATTGATTAATACTTCTTACTTAACTTTATTCCTCCAAGCTTAGCTTAGCAGCAAGGTTTAAGCAGAGATTAGAATTAATATATTGGAAAATCAGATAAGTTTCCTTACTATGCATCAATCATGCCCCCATTTAGGATACTTAAAGTTAAAAGACCATCGATCCTCAAATCCTCTCCACTTTTGTGATGGTCATTTATTAAAGCATTAAAATCCTTTCTCATTTATTCAAAGAAAATAAAAAATAATCCTTTTACTCATATGCAAAAATATCTCAAATCTTTTTTCTTCATTATAAGACAACCTTAGTACCAAAAATAACTGTGGACCATCTTAAGTCTGTATATCTTTAATAGGAACACACATAAACTAGATAATTGCCAAATAGATTATTACTAGTATGTATAGTCTGTATATCTTTAATAGCAACACCAATGTTAATCAAGACTATAGATGATTAGGGCCTGTTTTATTCAGCTTAATTTCAGTTCAATTAAGCTCCAATTAGTTTAGTTCAGTTCACTTTCTAATTTCCTTATTTCATAAACAATTCATTTCAGCTCTATTCAGTTCAATTCAGTTCATTTTAGCTCTAATTAGTTCAGTTCCAATTGGTTCGGTTCAGTTCAGTTCCAATCAGTTCAATTATTTTCATTAAATTGGAACAAGCTCGTACTCCCTTTATACCATATACGAAATACTCCGTACAAAGTAAAAGTACCTTTAAAAAATTAAAAGAAAACATATATTACGAGTCTGTTCTCTTCAGCTTAATTTCAGTTCAGTTTAGCTCCAATCAGTTCGGTTCAGTTCCTAATTTCCTTCTCTCATAAAATATTCAATTCAGTTCAGTTTAGCTTCAATCAGTTTAGTTTAGTTTAGCTCAGTTCAGTAAATCAGAACAGACCCTACGTATATATCAGAATGAAAAGCATGGAGATAATCAGCATAACAAATCGTACCACAAAGTATTCAGTTTAATAACTCTTGACCTCTCTATATAAGTCTATAATCTATATATACAAGAAGTACTCTATAAGCTTTAATAATCATTATTATATACTTGGTATTAAATTGTTTGTACTAAAGTAATAGTATACTCCTACTATATAGTTACAATTTGGTACCCGTACCCCTGATTTCCTAAGGTCATTACCTTTTAGTTTTGTATAAGGTCACCTAAAAAGATAGAAATATTACAAAGTCAATTACGGAAGCATAAAGTCAACTATGGTTAGTAATGGAATAAACTTGTCCTTTAATAATTAATGTGATATGATTCCACCATCTACATTTAACGTATGCATACTTGCTAATTATACTACATATGCATAACGTAAGAGCTCCTAATTTTGTGGGATGGAGAATTGAAGATGCCTTTAAAAATAGAAATAATGCCATACAATTATACACACAGTATGTAAGTAATAGTAGTAGTAGTTGTTGTTGCTGCCGCCGCCCAAAGAAGCAGAGGCACAGAAATGATGCGCTGTCACGTAACAGTATGAAGAACAATTGAGGTATCTTATCTATCAACGCATGCATGCATTTGGCCATTGGCCAGACGATTGAGATAATGTTAATGTGTATTAGCATTTTAGAAGTGACACACAATACAAACAAAATACATTATAACATTTTTCCGAGATCCAATTATTGTAATGTTAGTATTGCTTATAGCTTCAAATTATAGGCATTATTATATACTACTATATTGGTCATGAAAAGAGGAAATAGAGATAGAAGAAAAGATGAACGCGCTTGAGCTAATACATGTACAAATAAAATTAGTACATAGTTATATTTAATATCCACATTATATAGTTTTTAGTTGCAACAAATAAATTTATTTTGTCTCACCTATTAGCTACAACTAAAAATTAGCGAAGGAAGTATAGTGAAACAATCATGACCAATATATATAATAATGCCTATAATTTGATATCAACAATTGTGACAACTCATCCTTTCATTGTTATAAAGTATCATTTTCCTTACAATCTATTAAGAAGTCATAAGTCATAAAATTGTTTAATAAAATCCAATTCAATTCCTCTATGATTGACTAAGCAGCTAGACAAAACTAATCCTATCAACTTAATTATAAATTACCAATTAAACTAATAGCTCATAGGAACTTTATTCCCTTTCTTATTGGTTTTCTTCCATTGTTATCATTTCCTGTCTAATCATCTTTTTAGAATCAAACAAATTGTTGGTAAATTGTATCTATGTTTGACAAAGTGATCACATAAATTTTTATAGGTGTATGTTTTTGTTTTTATTTTTATTTTTAATTTTAAGGGAAAGTATTATATACTTCATACAAGAAACGTGAGTATTTGATATACGGAGTACAAACTTTGTATATCACTTTCCCAATATAACCTTGTGCGAGTAAATATTTTACCCTTAATCCTAGAGTCTGATCTCCACATATCCGCGTAAGAAAACACATGACAGATTGACAGGTATAGGATTTGGTATTATAGAAATAGAGGCATCTACTTGTGAAAGAAAAGTTTATAGACAGACAAGTTGACAATATTAGATAATCCAATAAATAGGTAGCAACTGTAAAAGCTGGAAAAGAAAAACAAAAAGTGCAATGAAGAGGAGGATCTAAGGAAGAAGATGAAAGAGGGCAATGCAGAAGATGTATAAATGTATAATGTACTGCATTCAATTCAATTTCAATTTCAATTCAATTCAAAATTGAATTAAATGAATTACTGAATTCTTATAAATTTAGTTAAGGCTCGCTCGCTGTTAGACGTACGTAAACCCGAGTAAATGCTAAAGTCTGCCACCGACGGCGACTCTGTCTCTATATACCAAGACAAACTACACTTTTTTCATACGTTATTATTTCTTACATTGTTTTTTTCTTTCCTTATAATTTCATACGAAGTAATTGTTACTCCGATATAAAGAGTACGCCCCTTATTATGTGTATTTGTAGTAAATGTCATCATGTAAATATTTCCTCCATTATTGTTGAATGTTGGGTTTTTTTTTTTTGGTTTAAAGTTTAGTTATTGTTTAAGGGACTAGCTAGCTTTGATGCTTTTAAGATGGACAGCAAACTCAGCCATGACAATTCCCATGCTACTTTGGATGTTGTTTATATTATTAACTGACCCATTATATTATTATTATTATTATACTATGTCTTATACAAGTCAATCGATTTTCTATGTTTTATCGATTTTAAGGCCTTACTTTATCCTATTCCACATTTCTTATTACTCAGTAATAAACTAGTTACATATCCAAGTCTCGAAGTTGGCATCATTTGTTTAATTAAGTTGATAAAGGATTATCATCATGGATATTCATTTTCATCTACTCGTACAAAGGAAGTTGAGAATTTAAAATCTTTACAGTATAAAATTAAATAAAAAGTAAAATGAAAATGCTATAGAGTATTACGTATGGATAACATAGCAACTCAAAAACTATTTTGCATTAAAGCTCATCAATTAAACACTTTAGTTATGCCAGCTTCAGTTGAACATACAGAAATCAGTTCGGAGTATTATTATCTTATTACTTAACTTGCATTATTGAATCATTTTATATAAGAAGAGTTTATTTAATCAAATAGGACAAGTAAAATGAGATACGAAGAGTAACACAAAGAAAGGATGACCCCATAGCCCTAATTCAAACATTGATCAATCTCGTGCCCCAATTGGGAGTATATACAGTTAATAGAGTAGGAACTAGCTAGGAAGTACTTGTAGGAGAGACGGTAATTGAAAAGTTGAAAACTACTCCTAATTCCTAAATGGCTACCTACATAGGTAGTTACTACAATTAACGTATGGTAATACAGTTGTAAAGTATGAACATTCACATTAGTCGAAGAAATAACAGCATTCATCTATTCTACAAGAGTAAAAAAAAAAATGAGGGAGATAGTAAAAAAAAGGAAAGGGGGTATACTGAAAAAGAAAAAGAGAAGAAGAAGTGGTCCAAAAAGAGACAATGAGCATGGGCCTAACCCCTGTCACTGACTTTGACCCTTGCAGTCCCTACTATACTAGTTTATGGACTTTCCCTATTTCACATTCTTATTTCAATTGTTCCAGGTCCCAACTCCCAATACCAAAACGATTCATTTTAAACTTGTAAATTACATCTATGCCCTCAAAGATCAATCAACCATTGTAGACTAGATTCCACCAAATACACAAGCGCCACATGGGCAGAAGAGTCATTCACATGTGATTATAAAATGATGTCATTGGGATCCCATTTTTTTATTTATGGTCAAAATCAAATGGGGCGTACTCTTCGACTGCATTGTTTCTTGTTCCTTGTTCAGTTTGGCTGCTTTTAAATACTGTATTTATTTCTCCCTCCCAAGGAGTAATACTTACTTCCGTTTTTTATTAGTTAACACGTATTTTTTTTTAAGAAGTTTTTTATTAGTTGACACGTTTTCTTTTTGGGTAAATTTTATACCTTACTTTTAAAGTGTATCTCACTTGCTTTTTTTTAGTTGACACGTTTTCTCTCTCTCTTTTCTCCTTAATATATATGCCTAAATTAAACGTGTTAACTAAATAGAAACGGAGGAAGTATATTATTCTGTTAAAAAAATACAACTTCGATCCTATTGTGTTGTGCATAAATGAAAAACTGTTTAAAAAAATAATAAATAAATAAAATCAAAGAGAGGAAGAGAGATCCTCTTCATCTCAAATCACAATCGCAACTTTCTCTGCTTTTTATAAACAAACAAACAAAAAAAAAAAAAAAAAAAAAAAAAAAAAAAAAAAAAAAAAAATCTAATCTCTGTTTAAGTGAACCCCCTCCTCCACATCCACATCCAATGACCAATGCCTCCGCTTTAACCGTAAAAGTCTCCCCACCACCATCACCACCTCCATTTCTCATTTCCCAAATCACTCTTTTTTTTTAAATTTTTTTTTTAAAATCAGTCTTTTTGAGATTGAGCTTAAAAAATAATGGGGTCCTTCCTTGCAACAAAAGTCACGTAAATTATGCAAACATTTCTCATCATCTATCCTTTACCACCTTCTAATCACTATCTTAACTATACTATTAAACTAATATTCACTACCTAAGTAGTACGTACAAAAGATGATTTGAGATAAATTATCTTCTATAAACCCAATTTAACCCTGTACAATTGTTATTCCCATACACATCCTTCCCATTTTCTCTCTTTCTTTTTTCCTTTTTCTTTTTTTTTTTTTTTTTTTGGGAAAAAAAATAAACACATTTCCCCTTTTCACTCTATACCAATCTTTCAATTCCCTCTTACTTGAATCGCTACAAAATTCTACCCCCATTACACAGGAATAATTCAATAAGAATATTACCCACCTATCCAATTTACGATTATACCTCCACCCATTTCAATGTACAAGAATACAATCCCATTGGCTGATCAACAAAACTCGGCCAAGGCTGTAATCATTCATCCACTCATCGCGAATCTAATTCACCATCTCTAGTGATTGCCATTGCTGCGTTAACCGCCCATTTTCTCCCACCTACCAAATGAGTATGTAGGAGCCTTTTTGGTCCCAATGTTGTGAACATTACTATCAACAATATTGTTGAATAGTTCTTGACTTGTGATTCATTCCACGTGGAGGGGGACCCTAGCACCGATGGGAGCTTCCTTTTTCCAATGGAACAGTGCCACCATTCTAGGCTGTGTTCTAGATTTTCTCTCTCCCTTTCTCCACTGCTATCTGTCTTCAACAAATATTCTTCCGATGAAGTCACGATATCTCTTTGAATATAGCTTAGGATCCACCGCTGATATCGACGTTGGATCAGCTTGCAGAGATTTATAGGCATGCTCTAATCTCTTGCTGATATCATAATCTTGCAAAATGTCAATTATCCCAAAGTAAAGTATTACTTCATAGATTTCACCATTTCTAGCAGGGGCCAGATTTCCGTAACCCCCAGGAATGTACTGATCAAAATCACTTCTCCTGGCAAGCCGCTCTGCTCTGGCTGGCATGTTAGCCCCTAATCTGATCAACGGTTTCCTGATCAAACAAATTTTACAACATTAATACCCTAAACTTGTCTACAGGTATAAGGACTCAAAACTCGTCTATAGACGAAGGATTCTAAGAGCCATGTCTAATGACAGAAATAACCATGGTATCCCATACCTAATTTCAGGTGGTCAGACTAGAAACAGCAAACTATGTGATCCTTATCCATTGCAGTAATAGGACCATATCCATATCCAAATCTAACTAAAGATGCAAGTCTACTAAGCTACCCACACCAGATCACACACAGCCAATGTCACTTCCAATTATGCATTCCAGCAAGGCCATATTCAATATATGATATAATTATGTATCCTAATCCGAAAGATGAAGTCACCATATCCTAAAACTGATTATGAGGCATACATGTAAAAAAGAGTACAGCAAAATATTCTAAAAACTTTCTAGTTATGAAGTGTCTACAGATACCAATCACATGACTAGCCCAATCAGCTCAAGAAGACATGCATACATCTCCAATCAAGTTTTGACATAGAAAGATAGCATTTTCTTTAAAAGCCAACAACTGAAAAAACCACAATGCAAAATCTTTCACATAAATTATAGTTGAAATTTTCAATGATAGCAGTTCAATGATCGGGAGCAGAAAGCACACCTGCCAGCAAGAACACGGTCCATGTCCTGTAGTTCAGCTTCGAGGAAGCGATGTCCACGCAAGTACTTCTCATTCCGATATGAATCCCGTTTTCCTGGAAAAGCAATGGACATAATTTACTTGGCTTTTATAATCTAAGTACAATACAGTTTTAATGCAAAGAGAAGGATGGGGTTAGTACCACGAAGGACGAATGGGGATAGGCCCATCTTATCCCCTGTATTATCATCGCGGAAGTGAACACCCACTAAAAGACTGTAATCCATGATTTTCTCCGCTTCAAGGAACTCACAATCCCGTTCAACTTGCCTGATAACAGATAAATTTACAATCAATTTAAGCTGCACAATGATAGTAGATAGAGGTTTTCTATGAAAATAATCATGTCCAGTCACTCACTTCATCAATTCCTGATACCAATTCCTTTGGAGGCGGAAGACAAAGTCAAGATCAAGATCCTTGAGGGTAGTAGTTTCATCAATCTCAACCTCGGGCTTCTCTGTAGTCCGACCATGTCGAGATCCTTTCAAGTCAAATCTTCTATGAATACGGTACTCGGAGCAAAACAAATTTCCCATAACAATGAAGCGTGTCTGGTTGAAATCAACAAAACAGATTTTATTAGAACACAAGTGATGAAGATGAGCACAACACAACATTGGTAGTCACATGAAACAAGGGTTGTACCTTAGGTCCACCAGCTGGTTTGACACAATGCACACCATAAAATCGAGTCACGAGTGAATTTTCATAGCGGCAAACGTGTTGGTAGTAACTTGGAAGCATCCTAAGGAGAACCTGAACGGTAGAATCACCCAATTAGGACGGACACGCCTAAATATAATAATAACAAGTTTGATTATTATAGATTATAACTAACACTAGAGCTTGAAAACAAAGGAATCACCGAATTAAAAAGCAGCAGAAACATTTGGTAGAAAAGAAAAATTAAAAAGCACAGGTCAAAAGAAATGGCAAACAAACCTTGACTTCAGATTTCTTGACAGTTTTGATCATATATCGATCATCCTGGGTAAGGTAGAAAAAACTACCACTCTTCCCGGGTGAAGAGAGTTCTCGGAGAGCATCATTCCCACAAATTGCCAGCATATAATCAGCCGGATCTATTTGAAACAGCTCCCTCAGATGTCTAGATCAACCAAATAAATATATTATCAGAATTCATTCATTCATTCAAACTTGAGTATATAATACGATTCACTGACCTGAACACCATAGGACAATAATCCTTCCATCGAAACTCGGTGGATTTATGCGTTGGTGTTAGTTTTGTACCTTCTGGTGGAAACCTTGTCCAGAACTTCTCCTTTGGATCAAAATCACTTGTTTTCAGATCCCTTAATATTGAAGCATGTTTACCAACTGAATATCTGCAATATTCATAATATTAAAACAATCCATCATTAAAAAACACAGCAATAGCATAACAAATTTAGAAAAATCATTATGAAATAAATAAATAAATAAATACCTAATACCGAGTTGAAGATTAAGCATCAAATCATAATTCTTATGACCCTTGGAAATGGTTTGGCCAGGCTTCTTAGCTTCTTTAATAAAACAACAAGGGCTCTTAGCAAGTTGGCGATCCAATCGTACAAATCCATCGCCATAAATCATAGAAGCAGCTTCAACATTATCAATAATATCACAAGTTATATCACCTGCTTCTCCTTCACTTTCCCATATACAAATCCTTGGGAATACCCTCTCTCCTCCTCCAATACCACTATCCATGGAAACCCTTTTCTTAGGATTAAAATTGTTGTTGTTGGTCACAAATAATTCATTCCCATTCGTAATCCCATTCCAGGACGATGGTGGCAGCGGCGGCGGTGGGTAAGAAAAAGTCCCATTCCCTTTGACAGCCCCATTATCCCAGCAACCTTCAAATTTGTTACCATTGGCCCAAATTAAACGGCCTTTTCCACAAATCAAACCATTCTTCCATTCGCCATGGTATTGATTTCCATTCCTCCAAACGTACCTTCCAGTGCCATCCTGTAAATTCCTTCTCCATGAACCCTCATAGAAATCGCCATTAGCATACCTTTTCTCACCATAACCATGTTTTTTATCGGACACCCAAGTGCCCTTGTAAGTATCACCTTCGGCGCCGGTAAAAGTACCTTGTCCTTCCATCCGACCTCCTTTGAACTCACCCTCGTAGGTTGCTCCGGACGGCCATGAAAACTTTCCTTTTCCGTTGGCTTTACCTTTCTTCCACTCTCCTTCGTACATACACCCGTCTGACCAGAGATACTTTCCGACACCGTGTGGGACATTTCCGAGGAATGTTCCTTTGTAGAGATCTCCGTTTGGGAGGTGCTTTTCTACTATTGGAGGGGCTAGTACGCCGTCGTTTTGGTGGTTGGTGGGTGTTACTCTTCGAGTGGTTGCCTGAGACCTGCTTCTGATTAACGGGTTTTTAGAAGATTCCTTTTCCGGTGTTTCTGGGAGTGGTATTATTTCCAATTCCAACATCGATTCAAACATTTTTGCTGATGGGTATTTGGCAAGATTGATAAGGAAGTGAGAATGGAGTTTAAATTATTTATTTATTAAATCTGGAAAGGCTAAATAGGGGTTAGGTTTAGAGGGAAGTTTTCCGGTCTAATCTGCAGCATTTTCCGATGAAGAGAGAGAAAGTAACACAATGTAGCAGAAAAAGAAGAAGAGAGAAAAAGAGTAAAAGTTGTGTGGAGAAGGAAGAAGCAGAGAGAAGAGGGAAGAGAGGACAGAGAGAGAGAGAGAAACAAAAAAATAAAAGTGAAATTTGGGGGATGGTTTGGTGAAGAGGGAGGAGCAAAATCCCTAAGAGAGAGAAGAGGTATGATTTGTCGGTTATACCCCTGGGACCCTTGTGTTTGCAATAAGGGATTCTATTCTCCCTCCTAATTATGTTTATCTTGACGTGACGGAGTCGTGACACATAGGATAGGATTGGGGCGTATATGTACTCCGTATCATTTTTTTAATACCGTATACCTTCAATCTTGTCTTTTAACTTCAATTTTGCCACTTCTACATTACGGAGTACTACGCTTGAACCCCGCTCACTCTTATTGATTTCAAAGTACAATTAATTAACCCTTTTTTTTTTTATTCTTTTTTTTTTATTTGACTAACTAATAATATACCTCTACCTCTCTCTTCTTCCACTTTGAATTTTGTCTCCTTCGGTTCTTTATTCTATATCTTTCACTCCCACCATTTAGAGTAAACACAATGGTTGCCCACAATTATTGTGGTTATCACTTATTTAATTAATTTCTCTATTTTTCACATCATTTATAATCACTTTTATACCCACTTTATAACCAATATAGCATAATGGTTGACCATGGTTACATATCTTATCTCTCTTACTTTTACCTAATCCCACCACACAGTCTTCCTCTTTCACTCAATGACCAAGCAAATTGGCCCTACTATTTCACTCAATAACCAAGCTTTATAACCTGGTTATTTCCACAACCAGGTTATTGCTTTTTATTCCCAAAAATCTCTCTCTAATCATTTTTTAATTATTTTTTCACATTCTCTCTCCCAATAACCATCCTAAATGGTTAACGGTTGGCTATGCTCTTACCATCTTACCGACCACATTTTAAAAATGTCAAGTATTAATGACGACTTACCAATTACTATTATGAAATACCATTGATTAGATAGAATAGATGACGACAAAGAAAAGAGTTGCTAGATATTTAACGCAATTTTTCATGTTTAACATCAAAGAAAAGGTTGCACGACGAATTTTGAGTTTATATCATTGATCAAACTCATTTTAATTTAGTTAAATATATGGAGTCATGCATTATGCTCTTTTAGACGTAAGGTTCATCAAACAATTTGGAGGGAGTTAATTATTTCTTATATTTCAAGATCCAACCAACACTATAAGGCCAATTGACCCTTTTTCTGTTATATTAAGGACTTGTTCTGATTTACTGAACTGAACTAAATATTTTATGAGAAAAGAACATTAAGACTGAACTAAATTGAACTTATTGGAGCTGAACTAAACTGAACTGAAATAAATTGAATATTTTATGAGAGAAGGAAATTAAGAACTGAACTGAACTTATTGGAGTTGAACTGAATTGAACTGATTAGAGCTGAACTGAATTGAACTGATTAGAGCTGAACTGAACTGAACATAAGCTGAAGAGAACATGCCCTAAGTCGTGTATGTGATAATTTAGCGGTTAAAGTCTTAAGACTCTTAGGTAGTGCTAAAGATTTGAGATTGAATTTAATATACATCATTGTCCTAGTAACCTTCTCTATAGCAAAATAAATTTTGGGTTTTTTCTAAGCTATGCCTCCCAACTTCTTCGATTTCTAAACTGTACCCGTGCTTTTTCAAAGTTATAAGCTGTGCCCTCCACCTCACGATATTTTATCAACAATACCCTTTGTCAGCCATATCCGTTATCGAAAGTTAAGTTATTTTATCAACAATGGTGTCGTGTCGTTATTAATTTGACACGTGTCCCGTTCTAATTGGTTTAACACTTTTTAAAAAAAATTAAAAAATCAGAAAATAAAATAATAAAAAAAGGTTATTGTTAACGTCAAAGGTTATTGTTAATAAAAATTAGTGAGGTTGAGGGCACAGATTAGACGTTTGAAAAAACATGGGCAGAAGTTTGGGGCATAACTTAGAAAAACCCATAAATTTTTATTTTATTTTTTTTTAAAGAGAAAAAGATAAAACATTACAAAGTACTTCCTCCATTTACCCTTTTTCTCGGTATTTAAGAAAAGTGGGTCTCGTGTGATTTAAAATAATTAAAATGAAGGAGAAAGATAGTTAGGAGTATAATTTAGTGGGCCATGAGATTATAATAAGGATAATAGTACAACTTTTGACATAAAATACTTTTCAATTATAGTGTATTGTAACTATTGTGACATTTTCATTTTAGAAAAGTGTTGCAAGTATAAAGAAACGGAGGAAGTATATATTATTATAAAAAAATGATGATAGCGGAGCTAATTTTAGTTAAAACAAAACTTTTAATAACTTGAACACCGTAATAGTTAAAATGATCTACTTCCCTTAGTCTTATAAAGTGATTAACTCTTTTTTTTCAATCAATGTAGAACACTTACATGTGGTGAATGGTGATACTTAGAAAGTCTATTTTTCAACGCATTTATATAATTATATATACTCGTAAAAATATACTTAGTAGAAAAGAATAGAAAATGGTTATTAATTACAGATATATACATAATTTCATACATAATAATACGTACTAGTACAAAGTAAGTAACAATCAAATAGACCAAAGAAAACAAAGATACTCTGTATATCGTTTGATATCTCCAATATATTCTTGCCATAAATGATTTATAATAATTGAGTATATTAAGTGTAAAATAAAATGTAGGTATTGTCTAGTCATTGACCTAAACGAACAGAAGAATGCAATCAAGTTAATCCACTTTGATTTCTCTTATCTTGGACGGTAAGGAAGTCTGATTTAATATTAATAGGTTGCATAATGAAGCTGGTTTAAGCTATATTAAATTAATCAGATGACAATATAACATGATAAAATGTGTTGTTTACAGGATTTATAAATCTGTTTTTTTTGGTTGAGCTTCAAGCCTGCAAGAAAAACTGTGGTCAGTGAATTTCTCCAATTTCCTTGGATCCACACAATTAACCTAATTACTTGGTAAGCATACAGAGTATATAGACTTTCTTGTATTAAACAAATTTAAAAAACAGGATTAATACGCTGTATATGTCTTTAGTCTTGTCCCTTCGTAAAATGCCCAGTGGAGGAAGGGCATATTATGCATATTAAAGCCTAGCCTTATAATCAGAATATTCACTATTTAATTCTGATTAGCTGATGAGTGGTGACTGATTGAGATCAAGTTTTACTTGGAATCAAACAATTAACGAACAGACCTTTTTTTTTTTTTTTTTTTTTTGGGGTTTGACTTGCGATTAAATTGTTCTTGAAGTTTTACATGTGCTTATATGGGAACTTGTTAAGTAATGGCTTTTTGGAATACTTTGTTTTTAGTATAAGTTTATAAAAAGTTTTTTTTTTTTTTTTTTTTTTTTTTTTTTTTTTTTTTTTTTTGTTTATGCTTAAAACATTAACATATCAATGGAGTGGTACAGAAATGTTCATCATAATAGATTGAATTGATTTAAGGATTTATGTGGATGACTTGGATTATCTTATACCTAAAGATTATAACTAATAGAATAATGCATGCTTATTGGCCAAAAAAAGGTGTAAAGCCAGGCCTTAACCAGTCAAAAAAAAAAAAAGAAGAGGAAGAGGATTTATTTCCAATCTGCATACAATGCATATTAATATACTCAAATTATCTGACTTGTAAAAGTGTACATATATTATTATATGCAGTATGTTGTTCCCCTAAATGATCTAATCATAGCTCAAGCATGACATGATTTCAAAAAAAAAAAAAAACCTCAAGCATGACATGCGATTCGCTAACCATGTAACTGTTTTGTTGCAAGTAAATAAATTACTCACTAGGTAGTTAGAGATGGAAGTAATAAGTAGACTAAACATGTTTGGTTTATACAACGTATTATGAAGTACATACACCGTACAAAACTAGATATGTTATTGTCTTATAAACTTCAATATATGGGGTAACTTTTACCCGTTTAGGAACTTAAGAATTACCACTGCACTTGCAAGAATTTACCTTAGGATTACGATAACTAGACTTCCGATTCAAACAGTAGAGTTAGGAAGTATATTCTAACGAGCTAGTTCAACTTAGAAGTAACTTTATGACGAGGGCTTGGAAAATGCATGAATCATAAAGCAACGGACCCATCTCAAGCTTGCGTGGCCTTAATACGTCTGTATTCTTAAATTAGGAGTATTGCAGTATGACATGAAGTTGAGAGGGATTAACTCCCAATGTCCTAATGGAGAAAATTCTAAACTAATGGTTTGGTAGCTACGGGTTATCCATTATTATCTCATGTATCTACTAAGCAACATTGACGATATTCCACCTCACTACATTCTTTAGTATACAAAGTTTTGATGACATCAAACCGTGTCTTGCCTAGTTTTAAGTTTCATATACAACACTTAACTTTTCTTACGTGCGTCACTTCTTTATGTTTCTTATATATAGTTATGTGAAGTATCTTTATGTTTCGTACATATATAGTTATGTGAAGTATAATACTATATACTCATAAATTAATAATTGGTCTTGGTGAAAATTATTAAGTAATCAATTTAAGTCTACTATGTAAATTTTAATTTGTCTAACCAAGTCATTTTTTATAATGTCATATAATATTATCGCTAAAAAAATAGTGTAATTAAATTATTATATACTCGATTTGTATATTTACTTTGTTGAATGTTGTTTCATATATGACAATGAAAAGTAAAATCCTTTTTAATAAAATAATAATATTAAAAAAAAAATTCAATAAAGTGGAAAATGGTACAATATCATAAAATTTGTTCGAATGATTAATGAATTTATGAACAACTTGATTTGTTAGCATAGCTAGATAGTCATACACTTACATGCAATAACATACGTAAAAAGTAAATAAGACAAATGTATAAAGCCAAAGATAATCTTACATACAAAAGAAGTGGATGATGAGTACGAGTACTAGAAAATCCTGATCCCGATCAAGAAGGAAGTTGATAATGCAAGCAAAGCCCATAAATGCATCCAATCCTAAATTTGGATAGAAGAAACTAACTTGTACTGGCCAATAATACAACTACTACATACATACTTCATACTTTTGCCAAGTTGATGAATTCGATCTTGTTGCAAGTTATCTGATCTTCTACTATAAAGTGCAAGCATGAAATGTCAAATACACCACTTGGTATCATTCAACTACCAACTTTAACTAAATCATAAACATAAGAATATAAGATATGATAGAAGATAATGTAGGCTGTATGCATATATCTAGCTCACAATGAATGCCAAGAAGCGACTAATAACCTTATCAGCTTTCTATATATGCTTGCCAAAAGTGGAGCATCACCATTTTCGGATTTTTTTCTTGTATATAAACATTTTTTTATTTAATACTTGCAATATGCCTTATTTCTATATTGAGTGCGGCTTTTTTTTTTTTTTCTTTCTCTTGAAGTTAACGAGAATTTCATGCATTTACAGAGTAAAACTAAATTGGTCTACGTACATACAATATTCAGTATTTGCTATTGATAGAGTATAAAACATATTCCTGGGCCTCAACCATCAGGTTAAACTTTTGGTGGTCCTCTAACATGATATCGGAGTCCAGGAATATGTTTTATGCTCTATCAGTTATTTGTATGCTTGTGAGAGCCCTTTCAACATGTTCTCTATCAATTTTCATTATTTTCAAATAGTGCAAAGTGGTAAAAGTTGTACTCCCTCCATTTTTTTTTATTTGCATCACTTTGGATTGCACAAAGTTTTAGGAGAGTAATATAATATTATGAGTGGGTGAAAATTATTATAGTAAAAGTAAGATGGGGACCAAGAAAGAGAAAGTATGTAAGAGAGGATAAATATTTTTATTATTTTAATGGGGACCATAGAAGAGAGAGAAATGATAAAATAAGTTGAGTGGGGTTTAAGGTAAGAGAGAGAAATAATGAAATATAGTATAAAGTTACTAAAAAAAGAAGTGATGCATTTAAAAACAAACACCCAAAAAAGAAAAGTGGTGCAAATAAGAAAAAAATGGAGAGAGTATGTCATAAGCTAATTTGCTTAAGATTATGTATAAAAGTAAATGAGTGAAAATTGTATGCCATGCAACAATACTAAGCAATCAGTGTTATAATAAGATTATTAATTAAGATGGAAGGGCGCTTAAACCATAAAATGTTACTCCGTCCGTCCCTTAATTACATTCCTGCTTTTTTTTATGGGTGTTTCAAAATTACATTCCTACTTTCTCTTTTTAGTAAGTGAATTTTTACCAAATATTCTCAAATTATCCCTAAATAGTTGTGATGTGGCATTACTTTAATTATTTTTTCTGTTTTGCAATTAATGGTTGCACAGAAATCATAATTTTCATTCACCCTTTTGAATATTCCAAATTCATGTGCAGCACTACAGGTCCTTTTATTTTTCATAAACAAATGTGATTGATCTTTTTTATTTTCAAATGATCGATGACATGTGCTTCATTTAATAACATTCCATCTTTGTTTTATTCAAAGACAACAATAAATATCTTGCAATTCCCATTGTACTTTCTAATAATAGGTTTTAAGGTTACTCCAAATTCCTTAATTCCAGTGTAAATTTAGAAATAGGAATGTAATTAAGAGACGGGGGAGTACTCTGTATTTTAAAATCCTAATACTACGTAGTAGCATTATTAAATAAAAAAGAAAAAAGTAAGTAAATAATGCATGAAGACAAACATGGGCTTGGTTTTGTGTGCGTTTCCTTCATTGATACAGTAGTGATTTTCACAAGAAAATCTTACGAGTAAAAATTAAATAAACTTTGGTTAAAAAGGAGACAAGTTCATGATATTATTACACAATATCACGTTAACAGTGTTAAACCAACAAAACTTACTAGTCATGCATTACTCTGTGTTATATCCATACATAATTATTATTATAATGCATGAGAAACAAACCTAATTTGTTACGGAGTATATATATTATAAATTATAAATAAAATTGTTAATTATTATTCCTAACACAAGCAACCATCTGATGATTGAATGTTGACGATGACCCTCGACTAGTTGTCATGTACTCATGTTGCCATACCCTCAATCATATTTCATACTTTAATTTGTGCTCTTTGCTTGTCTATTATCGCAATTCATCTCTTATTATCTGTATATTTAATTAATTATCAATATAATCTTTTTCTTTATTTTTTTTGGCCAGTGCAATAACATGATGTAATAGTCAGCGATAGAAAACTAGAAATTAATTATAAATATATATACCTCTTCATTATAGTACAAGCTACATATAACCTGGCCTTTTGTTTCAAATCTAAGCCAGTAAATAATGTGTAGTACAAACTACAAAGTAATTTGTATTACAACATATAAGAGGTTGAATATAATAAGCAATATCCTCTATCAATTAGATAGAAGTATAGATCAGCTCCTATGATTGAGTGTTTTAACAAGAAGCAATACCAATTAGACATTCGGTTTTAAAATTCATAAATTAATCTACTCAAGCCAACCCCTGCCCTGCCCCCCATATAATAAAGGAAATGAGATTATAATCTTGACTTGAATTTTTTATTTTATTTTATTTTATTTTTTATTTTTATAAATCATCTGACTCGGATAATTAATTGCATTTTGTATTCATCAATATAGTATATAGGAGCATCCATTAGGGAAAATAAAAGATAATCGAAGACGGTTGGTATGGAGGGTTATCGGTTATACTTGTAATTTGTAGGAGCAACTGAACTATATATTAATGCCATAATTATACGTAGTACTTGTATATATGTGTGCCAAATCATCAATTTTTTCCGCATATAAATGGTGTTATATTTGATTACAATTAATATAATTGTGAATTTTGAGTACAGTGGTGTTATCATAAGTCATAACTCCTCCTTTAAAAAAAAATAAAATTAAATCATAACCCATATCATTTAAATCATAAACACGAATTAGATATTATTAATCAAGTAGGACTTGATGGTATGATGTTTAAATGAAAGTTGAATAAAATTGGAGATTTAATAGTAGGAAAACTACTGCATTTGACATCAGCTATTATGAATATCCAAACATCTTTATTTATTGTGAATAAAAATCCTGAAAGCAGCAGCAGCGCATGGCATGAAGTAAATCAATATGATATGGACAAAGTTGTAAAAGTACTCATAAAATATATTTTGGCTACGTACATAGACATGAGCTATAGTTTTAATTTGTTGAACGAGATCCTAAAAGATTGTGGCATACTCAATGGTACGTAGTATTTGTTTCAAAAAATCTTGGGTGTAAGTGGTTGATTGGTTGTATGCAAGTCTTATACTCGTTGCAATTTGCTGCTATAATAATACTATTAGCATATGTCCAAAGTAACTACCCACTCTAATAAGTAAGACAACACTAAGCATGTCAGTCTCTTACAAAATAAAGATTAACTTCATATCAGTAATATCTCAAGTGCCACGTATTCATCCAATCAATTATCCTTTACAAACATTTTTTTTTAAAACAGAAGGTGGAGTAATTTGTACGAGTATATTGTTACATTTTATTTTATTTTTGTTAAGTAAGATGAAAAATTCTATTAAATCGGAATTTTTCGCAGATCAACCCAATTTGGGTCAGTGGGCTAGACAAATTGGAAGGGTAGAGAGAACGAAGAAAGAAAATCCCCTTCCTCAAATTGTCTTTAATGGGGTATTGAACTTGACATCTCATTGAAAGTGCTATCTTTTTCACTACACCAAACTTAGCTTGATATTTTAACATTTTTAATTGGATGATTTGAATATGATAAGTTTTTATTCCATGCACTACTAGTACTAGTAGTAAAATATTACCTCCGTTTCATATTATTTGCAACGATTTAATATGAAAAAATGTCTAATCGTTACAAATAATATAAAAAAATGTCTAATCGTTACAAATAATATGTAACGGAAGTAGTAATTAAAAAAAAAAAAATACTCCCTATTGTTTGAATATTGCAGGCTGTATGAAGATGAGGCCCATTAAAAAAAAGCATCTACCAAGTGACTTGAGCCATCTCTGCAAACATGGCTCCAGTTGGGCTCGAGAAGGTCTAGTTTTGTCCCCCAACTTGTCGTATTTGGTGACGTATTTTAACTTGTTCCCAAAAATTGTGTCATTTCTTCTGCGATTCTCTTGTTATACCAATCACTAATCGGCCTTTCTACATCACCAAAACATGCCTTCAAGTCCTTTCATTGTCTTTAAATTATTTTTTATTGGACCCAAATATCAAATCTGAATACAAATTCTTCAAGTTTTTACAGCATGTTACATTTTTTTTACATGGAATATATTTCTACATATGGAGTATACCTGAATAAGATTTGGGTTTGCATATCAAATTGACACAAGTTCTCTGTTAACACGAGTCATTAACACAGTAGCGCAAGAATCACGGTAAGTAAGCAACTGGTTTGACGATGTTGCTGTGATCAAGAGATGGAAGAAAATTGGTGTTGAAGGATGGAAATGCATGCTCTTCAAATATGGAAATGCATGCTCTGCAAATAATGTTGCATTGAGAAAATTGGTGTTGAAGGATGGAAATGCATGCTCTTCAAATAATGTTGCATTGGTAATGTGAAAGTAGATAAACATATACTCCAGTGTTGATGTTGCAGATTCTGTCACAGTAAGTTGATACTGTCACTGACGGAGTGATAGGTCATTCATTGGTAGCCAGGATGACCAATTGATGTCTTAATAAAAAGAAGAGTATTTAAATCAAGTGAAGAAGATTTTATAAAATTTGATTGCGTCATACAGGCAAGGGTGATGCAGAGTTTGATGAATCAAATCTAGGCCTGCTATATTTTGGGAGGGAGAAACTGATACTGTCATACTGAAAAGTGAGATAGATAGAATAAAGAAAATGGAGAAATGGTTGTAAACTGGAAAAGACCAAACATCAGAGAGCAGAGAGCAGAGAGCAGAGAGTGAAGCGAAGAAAGCATTCAAAGTTGGCATCTCAATTCTCAAATTCCCTGGACCCTGGATAGCATAAATGCCTACAGAGTTATCGCACTACGATTATAAAAAGCTACTTGTACCTTTCACCTATTCTTTCAAATTACCCATAACATTTTTATTGCTATATACACAGATTGTACTATGTAGTAGTATTAATAAAAGCGACTAGTATTTTGAATATGTACAATTATACTTGCAATCTAGTGCTCTGAAAGCCCTAATAAGTTTTTGCAATATAGGTTTCCAACAACCAACATCCACAATCGGCTTAATTGGCTATTGTGACAGTTCATCCTTATCTCAAGCATACAAACCAAGTTAAGCTTTAAAAAACTAGCTACTTGGCACTTAAGCGGTCTAAATTTAAGTTTATTACCAGTTTGTTCAACTCTTGACAGAAACAGTTGAGATTGTTTGTCATAATTACAAATGAAAACAGTAAATATTGGTCACAAAATGTTTGGAATCCAGATATCCCATTACCTTCTGTGAAAAATTTCATATGCTTAACATTAAGTGCTCACTTTAGCTTTGCCAATGAGATACAAATAAAACACTTCGCCACAAATATCATGTTTGGACATGCCTATGATACTAGTTTCTCTGTATATCACGAGCGATTTCTACACACTTGCTTAAAAGCTCAGAATAAGCATGGGATCAAGAGCCTATATGCCATGGCAAAAAGAATTGAAAAATAGAGATTCTTTTATGATTTACCTATCATCTAGTATACTTTACAATATGTAATTCACATATATAAACGACTCAATTCTATCAATGCACCACTAGCCTACCCATATATGATGGTAAAAGAATTCTAGACACATGAAAAATGTATGTTTTTTTTGGCCTTTTGGGCTAACCAAATAGGTGACTTCAGATGCGTGTAATCAGTCCAATAACTCAGGAGAAATTTGGCCAAAGATATCAGGACATGATTCCCAGTTGCCCTGTTCCCTGGCCTCCCAATACCCTCCGACTAATTGATATGTGTCGGTTTCTTTATCCTTGGCAAACCACCGTGGCTTCCAGCCCCTTTCTTGCATTTTTCGAGCCTGGAATGGCAAGGACAAACAGTTTTTCACTACATCGTCTTTCAGAACTCTGATCATGAAAGATTGTCCCCTCAAAGAGAGATAACTAAGGAAAAGCATAGGGAGCCAAATTCAATAATTTAACATTGATATCACAAATTTAATTACCTGCCGCTGCCTTTGCTCTAGCCGCAACTTCTCTGCATTTGCCTTCTCATACTCCCCGTTTTCCAGGTACCTCTGGTCGGGCCTTAGCCTAGAATCAGTAGGGGGCAGCTTCTCCTATATTAACAGAAACAAAAAATAAATAATCCAAATCCACAATAAGCACATATAACCCTCTGAAGATATATTCCCAATTTCGTTAGCTCTCAATAATAATAATAATAATAATAGAAAAAAGTGAGTCATTCAAGGACTTTGCTTTGCAGTATCCATGCATAACAATTGATCAGGAGGTCTTGTTTAACTAGACTAAGGCGCAGCTCTTAAAAATGAATCAATCTGCAAGATCTAATTCTATTTAAACAATGAAACTAACCAGATTGATCATTCCAACAAATGAGATAGTCCAGGGATGACCTAACTCTTTATGGGTGGGCTCAAAACATTTATATTACCAATCAACAGTAATTTAAGGTAGAATCAGGAACTGTAGCAAATAGAATTTGAGCAAAATTAAAGAAAGGGACAAGGATTTCAGTAGTTACCTTCAATCCAGGAGTAAGCTCATTCAATGTCATCGCAAAGCGAGTTAGATTATATCTGGTTGGGTATCTGGGAGGCTTGCTTCGCCTCCACAATAACCGGGCTTCTGAGACAGCATCTCCCTTTCCTTTACCTAAGCAGTCACCATTTACATAATGCATGCTTTCATCCCACTTCCCAAACAATGTAGCAACTGTTTTCCCATTTCTGTCTTGCACTATACCTTGTACCTGGAAAGCAATCAGATATTTAGAAAGCACATAAAATTTTCTTGATGTGTTAAGCATCAACATAAACCTACTCCTCTTAGTATTAGAGCAAAAAGGCAAGGTCAACTGTCAAAATCAAGATCACCAACTTTAAATAATACACAAGTTTACTAGAAATTTAACTCTAGAACAAGAACGCTGTACAATTTTAATCCAGGTAATAAATAATTATGCACAGTCCATGCTTAACTTTTACACTACCAAGTACTTGCTAGAATCTTAAACACGAGAGCAAGGTATCCAATGGAGACAGAAACAAGTTCACTAGAAATGAAATAGAAGGAAAAACTAATGTTACGTAGTTCTGCTTTAGTTTTCCACATTTTCTAGCCCTTTTTCAGGGCAGAGGAGGGTAATGAGCCTGAAGCTTAGGTGTTTTCTATATTAAATCTACCTGATTCCAAAACACAAACGGAAAAGATCTTTCAAATTCATTTAAGTGATTTAATAAATTAGTAATGTTACCCATCATAGGTCAAATTATATTAAAACAGCTCCTCACAAGACCAAAAAAAAAAAAAAAAAAAAAAAAATTACGTTGGTGAAGAGTGGATATCATCAAGGTTTGATTTGGGGAGAAAGAGGGACAGTACCTGTCGAGGAGTTCGGTCAATAATAGACTGCTCCTTGAACTTCAACTTGCAGGAATACTCCCGATTTCCCTGTATACGCATCGTACCGTAGTGTTCGCAATATAGCTTTCCTAATATAAGGTTGTATATGGATGTGGTTACCTAAAAATAAAAATTACTTTGTAATTCGCAAATTGAGCATAAGAGAACACTTCATATTAGCCAATAGTTGTTTATAAAGCTCACCTTACTCCATTGAAAAACTTCTCCATCATCAAACTCTAAGGTCAGAATTCCAACAGGATCAAGTTGTATAGAGCGGCCCCAAAATTTACTTTTCAAATTGCTGTCTCCCCATAATCTCCATCCAGTTCCATCACAATGACAGGCAACAATCATAGGATGATGACTTACCTAGAACAAAATAACAAACCTAACGATTCAGTTTCCTTTTTCTAAAACAATAATCCAGGCTATTATATTTCCATAACTTCAAGGTCTCAATTCCGAATCATCATAAGAAAACTTACCAAATGAAATGAAAAGCATTATCCATTTCAAAATATAATTGAAAAATAGAAATCACTGATAACATATTAACATGGCACTTTCAGGTGAGAGATAGAAACCTTTTCTGAGAAAAATCGGAGTCCTTTATCAGGAAAATCAGCTTCATAAGTTTCTCCCAACAATGGATTAAATGGCTTACAGATTCGTCCCTCGGTAGAAGCATATCCAGAAACAGCAAACGCAGCTACATTGAGGATTCTCATAAGGCTATTTCCCTGAAATAATCATTTCAAAAACACAATCATGAATAAGAATCTAAATCAGTTCACAGATGTATTATGCGATAAGCACAAAAAACCAATCCTAACAAAGGTTTGAGCCGTATGAAATGGTTGTTAAGCCTTTCTAATTTCTATACAGTACATGGAGAAGACACAATTTCTGTTTTCAACTTCCCAACAACAACAGGCCAGGTGGGGAGTACGCTAACCTAAATTCACATATCTGAAAAATGACTGGAAAAGGAAGATGAGAAAGCATCCTCAAGGGGATCGGATTGAACAAGATTTTCATAAAAGAAATAAAATACATCATAAAATTTCATCTCTGTCCCATTAATGCAGATTGAAGAAATTTGGCAAAAGCTGCAATATTTTTGTTTGAAATAGGCACACAACAACAAGCAGAAAGAAAAGGCAGATTCACCAATTGTGGAATTCTGGCAATACGAATAGCATATTTTAAAGGCGATGAAGAAATCAAGATGAGACAAAATGACATGACATAATCTTGAATATTACCTGCTTTCCCCATGCGTTTGCCCTGTCAAGGAGATACGAATACTCCAATTCTTCGAAGCATTTTTGAAGAGAAGAGATTGGTTCATTAAAATAAACAGGAAGACAAACTTTTGTAAGGTCTTTTCCAATATTATCTTTTATCATAGACCAAAGACTAACTCCTTTCTCTTTCTCCTTAGGATCAGGCAATTTCTTACGCCGTTTGACATAAGGAAAGTTAGCTACTGCGTCTTTGATAGAAGGATCAACATCCTCCTCAGATTCAGCAGCATGAAAATCATCATCATCCGAGGAAAAAGATGATATCCTCAAATCAGACGCACTGCTTTTGAAAGAACTTGATGATAAAAAGTCCCTTGTGTCAAAAAAGGCGTTTTCATCTTCATCTGTGTCTTCCTCTGCAGCATCAGCCCTATCATTATCATCATCAGAATCACTTGGAGTTGCTTCTGCAGGATGGACAGACACGTAATGTGAAAAAAAAAAAAAACAGCAACTACTTTTTCCATTCAGCCATAGCAAGAAGAAAGGGCATTATTAATTAAGCATATAAATTTGGAAAGTATAACCCATCCTCGATTGTGTGCACGAACAAAATTAATTAAAAACAGAAAGCTATTATTTAAGAATGAAAATCACATGATCTGAAAGTGCATTAGACTGTACAGAAAAACACAAGCTAGCCTTTGTTACTCAAATTCTAGAAAATTATTGCAGATTTATATGCCATCAATTACAAGAATTTTAGTAAGCATTGCTAACCTTTCAGTTTGAAACAGGAGCAATAGATAGTAGCCAAAATTCCAAAATATAGAAATATAATCAGATGATTCAGATCAATACTCAAACAAATTATTAAATAATCAGGAACTAAGCTCAATGTCAGAGCCACAGTGCACAATCCCAAACATGCAATGCTATCATATCAACATGAAATGGTTGGTAAAGCTGAGATCAAGCACAACTCTTCCAGATTCTTCAAGTACTAAGGAAGGCATCTTGGAGACTTACAAAGATAGAACAACTAACCAGAATAGCTAAACAATGTCAAACATAAAAATCTTACCACTAGATTTATCTTGTTTTGTTCTGGAGGTCACCCCTTGCTCTTTTGACTGCTTCTGACTCTCGTCAACAACTGTGTTCTCCAAGTCCACCTTTTCGGTCTACAATAAGGCCAAGTAAAAAATAAATAATTCTCTTAGAGGTCAGATTTACCATTACAGCAATTTATTAAGCAAGTATTGCGTATAACTAATTAATCAAGAAAGCAAGAATAACTTGCAGTATCTTCTAATTAAAATGCAAAACAGCAACTCAAATCTTCAAAATTCAGTGGTTTTGAATTGCTAACGGAGTTGATCTATTCCCTTGCAACACATAATAGGTTATGCATTGAAAAAGTTGCAAATTTGCTATTGTTGAGACAAAAGCTTTAGAAACCTTATCATCCATGAAACAGAATAGCGGACTTAGATCAGAGCAACTGTAAATGGGGGGAAAAAAAAATCTCAAAGTGACTCAATTATATATATATATTTTTTAATATATATCTGTTCAAACGCAACATATTAGAGCTTCGGATAAGTCCATCTTCAATCTGCTGTCAGAAGCTGACAATAGGGATACCCAAAATTAAGTCTACACCCTCAGATGCCATTACTGCTATACTGCCTTGATAGAAGAAAAATGCAGACAATTAAACTGTTTAAAAGCAATGGGGAAAAGGAGTGCACAAGATGACTGGTAGACGACAACCAAGGTAAAAGTATTCCAGTTAGTCAAAGAAATTTGCTTCGATGTGCTATCAAGATGCATCAGCAAAAAAGCTGAAGAAGCTGAGCATTGATCAGGGAAAGTCAGGTGAAAGCTGATATCAGTTGGATACTAATGAACAGATTTCACTCATATCATGCATAAATAGCTCGTCTACCTTAACATTGGCACCATCAAATCCAGTACTCCACCATCAAACACCCCAACTTGAGTACACCATAGGTACTCGGAAAACGAAGTTATCACCAAATATTCACTTATCACAATTAGAGTACAAAGTTTGACTTGGTTACAAAAACAATTAAATTAGAGCCTAAATCCCCCTTTCCAAAAAAATGATCAGCTTCATGGACCAAAATGTCAAAAATGCATCTTCATGAGTCGCTTAAGTATAATCTTCTCCACCTCACTCATCTGCAATATCATATGATCCCGAAAATCCAATTCTTCTATATCATTTTATACCACTTTAATTCAACTCATCCTTGATTTACCTCTACTTCTTAAAAAGCATTCTATCAACATCTATGCAAATCAATAGTTTCCCAGCCACCTAATGAATCCTAAGTCCTAACAGTCTGCAAGTAGTTGCGAAGAATCTGGCAGGGAGAATGGTAACTCCGTAACATGAACATATTAAGCTCTGTTTGATATTTTGATGGACAGATAAGTATGTCTGGTGATAATACATGCTTGATTACTCATGTATGCATTTTGTGGAAGTGGAGTGACGATATTGTGATTCCCAGAGCAATGACCTGGAGTTGAATCCTCATACACTTCATCACTCAGAAAATAATCACCCCATTTGGGTTTCCCTAAGATAGATACAAGAGGCCAAGCATAGGGCTCATATGTACCTTAGTAAAAATGTAAGCTTAGTCCTGAGATCTAACTAATCTCATGGATTCTTGGAAATCAATTGAACATCATACAATACTACTGTCAAAAAATATTTGCCTTATGTTTAAGAAAGAGATTTCATAATATACCTATTCAATAGATTAATTAATACCTTGTTAATTACAATAGTGGGAAGGCAGGCTATACAATTTATCAGATCAGTGAATACAAACTTAGTAAATCATTAGACAAGAATAACATAACCCAAAATTAATGAAAACTAAAAATCAGTATTGCTACACAGGACTACAGGAGAAACTGAAGAAGAATGCTGAAACCGATTAGCAGGCTGTTCTCTAATTTTGTTAACATGTACCTCTAAATGACGCAACGTATCAATAAGCATCCACTGCTTCTGCTTGAGCAATACAAGTTGATTCTGCATCCCTGCAAACTCAGCCCTCATAATTTGCTCACTGTCCTGTATGACTGCTTCACTGACACCCTCTTGTTGGAGCCTTTGCCTCAGCTTTTCAGTCGAAAGAGCAACATTGTCAATCGGGGCCATCAGCTCACTGTTGGACATCCGAGGAAACATATCCTTCACAGCTTGCAGGGCATCCACCCAAGTCATTCGATCCTCGCGAGTTTCAGCTCTTAAATGCAGCCTCTTTGTACCAGTATAAATGGAGAATCTCTTGTCATCTGATCTGCTTTCGCGGATTGATGAAACCTACAATAAGAGGAACTTTGAAAGCTGATTTAAATGTATCATGAACAAGAAAGCATAGTGCTAATAGAGATAATTCTGGCGAATATCAATATCAATAAAGCAAAATAACAACATCCCTGAATTCCTCTCATTAAAGCTGCATTTCCAGTTATAAATCAAAGTAATTGTACAAAAACTTAACTAATCATCATGTCACATCTATTCAGTAACTACCTAAATCATGAGAATATACAGTACAAAGTACAAACTAACATTTCCCAAATCAAAAAAAAAAAAAAAAAAAAAAAAAAAAAAAAAAACCCAACTTCTGTTCTCACAGAATCTAACAAAGAAAATGGAATTCTGCATACGACATCGATCGAAAAAGTGAATAAAAATAATAATAAAAAAAAAGGTACCTTGAGGTGAACCTCACCGAAGGGCTTACGGCGGAGCGGGTTGGAGGAAGAATTGTTACCGGAACGGCGAATTCTGCGCATAGACTCATCGCCGATGACCTTGAAACCCTTCTCAGACTCCAAAGTAAGGGTAATTTTATGAGGACCATGAATTTTATAATAAGAAAGAACACCATCTTGTAGCACAAACCACCTGGGTCTCCATCCTTTTCCATAATTGACCCATTTATACAATATCCCAGATATTCCATTTCCGACTATATCGTTTATCTTCACTTCTCTCTGATCCACCGTCGACAGTTGCTGGTGATTTAGAATACTGCTGTTATTGTTGTGAATTTGATTAGTAGCGTTGCCGATGGTGCTGGCGGAGGTGGTGGCGGTGGCGGTGGTGGTGTTCTCTCTCCTCCTGATCACCGCATCATCGCAGCCGTTAGTATGCGGGGCGTCGGCGGAGGAGAGAGAGTGGGACGGCATTGGAGGGAAGGCAGAGGGTTGGTCGCGATTAGAGATTGGAGAAACGCAGCAGAAAGGATGCATGTGATCCCTAATTTGGTTTGGCGGAATAAAATTAAGAATTTGATCTGACCGGAGTTAAGTAAACAGGCAGAGGCAGTTGTATCATCGGGTTCCGGTTGATGTTGATGATGATGATTCAATAAACGGGGCGGGTTGAATGAATTTTGAAAAATAGGAGAGAGAAACAGAGCGGATCATCTCACTCTGGAAACTGGTGAATGGATGGATGGTGAAGTGCTTTTTCGGTTTAAACTTTGTATTATTCAGGCGGTTGGACTTGGAATTGGAATATGCCTTTTATTTTCCTCTTTTACCATTCTTCATCACCTCATTTTTTCAGAATAAAATACAATTATACTATCAAATAAAAGATTTTAGCAAATCAATAACAACAAAATAATTTGGGAAATGATTTAAATCAAGTGAAATAGATAATCATAATTGACTATTGACTTAATTACCATTTCAATTTTTTATTACTCTTACTTTTTAATATGCTAAACAAGTTCTGTTCTACATTTTTGTTTTGAAAAATTATCATTTCCTTGATTTAAGTTGTAAAGGTAGTTCTTATAATCTTATTTGACTTATTTTTCCTAAATTTATCTTATCTTTAACTTTTATATGAACTTAAGAAGTTGTGTGAATATTTTCACTTGATAAGAGTTAATGATGTTCAAATTACGAATAAGTTTTACTAAGTATCGATAAGTTTATATTGATTGTACCATTAGCTAGGTGCATAGGTGGTGGCTTGTATGATGACTAAGGGAAGCAATTCAAAGTTTCAATTAGAAGGTGAATGACCACGGTTGTGACTTGTGAGAGGGTCAATGCCCGTTATTGTGATAGGCGGGAGGATGGTTGGACACTCACACTAGTATAACCGGTAAATATTGAAAGGAGAAATTATAATTATTTTTTTTTTGAGAATGAAAAATATTTTGTTCTAGCACATGATTTGTTAATCTCTTTGCAATAGAAGATTGATTTAACAAAATACTCAAAAAGTAAGACCGTTTATACATTATTAGTCATAATTAAATTGAAGGGTAAATTAATCCTAATTAAGTAATATATTCACACAAAAACACATTATACAAAGTATTACCTTGTCAATATCATTTAAATAAAAAGTTAGATAACTTGTTAGGTAGTTAGTTACTCTTTCCTGATTTCTTTGCATTCATAGGATGGTTTAGACTTAGTTATTAGCTTAATTATTACGCTTGCTAATGGTTTCATGAGTACAAAATGGCTGCTAGCCTGGTATTCCTTGCCTTTGCTTTCAGTAATCAGATTACTCATAAGTCATATCTACAACAAGTATAATTTCACGGGTTTGGATTTGTTTAATACATTTACACCAAAAAGTATAACGCGCTAATCATCACTTGACTTTAGCTATCGAAATTGAACTAGCACCTAGATTATAAAACTCTTTACTTGAATACAAAGACAATCTTTCCCTAATTATACTAAGACATGTTTAAAGAGACACATGGAAATCATAACTCTACTTTTCTTGGTCATAGCCTTTGTTTAATGTTGTATTCACCCTTTTGATCCTAGCCAAATTTTCGAATAATATTCTCTCCGTTGCCAAACTTTAAATAATATGCATTGAATATTACATGAAGATGAAGGTAGGTACAATGCCCAAGACTATGAGTGTTTGGAGTATCGGATACTCCATATATTATATACGTCTGACTCTTGACCATGTTTTGTGTTATTAAGCTAAATAAAGGAGGGTGATTTAGGATGGAGTAATGACAAGACATCAAATCTAGTACTAGTAAACAAAATGAAATTAGCGAGACATAAAGGGCAGCGGGCAAGAAAAGGGGACAAAAAGCAAGATAGTTACAGTTGAGTTGAGATGGTCAATTGTGGCCACAGTGAAAATTGCATCTATTTGTAATGTGTAAAACTGTAAAGTGATTGTGGAAGGCGAATCAATAATTAATTTATTCATGTGCAAGTGCAACATAAAAAAGAACATAGTCGCCAAAACCAAAAATGCGCAAATAATATGATTATTAATATAATACTACATACGAGTAGTACTTAATACTAATGATGTAAAACAAAAAACAATGGGAGGAAGAGAAGAGAAGAGAAGAGAAGAGAAGAGAAGAGAAGGCAAGGCATCCCTGACAAAAGAAAATACTCCGTAGTACTAGAAGGCGAATCAGGTTCAGTTGATATGAGTAGTTGATCTGTTTGTTTGATTGATGAAATTGAAACGCTAATAGCCAACAACAAAGACGATTAGGATCTGATTCCAGAGATTTCTCTCTCTATCTTCAATTCTTGGTTGCTGACTCACCCTGCCAAACAACAATTGACCCTTTTTTTAGTCGCTTTACAGCTCAATCTCACTTCTGCAGGCTGCAACATAAATACCATGTACTGTACTACTTTTTGTTAGCTCACCTGTTTCAGGCATCAGCTTCAGCATTCTATATCTCACTATCGTGTTATTTCTACGGAGTAGTACATATTTCTTGTATTTGTACATGTATATTGCCATTACGTATGTGGTATGTCACTCTACAATTTAGTTTAGATGGGAAGAAAGATTTGCTGCCAAATCTATATTAAATGTTGCTGTACTACGGATTATTCACGAAAAGCTCATTAAGTTGTTTTATCTTAATCATTTACTTGGCAACACATAGCAAAGATTTAGTTTCTTCAATGACTAGAGATGGACTTTGAACAAGCAAGTTTGACATTCACAACTGTTAAAGTGAAGCAACAATTTAAAATTAATTTGATAAAAGGTGAAAGAAGCTAAAATTCAGAGATTTAATCACAGAAATTAGAGGTGGGCATTGGGCAACTTGAAATAAATGCATAGGGTAACTGGGATTTGAAATTAAAATTGGTCCACCATTGTGCTACTGTACAAGTCCCATGTGACTAAACCATACCAAGACAAGAATGTCCATGAGGATGAATCAAAACTCTTCTTCTTCTGTTAAACAAACTGCCCCAATAATTCTCCCTTTGTTTCCATTTTTGTCTTACTGCTATTATCTATTTACCCACTTTTATATAATCGTATTATTCATTAGTTATTCTTTTTTTCCTAGGTAAGGAAAACGACCAACCCTAAGGTCAAATTTCTAAAGGCTGAGGCCACCTTCCTCATACAAGTACAACCAAGTCATTTTCAGTATACATAACCCTGCCTTAAAAGGTTGCCTTCTTAATTCTTACGGAGTACCTCCCAATAAAATAATATACCGAGTATCATGTACGCAGTTGCATGCATCACCTAGCGCCATTGACATACGAAGTACTCGTATGAGATACTTAGCCCACTAAACCTCACTACTTGATGTGCTGGTCTAGTTATTTGATGCAGCTTGACCAAGTGCTTTATATGATTTGCCATTCCCAGATTTCAAGACAACTACCTCACCAACTCAGCTTTATTAATTTCTTTACTTTAGTAGAATTATTACTAATTTTAATTATAATATTTGGGCAGAATGATTTAGACTAATTCAATGATGAGTTAAGTAGTTGGCAAAGTCCAACTAGACCATCCCAAATTGACTCAGAGACGTCTAGAAGGAAAGACATGGGTAAACTATGTAAAACAGATTCTTATGATATTTAATTAAACACTTTATTAAATAGTGAAATCGATTCATTAATATAAAGTCATACGGCATTCATTAAAGAACCTTTGCAGTACTCCTAAACCTTATAAAAAACATGGTTTAACTATGTGATATTCCACCTTCTATTCTATTCTTGAAAAGCCACAAGTTTTAAAATAGAAGGCAGGTAAGCAACAAACAAATAAGAATTTATTGGATTCTGGACAATACAACTGTTTAAATGTTTGCTAGATAAAACTAGTGAATATCTCTCCTCAGCCCTTACCAATGGAAAACTAATATTAGATGAAGAAGAAGGGGCTCCAGCTACTAAGGTGTCCCAGGTACCAAAGCGTGGTTCTATATCTGAGAAAGTTTCTATAATACTGTATCAAGTATGACCATACCACCCCAATGGGAAACAGGATACCCTTCACCTAGAAAATGGACAAAATTATCATCATTACTTTGCTAAATATGCTCAAAGCCAGATTTAAACTCGGGTAATATTCACCTAATATTTTCACCCCTAAGAAAAGCGACTCACTTTGCTCATTACAGAAGATAATGCCTTGTTTTTGGGCCCCTTTCACTTGTAGCGACCTAAAAACAGAAACTTGGAAGAGCAAATGAGTAACTCTTTTAGGTGGGGAGTAGAGTGGGGACTTGAACAAAAACATACTTGTGAAACATACGACGCAAAAGGCAAGAATGGTGCCAAAAGAGTCATTGTCTATGGAACTGGAGGACATCTATCTATGGTGGGAATTTGACTTGTAAATCTAAACTTATATAGCTGGAAGCTGTGAAACCATCTAACTAGATGGCCACACATTCTAACATCAATATGCGTATGACACGAGAGCTTCAAATGGGTGTCCACAAGATACTTCATAAGACTGCAAGTCTGCAATACAAACTAAACTGGGTACTACGGCTTCTCTTAGGCCTTATCTCAACGCCTATCCCCATCTAGTATCATCTCTTAATATCATGATAATCTAACACAGGAAGCATTATTGTTATATGCATGTTACTCGTATACTCGTGTCGTAACAGACTGCCGTCCATTTTCCAATTGTTTTGGGACGGGCTCTTGCCCAGAACAACAGCTCAAGGGTACCCAATTGTTTGAGCCTAACATAATATTGTGAATATGAGAATAAATTAATGGTCTTTCATAGTCATTATTACAAGACAATATTTAAAGGACATCCTAAAAAGAAAAATGAGCCAAACAAAAAAGGATGAGGGAGTACTCCAAACCTCACTAGACATTTAGATATGATTATACAAGTGTGGACCGTGGGTGTGATGAAGTCAGTCACAAATGCTATCTAAGTACTTTATGGACCACCTCTAATTGCACTTCCAGACTGACGGAGTAAATAATTGTAAGCTTTTACTCTTATAGAAAACAGTGAAGTCAGTTTGACAGACATATGGATAGGGTCAGATCGAACAAAGTTGCTTGATGACATAACTAGGGATGAAACTTTGAATCACAAAAATTAAACACACCAACAGCTAATTCAACCGAAGTACCAAATACACAAGCAACTAACCCAGACACATCCCCCTTGATGTTATTTATTTGTCATTCTGTACCACCAAAACATTGGTCAACATATTCCAAATTGTGGCAAAAGTAATACTTCGTATAATCAGATCTTGATTGAATATAGACACCATAAATCATTCAATCAATGATATCTGACATGCTTCAAAAAAATACAAATCCGACTCTGAACAGGATTGCACTACTATACACAAAAATAAAAAGGCAAGATCTAACATTGTTTTAATTATTTCTTTTTTTTTTTTTTTTTTTTTTTTTAATGAAAAAAAAAGTGGAAAGAAAACAACCTCATAAATAGCACATGAAAAAGAATGGTAGAGCACTCTTCAACTCAATTTGTGTCTGACTAATCCTTTGAAGAAGTCAAGGCTGCCACGCAGGATAAAATAAAGTATATTAGTCATTAACAGACAAAACTTAAAAAGATATAACTGAATCATCAAATTACAAATTGTTGACTGCAATGTCCACAAGTCTTTAACAATTCATGTAAACTAAGTTGGAGAAACTTTGAATAATTGATCTAAAAAGAAGCAATTAGAAATCAGAGGTGCTAATACAGAATAAGATGAAATGGTCAACAATAAACGTAGCCGGTCTACCAACCCACCGAAAAGAGTAGCATAATAATTTTGAGGAAAAGATATATTTTGGCACGTCTCTGTACTATAATATGATAAGTTGATAACAATTTACAAGTACCTTCAAATTTTAATATTATAAATAAATTTGGATTGAAGCCATTATCAAACTTCTCAACCTCTTCCTATTCTTTCCACATGCAGACAATAGGAGATCATGTAAGATTGGTAATAAGACTAATAACCTCCTATATTTTCCTGCCTATGCAAACCCACACAATTGATTCTTCTTTGTCATAATATTCTAATTATTTTGACAACAATTGTCTGACTAATGCTATTGGCCTCTAATAATAATGACATCAACTTTTATTCCTTTCTTCTAATAATACTTGTTCTCTGAGATCATCAACAGAACATGAGAATAATAATTAGATTCAAAAAAATCTTTAAATCTTACATCACTTATAAACTTCTTGTCTTTTCAATCCATGAAATAGTTCTTCTACTTATCCAGGATATAAAAAGAGCATATATAGATCTAATACTCCAATTTTTTTTTGCTGTATTCCTGTTATTAATAAATTGATATCATAAAGTTGCTTTCCAGGATCAGTGGGGTGTGTGGAGAACGGAGATACCTCCTTAACATTCCTTGAAAGAGGATTTGAACCAAAGTAATCAGAAAATTTACATACGTAGCACACCACTTACATGTATCATGGTTCACAAACAACTAAAGGGTATCCTCTCACAATATAATCCTCTGTCAGTCAATGATGCACAATGTCACTGCTTTCACCTGCTTGAAAGGCATTCTGCTAAAGGAGAACTGATGCTTTGGAGCAATTGGGAGATTCCCTAGAAATAGCGCGGGACTCTGCTTGTGGCAACAACATGCTATTGGGTATCACTCCCGATTATTGGTTCAAATCAATACATCCAGTCACATTAATTACAGATTATATACTTAATAATCACGAGTATCAAATTATAAATTCAATAGTAAAATATACACAGCTTGAGAGCAGAAAACTACCAGATACACACACACAAAGAGGTGAAAAGTTGCATAAAAATATCACAATGCATGTATCCATAATATGTAAAGGTTAAATAGTCCTCCATAGACTGCGGGAGGCTAGTAAAGACCCATGGAGATTGCACTTCACTTTTGGCCAAGAAGGCTTCCTACCAGTGTCCAATAAAAGTCTCCATGGTGTCACATAAGTTATGGTGATAAGGTGACCTCCACAAGGCCTCCCATTGGTTCAACTCACATCTAAAGCCCAATATCTCATAATGGTCCCATGGGTAGCCTTATCTTCTGCTACATCAATACAAAGCTCTTCATGCTGCAGACAACAATTATCTTCTGAAAGTGGCTAAGAAGCGTAGGAGACTTACAGCAACATCAAAACCGAGTTATGTAGACATTAGTTATAGCCTATAGCAAGACAGTTAGCATTGGTTTTAATAACATGTATGTACCCTAAGGCCAATGGATTACACTTGCAGGCTTCACAATATGTTGACACTTATGATTGGGCAATGGAAGGGTCTATTACTCTATTATTCATGATTAAAGGCTGCAAATTCTGCAAGAATGAGCCACTTCATGTCTATTTTCATTTATGATCAGATTACCAATATAGGCTGTTTAAGAGCTTGAAAGATTTCTACTCAAGCTTTCCAAGATGCTAGTAATTGGTCCTTAAAGCCTACTGACGGTTATAATACATCTTGTACTGGTGCCCCGGGTACCCTCCCACAAATTCACTAGTTGTAATTGTTTGCTGGGTATTGGAAGATCTTTAAGGGCTTGCTATCTGGGTTAGGCCCATCACCAGTAAAGTGGGTAAACTCGTCCCAAGTTTCACATCTAAAAGAAAAAGGAAAAAGGAAACCTTGGAGAGACCTAATCAGCATAAGAAATCCAAGTCACTGAAAAGTCATGCTCTACCATACAGGCGGACCAATGTTTGGCAATAATGCGGAACAAAAGACTATGCAGTATCAGGAAAAACCAGCTAAGACGTCCTCATTTCATTCTTTCCAAGTTACCATTGTGTATCTTTCATCTTTCAATGCCACACCAAAGCCAGAAATACACTATTCAATTTGACACCTTTGTCAATAATGCAAGAATCCACCTCTTTTCCAAACAAGGCTGATAGAAGTGAAGGAGGTAAACTGCAGTGTGGCACCTATAGAGAGCTGCTCCTACACATTCTTAAAGGTAGGCTACTATTGTGAAATAAAGCCATCCATCAAATGAGTAATACATGTTTATGCTAGGAAAGCATGTACTTAATCAACATTGGAAAAAAGAAGATCTATGATGACAAACCTATTGCCATCTGGGTGAAGTTCACATATTTGACCATCATCTCCAATTGCCAATAGATATCCCGATGATGTCAATCCCTGCAAGAAAAATCAATATATAGTACAAGAATAGAAAAAAAAAATGCCAATGTATCCAATGCAAACACCAACAAACACAACTTGCTAGATACTAACGCCAAACAAATTTTTAGGGGTCTAAGCTGGAATCACATACCAGTAAAGTTATCATTCATCATTTATACCTTGCAATTTTCTCAATGTAAGTATTCAAACTAACAATTTTGCTTTTCCCATTATCTTTCAAAGATCTTACCGTGCATGCAAAACCATATAAAGATATTGAAGAATTGGAAGTACTAGACCAGGACACATGATAGCCATTATCCTTTTATAGACATGTATATGCATAGGCGCATAGCTTTGAAGTATTACCCGAATGGTAGCAGCATTATCCACTGTTTGGCCTTCACGTGTATCCTGTACAATAACTCTTTGTCCACTGCAGTTATAAAACAAAAGAACATCAAGTCAATACAACTGAATTTGTCTGCAGAGAGCCAAGAAACTTTACTTAAATGTGAACTGTATGGGTGATTAAGAACTAAACATAACATGATTCATATCATCAGTTCAAGGAGTTTTTACAAGATGTGTTCTTTAAGAGCAATGATCAGAAATAAAGCCCAATTTTAGAACCAAACACATAGAATCATTCCTACTCCGGAAATTGACAAGAACTTATGTCCCTAAAAGAATCCATCAAGAGATTCAGGGGAATAAAGATATTTATTGAATAAAAACCAATCAGAAGACTCTTTACTTCCAGCTAAAGATACTCAAGAAGTTGATCAATATGCAGTGTCTCAAGTATTACATTTATACACACTTGACAGCAGTCTCAATATTGCAACCCTTAAAGCTGCAATCCTGCATGCACCTTAAACTTTTGGAAGATCTATATAGTTCAAATATATATGGTTTATGCCTGATCCCAATGCGAATTTGTGCATCCTGTTTTGTTAATTCATGAAGGCTGTAAATAAAAAATACCGTCAACCCATTTGTTCTATAAATGTAAGAAATAAAAGCTTGCATAGTGCAGTCAAATTCATAATTTAGGCAACAACAACAATTTGCTCCTTTGTCTTGCTAAGGTCATCCAGTTAAAACAAGTAAAAGCACTTGCAAAAAAACGTTTGTAAATTATACAATCCAAAACTTCTGAATTGTTTATATCCCCAAAGTAAGTATTACTAGTTTGCTACATACCAGGCTTACCGCATCCTTAATAACTAAGGGGTATGAATGTCCAAATACTAGTAAATTGCGAACGTAATAAAAAAGATAGGGTTATTGAGGCAAAGCAATGTAAGACAACCAGTATAAGCAACTTTTCTATGCAATTGAGGTTTAAACAAGATAGGGCCTGCATCTAACCTGTGCAACCAAGTCTGGTAGTAGAGTTCCTCTAAAGGTTTGAAACTTGAAAGACTAATAGAATCATCAGTATTCTACAAAAGCATACTTTTTAGTTTTTACCATTTCTAATAATGCCCTCCTCTCAAGTATCAACAGAGTAGATGAGGGAAGTCAATTAAATCTTACTCCTTGCAGAATGACGCAAATATATATACTCACTGTAGAATGATCAATACATCATAATTAAGATTTCTTTGGAGTTTTATGCATCCATTTAATTAAATTCAAGCTTTTGTCAAAATTCGTGATAGCTCATTAGCACCTGTACTAGTAAAAAGGTCTTTTATCGAGTTTGAAGCGATTCACATATACTCTTCCAAGCAAGCAGGGGTAAAGTGGCATAAACATTAAATAGACAGTGGGCAGGAAACTAAATAGAGCTAAAAGCTAACTATATATGGATTAAAAAGAGTAAACTTGGTTTACCTTGGCTTAAGAATTGGTCAAAGAAATTCTCAAACTTGTTAAAGAAGGAGGCCAAGATATCTTGTTTGCGTAGTTGGCAGGACATAGAGGCTATTTGTTGCAACCTTGCATTCAAGCAAGTCGTGGGCTGTTTATTGTCCACATTTAATCCACCCTGAGAGAGAAAACAATGATCTTGAAGTAAGACATAGGCATACAAGTAACAAAACAGATCATTTGCATCAAAGTACAACAGGAAGTTATAATAGTAAAGTCGATGAAAGAAGGAAAAAAGGCAGTTACCCACACTGATATTGAATTTGTTGGATTTATAAGTGGATGTGCAGAGTACCCCAGCAAGCTTAAAGCCATTTAAGTAAAGGTCATTAGGCCACTTAATTTTAACCCCCAAGTGAGCCAGGCCATTGTTAAAACAAAGATCTTTAATTGCTTCTGAAAGTGCAAGAGAAGCAATTATATTGCACTAAAGGCACTGTTCGTCCGTCCTCCATCTGTAGTGTAATGCGTAAATGAAAACATAAGACAGCTTGAACATTTGCTGACCTTCCTGCACACTTACATTAGCAACATTCACATCAACTGGGGCTCCCTCGTAAATTACAAACTATAATTGAAAATTTAGCACAACAATGAATGAATGTAAAAGGTAGAATAAAGTGAAATATAAAATAAAGCCATCAATATCACATTTGTATATTCATTCACACAAAGCCTCAAGCAATTAACTCTCTTGTATAGCCTTGGCCCAATTGATTTGCCTTGTTGACTGATCTTAACTTTAGCACAATTGGAGAGTTGAACCTTGACCTTGGACTTTTAATTGGATCATTTAATGACTAGGCCCAATTGGACTAAATTGGACCCAAACAACTTTTACTCGTATCTTTCTTGTTTCAGTGTTCTTTAGCTTTTACTCACTTCCTTCAAGTTGTCGTTTTTGATTTCTTGTCAAATATGTCCATTATAGGTTGTACTGATATAATTATGAATTTATTCATATATGTAATAATATTAGCAAACTAACATAATCCTAATTATACTTAATGTTTCATTAACAGCAAGTTTATGGTTTTGATTAGTATAAAAGTTGGGTGGCATTAATTGGAATAAAGATTAACTAAGGGTGTGTTCTATTCACCTGATTTTTACTTATCTGAACTTATTAGCCTTTATTAGAAATTATTTTAGTTATAAATTAAATTGGGTGGCCCTAATTAACCTTATCACAACTTATCTGGACTTATTTTTCCTGAACTTATTTTATCTGAACTTATTGACCCTTATCTGAATGTATCTAAACTTATTAACCCTGAAATAAATAGAAATAAGGTGAACAGAACAGGGCAGAGTACCATTTGGAAAAGACGAAAGTTCACTGGTACCATTTTTCCTTTTTTTTTTTTTTTGGTGCAAAAAGAGGGCCAAGCCCGAAAAAACATACAAAAGAAACTAAGTGATAAAACGAGATGTTACCACCCCAATTATATACTCCCGGAGAATATTATTTATTTCGATTGGAGGATCATCGAAAAAATCACCCTCTCCTCCTGGAGAACCCCTATATTAGCTAGCTTATCCGCAACTTTTATTCCCCTCCCTATAATAACGTTCAAAACGAAAAAGAAAACCAACAATGTTAACTAATTTACGACATTCATGTAACAAGTGATAGCATTCCCAATAACTTCACGCCTTATTGTCCATTTGAAGAACTAGCTTGGATATTCTTAGATTCACAGCCATACGAAGCTCCAATTTAGTAGCTACTAGTTTACATGTCCCAAAATTTGCAGTAAGGAAGGGTTAATAAAGAGAAAAAAAAGTGTATTTTGAGTTGAGACTGTTATATTACAATGTACAGTGTCATAGTAACACAAGGAATGATAAATCTCTTTAATACTAGACCAAAAAATTAGATAGTATATTTTGAAATTTTATTGATGCGTTGCTTAATTGTATACTTTAATCAAGAGCATCTATAATATAATCCGTAAACACTTAAGATTGGATCAAGTGATTAATGTCACAAAGAGTCTCTATCGAAAGAATTCTATAGATTGAAATGATATAATTGAGGGTTGAGATTTTACCTGTTGTGTTAAGTGAATAAATCATGTTTACCTTATTTGCTTGACAAAAAAAAAAAAAAAAAAAAAAAAAAAAAAAAAAGTGTGATTTTTTTAATTATTTATGCCATATTTGCTTATAGCCTAATAGTACTTGTATACAAGCCATGCATCCTACAAAATGTGAAAGGAAATACATTGACATATATTAAAGTTGCAAAAAAGAGGGCTGATACCAACAAATGAAGAGATAAACAATCTTTATTAATACAAGTTTATATCCTATATAATCAATCTTTATTAATATAAGGGTGTGTTAGTCATTTTCGCTTGGTTACAAGAGTATTGCGGTAAATTCCAAAATAATGTCATGAAGACGGAGTTAATGAAGTTCCCTATTTATGTTGACGTTGTTTGCTACTTTGTATTTTGCACTCTCTAAACTAAATCCATTCTCTTTCTCCTTGCTTTTGGAATTGACTTGACGCAGGAATGAAGCATTCACACACACTGCCGTTAAGTCATTAACTACCACCGTCATAATAGTTACTTTTTTTTTTTAAAAGGACCGTCACAATAGTTACTAAACGGAATTAACAAATAAAAAGAATGTCCACGGCAACAAAACCAAAGAATCACAGATGTAATATTAAATGTATATACTACATAGCTTGAGGTAGAAGTGTCAATTCGGATGATCTGATCGGATCTAATATGGTCGGGTCGGGTCGGATAAAATTTTAAAGTTAAGTCATAAAATTTTAATTCATACTAAATTGTTATGTCCGCGCGAGTCCAAATTTGAATCGGATATTTTTCGGATCGGTTTCGGATCAGGTCGGATCGGGTGTGCTTTTAACACCTCTAGCTTGAGGCACATAATTTCAAAATTTGCCACTATTTTAACATCTTATGTTTATACCAGATATTCACTGGACACTACTCGAAAAGAAGGTACTTGACTCTAATAAAAGTATTTTACCAATTTACATGTGAAAATTCTTTCATATATAGGAAGAACGTTAAACAATGCCCATTGCCAAAACCATAACAAGAAACAAAGCAACGAAAAAGTATCCATATCTAAAAGAACACAACCAAAAACAACCTATCTAAAACCTATGTCAGCTGAAACTGAACTTACCAAGACAATGGATCAGTCTGCCAAATCCATCTACCTCCTACCCTTGGGACGCTTAAGCAAATGGCTGTTGCTAGGGCCAGCACAGCACGGGATTTCCCAAAAGCTACCTTCATCTTCCTTTTACGTCTCTCTTCCTCGCTGTCAGATTCATCTCCCCTCTCACGGTCTGCATTGCTTGGTTCTCTCTCTAGCTCTTCCCAATTCAAGTCAAGCCTTCTTCTTCTTCTTCTTCTTCTTCTTCTTCTTCCTCATCAGACTCCACCAAGGATTCACTGTCAGAGGCTTCATCTTCTGACTCTGACTCATCAACCTCCACATCAGATGGCTCATAGCCTTTATCCGACTGTTTCAGAATCACTTGCATCCATGTTCAAGAATTCCCAGCCTCCATCTTCTATAAATTTCTTTGGATCATCAGTGATAGTCTTGAGAATGGCACGGCAGTGCAGATTCAATCTGCTCTCGTAATATTTGATATCAGTGGTATCTATCCATTCTTTGATGCTCTCCAAAGAACTGGTGGGGATAGAATCAATATCTTTCTTAAAATCCTTGAATATGATTGTCATGTCGAAATTCTTCTGCCCAAAGCTTACTCTCTCTAAGTTCACTATCTCAATCTCATTCAGGGTGATCACAAGGAAGGGTGTCTCAATCAGCTCAACAAGACAGCTTGAAGTGGGGACAATGAAAGCAGAAGCCTTGTATGGTACACCATGGAAGCCAAGCTCCCTCAAAGGCATATCAAAGATCTTTAAACTATGGCATCCCCCAAAGTTCATTAACCCTGGTGACAAAGTTTTGGAAATCCATGCTGATTTTGTTCTTCCTGTCTCTTTCTCGCTGCTCTTCTTCAATCTCATCAGGATCATAGGTAGACCATCTACCACCACCCATGGACTAGACCATTTCCATCACCTCAACGTAAAACTGCCCATCCTTGGTCTTTTTGTTACCCACCATTATATGATTGAATTGTGAAGGTGGAAATGAAGAACAGTTATCATCTCATTTTCTGCAGGTTGGAAAAATGCATGCTTGATATTAGTAAACATGATATCAACACGCTCATTTGACCTGGAGATAGAAAACCGAAATTCATTCACATGTGCTTCTAGAGCACCAGTATATTTTCCTCGTCCACTAAAAGCAGGATGGACCAATAGATCACAGTCTCATTGGCTTGGATCTGTTTTGAGCAATTACAAGTTTTTCCTGAGTTACCAAGGTTGCCCTCTCAGACTCCCTAGTAGCAACCTGCTGCTGAAGCGTCTTTATCTGCGTAACCACCTCTTTCACATGGCTAGAGTCTTTTGAACGGAATGAAACTTCCTTCACAAATATTGCCCCCTGATTCTTCAAAGAATTCGCATCGTGTGGACTAAAAGGTGTGCCTGGAACATTAAAAATTATCCGGACATACAAATTGTGATTGGTATCTGACTGACTGGTGATACTCTTCACAGTGGCAATGTGGAAAGGGACCATGCTTCCATAGATGGGCACTAAAATAGTCTTATTCTTCTGAGAAGACTGTTCAAAGGCTACAATAAAATTGTAGCTATTGTAGTTAGTTTTAATCTTGGCCCTGTATTTTTTAATGTTTAATCTTGTCCATTCATCCAATTGACTTTAATTTTTAATAAGAAATGAAAAATAATAATAAAAAAGCAGTTTTCTTGATTATGATTTTTTTTAAAAAAAAAATAGTTACTAAAACAAAAATTCTGAATTTTGCCATTGATGCATATTCGATCTTGCAATTTATAAGTTCAAATGATTGTCCAATCTCCATTAAATTATAGTTTATTAACAATAAACCTGTCTATCGCATTATATATTGCAAGGTCCATAATTCTTTTATCAAATTTATCAAAAAATAAATCATCCTCCATCAAAGAAAACCAGAAAAAGGGAGAAAAAAACAAAGAAGATGATAAAAAGTTATAAAATTTGTCTCTAGTTTTTCAGAAACCAATCAATTCACATTGAAGATAAAAAAAAAATGAAAACATCTAGTAAGATAAATTATAAATTCCATATCCTTTGACCAAATCCTCTAGTATTTATTTATTTATTATTATTATTATTATTATTATTATTATTATTATTATTATTATTTATTTATTTATTTATTTTTTATTTTTTTGTTTTTTTTGTGTTGATAAAGTGTATTTTAAAGTCAATAAATGGATGAGTATGATGAATTTTATTAATTGGAGGGTTGTGATTCACTCACTTGGTTGTGGAAGATCATTTACATTCTTGTAAGCAACCAGCTCTATTGAAGATCTTGATGAAGAACGATTATCTCCTGCCCCTGCACCACCACCAGCAAGTCGCCGAGCAGTTTCTTCATTCTTTTGACGAGCAAGTTCAGCTTGATGCTGCCTCCTAAGCTCTTCTCTATTTATCTCCCCGTAATCCGACCTTAAGAGTAGTTTTTGTAGGAACAGCATCAGCCTCATTGACCTTGCGCTTGGCCTGTGGAAGAAAAAAATGGCAGGGTAATCAAGTGAGAAGAAAACACAGATAAAAGGAATCATATATAAATTGTTTGTACAAAGTAGCCACATATTCAGCTTATTGCTCATGTATTATCTTACACCATTAATATAACTTTTAGTAGAGCAATGAATGGCAGAAACTGAATATATGTAGAACATGCAATAGAAACATATAACATCACAAGCAGCATCCAAGATGTCTTTTCCAAAAAATGCCTAGCCAATAACAAAATCATTGTAAGTTATACTCTAGTGGGTCATCATTTTAGAAGACATGAAAAGATTAAGTTCCTAGAAAGTCCAGTAATGAATGTCTACACAGAAACTCATAGAGTGTGATACAAAACAAGTTTGAAACTGACATACACAGGACTCCATTATTTCAGGCTTCCCTCCCAAAGTCACTCTATTTTCCCCGACCAAACTCACATAAACCTTTTCTTTTCCCATTTTACAACTACTTAATTTTCTATCCTATCAACTTGACCTTAATTTTAATAGGATCCAAAATGACATCCATCATCGCCGAATGCGTCAGCTTCTTCTCCAAATTGGGAACATTCACCAATTCTCCAGCATCCTTGACAGCAAACAGCTCCGACAACCCGTTGGTAATGTCAGTCAGGTCCAGACCCGAATTCTTCAGCTTCCCAACCCACATTTCCAGTAAACAGCGCTTTCTTCTGGCTACAGAGGAAATGAATCTGCTTCTTCGTCAACACCATAATTGTATCAGGAAACTCGTAACCCCATGATTTCAAGTATCGCAAATCTTCCGACGCTGGCGGCGTTGCGATTGCTAACGCCTTAGCATCTCCCCATAAATCTCGATTTTATCATTATTTGTCCAAATTTATTTGGTATGAGTTCGTCGACATCGCTTGCTTCGAGTTCCGGGGGCGATTCTGATGCTCAAAATTCAACTGATTTCTTAGAAATTGATGCAAAATAAGGGTTTCCTACGAAGAGAAAGAAATCAAATTCACCAAATTTGATGAATTTCTGAAATTGAAGAGAGTGAGTGGAGTTACGAAGGAGGGAGAGAAACAGAGAATGGCGAATTGTATTTTATAGTTTAGTTTAGCAAGGGAAAAAAGAAAAACAGGGAGAGCTCACTGGGATTTGCGTGGGCCAGGGTTTAGAGGCTAAACAGAGTAGTTTCCTTAAAAAACAAAAAATACAATAAAATACGGAGTAGTTTCCTAAAAAAAAAAAAAAAAATACTCCGTACAATAAAGTAGTTTCCTTAACTAAAAAAGAGTAGGTTCTTCAAAAAAAAAAAAAAAAAACTGAGACTGAGAAGAAGGTAGAGGCATGGAGGAGGAGTTGCAGAGCTATCTCTCGGAAATAGGGCTTTCCGTTTCATTTTCGCCGGAGAAAGGACGTTGTCTTTTCACTGCCAGGAATTTTTCTCCAGGTTTTTTTTTTCTTCCTTTTTAATTTTCAAGGAATATTTTTTCATTACTTTGCTAGAATCATCGTCATGTTTACATTTTATCAATTAATTATTGGGTTTAATTTTACCTATTAATTACTCAAACTACTGCAACAAACCCCAAACTGTCTCCACTTCCCTTTTATACTATTAGCTGGGAATGCAGGTAAGGTGTTTGTCAAAATTACCCAAACATTCTTACTCATTATACTATTACTTAGGTTTTGATGATTCATCTTTGGTGTCACTAAGTATACACAAAATTCATGTAATCCCCTGTTTTGTTCCAATTCTATAGCTACCTGTACATTTTTCCCTATTCAAGACATAATCTTAATTTGGTATGGTACATCTAAGCAAACAAAATAAATAGTAAGAAAGGATGGGATGTGTTGTCACTTTTGTTCCAATTCTATAGCTACCTTTACTTGGGCTTAATCACCTGTTATTTTTCATGATCAACGGATAACAAAAGATGGGATATGGGATTACCAACTAAGGTTCTTTACCTAATTCTCTTCACCATGCGCCTCCTGCAGGCGAGATTGTCATAAGTCAACAACCTTATGTTTCTGTCCCAAAAGACTTGTCCGGTGCCTCAAGATGTGAAGTCTGTTTTTCTTCTGTCAAACTCAAGAAGTGTTCTGCTTGTCACTTTGTGTGGTATTGTGGGAGTACTTGCCAGGTACGGAGTATTTTCATTATAGTTTGACAGCATGGATTGTAATAGATAACAAATATTGGAATTAGTGATATCAACTTGCACCTGATTTTGGGCTAAAGTTCATCTACAAATGGAGAAAACATCACAATTGGATTTTTTTATTTTTATTTTTATATATGAGCATCATCTCAGCCAAATCCATGCTGAAATTTATGTTTTTTGTTGTTCCCTTGCCAGAAATCAGATTGGATGTTCCATCGTGTTGAATGCCAGGCACTCTCAAAGCTTGAAAAGGAAAGGCTAAAGTACCTCACACCCTCTATACGCTTGATGGTTAAGCTTTACTTGAGAAAAAAGCTGCAGGATGAAAAGGTTGAGTATCTTGCATACCTCCATGATATTATAAAATATACTCTGTAATGAAATTCTTGAAATAATACCTGCAAACGTATACTCATATTCCTTGTTACGGTTGTTCTTGTTCTCGTGTCAAAAAAAAGGTTGTTCTTGTTCAGTGTACCTTGTTCTTTCTCCTTACTTCTATTGCTGTCCTGGCACTAATTGTCATGATTTAGAATCTAAGTCAATTGTTTGGTGTGGGAAGTCGTCAGTTCTCATATTTAATTATCTAGCAAGCCAACCAACTTATCCTGTTATGAAAGAATATATTTTCTGAATTTAAATTAATAACTCATGCGTTTTCTTTTGGCAGGTTATACCAACTACTGTGACTGATAACTACAACTTGGTGGAGGCATTAGTATCTCGTATCCTCCACAAAATGTGTGGAACCCTTTTTTTTTTTTTTGTGAGTAGGGAGGGGTGGGGGGAGGGGGTTCTTGTGACTGGGAAAGGAGAGACTGTGTTTGGGGTGGGATTTTCGGGTCTAGGAAGTACAGTAATTATTGACTGAGAAAAAGAGCTGGAATTCATGGGTACTTCAGTTTTATCAACCCAACCTCTTCTTGACAAAATCTTACTCACCTTTGTTGTTTTGCTTAATTGTATTTCCTTGAAGATATGTCTGAGATTGATGAGAAGCAGCTGGTTTTATATGCACAGATGGCCAATCTTGTTAGTGTGATACTTCAGTGGCCTGGCCTGAAACTGAAAGAAGTTGCAGAGAACTTTTCCAAGGTTTTCTGTTAAAACTTGCAGTTGGCTAAATTTAATCGTTGGAATGTATGCATTGCCCTGGATGTGCTCTGACATTGATTTCTTGATTTGATACTTGATAGAGCTTAGACTTCCAGCCGTTTGCCAGCCAATCTATGCAAAATTTTAACGCGGTTTTATTATGACATTAGCTTGATCCTTGTTCTACCTAAAACACCTTTAACAAAAAAAATCTATGTAATTATGTTTCTATCCATGTATCACTAAAGGATATGCTAGCTTTATCAGATTCCAAGTGAGGTTAAATAGGTTATTTTTTTTTATACTTCATAAGAGATATTTCAATTCTTTGTTACTAGAAAATTCTCAAATTTGAGTTTGGACCTGGCTCTCATATACTCATTGTTCTATGTTGTCGCAGCTTGCTTGCAATGTACATAGTATATGCGATTCAGAACTTAGACCTCTGGGTATAGGACTATATCCTGTTATATCTATCATCAATCACAGGTAATTTGGCTACTTTTTTTTTTTCTCTGTTGTTTGTTCAATCTCTGGAACTGCAAGGGCTCATTGGTTATAGTACTTCAGTTGCTTGCCAAATTCAGTATTGATGTTTGAGGGAAAACAAGCCGTGGTTCGTGCGGTGCAACCTATACCTAAAGGTACTGAGGTAACTAAATATTATTTGATTAGCACTTTTACATTTTTGCATACAGCAATTACTTTGAATAGTGTGACAATAGCTGCAGTATTACACAAATCATGCTTGTATCCATCCGGCCATTCCACCTGTAATGCAAGCTGAGCCCTATCCCTCCCTCCCCCCCCCCCCCCTCTCTCGAAATAATAATAATAATAATAATAATAATAATAAAGGGGAAAAGAGAAGTGACGAGGGTACATGTTGAACAATTGAAGTCTGATTGTTATCTTTTGGTGCTCTTGAAGGTACTAATAAGTTACATAGAAACTGCTGGAAGCACCATGACTCGACAAAAGGCTCTAAAAGAACAGTACTTATTCAGCTGCTCATGTCCTCGTTGCATTATATTAGTAAGTGCCTCAAATTATGTCATTTTGCATTTATCACTCTGAAGCTTATGGTGGAAGCTTGTTACTTTCTGCTGTTTAACATTGACCCATTGCATCATATCAAAGGGGCAATGCGAAGATATTCGAGAAAGTGCTATATTGGAGGGTTATGGATGTGACAACAATGCATGCATGGGATTTTCGCTCAGGGATTCAGGTAAATACGTTTTTTAGAAAATTCGTGAACATTACTTGGGTGCCTAACATTAGTTATCATTTTCTAATATGTAGATAACAAGGCGTTCATATGTCAACAATGTGGCCATGTGAGGAAACTGGAAGATATTAAAAAGATTGCAAGCGAAGTGAAAACTCTTTCTGAAAAGGCAGAGATTTCCCTCAAATCAGGAAGTATCCTTTTTTTTTTTTTTTTTTTTTTTTAACTGGAAAATTAGGCTAGTTTTTATGGCATCCTGTTGTATAGTGTTGATTTGTTGATATATAACCACCCCCCCCCCCCCCCCCCCTAAAAAAAAAGGAATTATTTTTCATTTTATTACATCCAAATGGAGGTGGTTCTTTGACAGTGTTCAGATTATGAAGAAGCTGGTTCTTTGTATAAGACAGTTGAAAGGTTGCAATTAAAATTATGCCATCCATTATCTCTTAATCTAATGCGCACACGAGATAATCTCTTAAAGGTATATCTTGATCTTGTATATTATATCTCCTTGCAATATTATCTAGTTCAGCATAAATAAACAATTGTTGCATTGATAAGATTAAACTCAAAGAGTACTAACACAAACACATAGTGGAGACATTGGAGCTCCAGAAGACTCACAAAGCCCTAACAGAAATCAGAAAACTTGAACTAACTATGACAGTAAACTTTTGATGATTTTAATGTGCAAGTCCCCAATGTATTTTCTCAATATCAGATATATATGGAGCTGAAAAACTGGAAGGATGCGCTGGATTATTGCAGATTGACTATTCCTGTGTATGAAAGTAGGCCTCAAGATCCCTACACTCTTTACCGCCCCCCCCCCCCCCCCCCCTCTTTTATTTATTTATTTATTTATTTTTTATTATTATTCGGGACCAATGATCTCAAACTTTCCCGGTGATTGTCCTGCAGAGGTTTACCCTAGTTGTCATCCTATGCTTGGGTTGCAATATTATACATGTGGAAAGCTTGAATGGTAAGAATATGGTCTCTTGCAGTTAAGCAATTTGTGTTCAAGAGGTTATGCTCTTCCAAGATAGATTGCCTTATCTTTGTACCCTTAATTGAGAAAGGCTATGTGCATACAGGTTACTTGGGGAGACTGCAAATTGTGTTAGATTATTAACCAAGGCACTGGATATTTTGCGACTGACCCATGGGACAAATACGCCATTTATGAAGGAGCTGCTTTACAAGCTAGAGGAAGCCCGTGCTGAAGCCTCTTTCAAACTTAAATCCCTTGTCGAAGACTGAATGTGTCTCCACTACAAAGATTAGTACAACGCTTGCCTATTAAGAAGATTGGATTCTTCTATTTAGTGCTCGATAATAGCAAAAACTTTTGTTCTTGAGAATCTGTAATTCTGTACAGGCAGTTGGGATATAACCCAAAAAGGGTTCTGAATTTTGCATTGTTTTGCTCCACCTTTAAGGCTGTAACTTCACTATCAGCCTCATTAATAATTTGGAAATTTAATTATGTAAATGGATCCTTGAAAAATTGATTTAATTTTATTTGCAGTACTTTTTAGAGAAGACACAAACCAATCCAAAAAAGAAAATATTTTTAGCACAAATTTTCATTCTAAATTTCTTATAGTTAAAACAAATAGGAGCTACATTCATTTCATGGAGATTACAGGATTGTACAACAATCATAAATCAACACTCAACCATTGTTGAAAGGCACCATGACAGCTTTTTAAAATCGGAACTTATTCACAAAACATGTTACGTATAGAAGAGAACATGATTCAAAATGCTCAGCAGAAATGTTGCTACTGTACATTCCTCTTCTACATATAGGACTAGCTCGTCTTTGTAAGGTGCTGCTGGAGTTGCTGACAGATGCTTGAAATATGCGATAGTATTTTAAATTGATGATCTCGAGATGTGGCAGTTGGATCTTCTAGTAACTGTTGGAGCTCAGAACAAAGACTTGGGACTTTATCATCATTTGCACAAGATTCAGTGATCAGCTGAATAAATTTACAGTTTTGCTCTAGTGCAGGGGGCAACTGCTGCTGTATAGGAGGAACAAGAAATGGGTGCTCAAGAAGCTCAGGAATTCTCCATCTTTCGTTGCGGTCCCATGCAAGGCACTTCTTCATAAGATCCAGAAGCCAAGGATTGGAAACTGGACCATATGTGATTTCATGACTGGGATCAGTGATTACTTTGAACTTGGCCCAGAATGCCTTGTATTCTGAAAAGGGTGTCCTTCCATAAACCATTTGATAAAGAATGCAACCAAGAGACCATATGTCTGATGGGCGCCCACACTTAATAGTATTTCCATTTGCATCAATCTCATTGCACATGAATGCCTCCGGTGACATGTAACTCAATGTACCTACCTGCATGAACAATAGATGGTATCTGAGCACTGACCTCAATTCCAGTTTTAGAGTTTACAACAAAACCATTAAAAATACTGGCTGGAGGAAGTTAAAAACCTGGGCGTCCCTTTGGATGTTGGTTGTATCACTCATTATAGCTTTAGCAATGCCAAAATCAATGAGCTTCAATGAACCTTTGACAAGGAGAAAATTGGCTGGCTTCAGGTCAGAGTGCACTATACGCTCCTCATGAATTGTGTTTACAGCTTGGAGTATTTGCTGACATCATAATTGACACAAAAAAAAAAAAAAAGTTAGTGCGCTGTTTTCTCAGTCTAGCCAAAAATATACTAGTAACCAATTTCATTAATTTTTGTTTCAAACTACTCCAGTATGGAGATGTGATTTATCTATTGATGAAATGGATTTGTTATAAGCAAGTTGGACAGTATGATCACTGCTCAACTACTTTTTAAAAATGAAAATGATTCAATAGTAAAGTAGTAATGAGAATGAATGTGTACGTAAATTTGTAAGGAGAGTATTATGCCAATGTCATGGTAATGCTAGCTTACCCCCAAATTATATCTTTTCTTCAAATTAAATTTCAAATCATCACCCAATACTAGATGTGGTGGCATTATCACGGACATTTGGATGATACTTTTTTACACTAAATTTAATTTATTTTACCACTGATTAGCAGAAATTAGAAATTCATTCTGCATTAAAAAGCAAATCCTGTCAAGGCTTATTAAACCAAGAATGGGATCACAAACCTGCCAGTAGAAACGAAGCCAGTTTTGATCCATAGTTGAGTTGGTGCCTTCAATTTCCCTCCACTTATGAGATAACATATGAGCCAAATCAATTTCTCCATACTCAAGAACCATGTAGATATATCCATCATCTTTGACTCTGCTGTCCTTGTTAGAAATGGAGCCGTTCATAACTTCATGCAGTAAAGCTTTATCCGTAACCTTGAACATGACAGTGCTAACAAAGTTTAGTCAATCAGTGAATGTCCCAAAGGGAAACCAGATAAGCTAAAAATCATAGGTTCTAAATCTCAAAGAAAGTTTTACATCCTATGAGGCTGCATAAGAAATGAAAGAGGATTGCAGCTATCTGATTTTATTGCTTCATCTTGTATACTCACTCAATTATGCCTAAGGTAAACATGAAACATTATAAGTGAGCTTTAGCGTGGTATGCTGAGATGAGGATATAACAAAGATTGTCCAACCTACTTAAGCCCACAACTAGCACTCATAAATCACTGAATGATAATATATAAACAACTGATATAAGACACTAAATTTTACAGGACCATGTCTGTTATATTCCCAAAAGAAACCATCAATTCTGCAAAGACAGGCAATACAAATTGGAATCTAAAGAGTGCCTACCTCAAAATCAATAAGTTGGATAATATTATCCTTCCCCTTTAACTTCTTTAAATACAGGATCTCTTGACAAAATCCATAAGCAGTAGCATAATCACGACCTTTAAGCTTGATTTTTTTCAAAGCATAAATTGTACAGTCAGATGAGATAACTTTATGAACTTCACTACTTCCACCGCTTCCTATCTTGCCAAGCCTTTGATAAAGTTTCCCATTCACCTTAAAAAACAAGTCAGGATCGTAACCTTTTTTCCGAGATGGTGCCTTTTCATGCTTCTCTGATTTAGAGGGCTTCACATTAGAAGATAGGTCCTTTGATGAGGAGCTAGGTGGTGGGATATGTGAAGCATCGGCCCCCTGTCCTTTCTCCATTATGGGCTGGCTTTGAGTTTGGGGTGGATCAGCCGGTACTTTAGTTTGCTGCAGCAAGATATGTTGTTGGATTTCTTTGACTTCTGCTAAGGCATTTGTTGCAGAGCTCGAAGCTTGAGCTCCACTGAGTGCCCTGTCAGCATCAACTCCACTGAAATTTACGGATGTAGGGCAAGCTTGATGCATCCCATCTCTTACGGCTATGTTCTGAGAAATCCGATTGGCATCAGGTAAGGACCCAACTGCTGAACTATCTTGATGAGGGCATGAAGAATGAGTTGTTGAATTGAGCATCGGTGCAGATGTTGCATGGACAGAGGTTGTGGTGACACAAGATGATCCCACCACAGAAGATTGGGTCATTGGATGGCTTACATCATTATGCAGGAAATCTCTTAAGTGGTGCAGCTGGTTCTGAAGAGATGACATTCTTACTGCTAGTACTGAAGAGCCCCCATCACCTCTCGAACAACTATCTGCATCAGTGCTGACAGGATTCTGAAGTTTTGGTTCATTGTTAATGACATTGGATGTCTCTGCTTGATTAACCGCCTCCCATTCCATTTCTGTCAATGCAAGTGAATCCATATGAGAAGATAAGTTGTCCAATCTGGTGGCCAAATCCATTCTGGTGGCCATTTGACCATCAGTTCCTGCATTAATAGCAGCATTGAAGAAAAGGAAAAGGTACATTTCCCATAATTTTACAATTGATTTATATTTGAACAGGCAAGTTCTAAAGCTGATGATTATGCAATATAATACCAACCCAATTTAGATGAAGTTTAATTAAAGAAAAAGTTGTACATTCTGAGCAAAAATGGCATCAGTAAAAAATGAACAACAGTCAAACAAGTAAAAAGTGGATTCTAATAAATTACCCTGTGAATTGGCAGAGCTGGCCAGTGAAAATTTGACTTTCCTTGAACCCTCCACCATTTGACAATGTTTAGATTGCGCAGCAGAGGAAACATTGATGTCAACACCAGCTTTGCAATTTAGTTGATCATCCTTGATGTGCCCTCCAAAGGGATTATACTTGTCATCATAGGTATTGGTGATAGTACCGGTGAAGGAAGGAGGCGTAAGTGAGGCATCTTCCTGAGGATCGATGACAGACGATCTCTCATTCGTGTGGCCGTCGAAATTCTTGGGTTGAGAAGCAATTTCAACAGACCTCTTGGTCTCTACTTTTAAACAAGAATTATGCAGTGAACTTTTGGGCGTCTCCCTTTGTGGTTGTGGTGGCACACTACGTCTCGGTAACAAGTTAGTTGATTGCATTGTACCTGTAAGTTCCAAGCATCATATTAAAGAGAGGTATCTAGTTGAAGCCCAAAAATTGAGCCAGAAATCATAAAATTGCAAGCTGTTTAGCCCCAAATTGAATCTGACAATGAAGCCTAAAGCACAAACAATCGGATTGAGCATTGACAGAAGAAAAAGGTAATTGGAGAATTTACAATAAGTACATAGAATGTGAAATTGGACGGTTGACAGTGATGTTTGTGATGGCCAAAATCCAAAATCATAAAGCAGATGTAGATAAATTAGTAGAAGTTCGAGTAAATAAAAGCAAACCCTAAATCGAAAATAGGGAGAAAAGGGAAAATGAAAAAAAAAATACCAATGGAACGGTGGCGTTTGAAAGCGGCTTGGACATTACGGAGAAAATCAGGTTGAGAAGAAGTAGCAGTAGAAGAAGAAGAAGAAGAAGAAGAAGAAGAAGAAGAAGAAGAAGAAGAAGAAGAAGAAGAAGAAGAAGAAGAAGAAGAAGAAGAAGAAGAAGAAGACGAAGACGAAGACGAGTTGAAGTTGAAGTTGACGGAGCGGGTGGTGGAACTCAGCAGTGGGGCCGGAACGTCAGGGTCCCCGTCCATGGCATGGAAAAACCTCTGATTGCATCTCTGAACAACACACTTACTCCCACATTCTACACTTCACCCAGAGCCAGAGCCATTGTTGCCAAGATCAACTCTACTCAATTCACCATATTTTTGAATTCAGGGGTAATGGCGCTCTCTACTCTCTACTCTCTTCTCTCTACTCTCTCTCTCTCTCTTTATTCAATTCCCTTTCTTTGGCCTCTTATTTTTTGGCCTCCAGTGGCCCATTGGACTTCAATCCTAATAATAAAAATAAAAATTATAAAAAAAAAAAAAAAAGTGAACATTTATTTCTAATTTTCTAAACATGGCTAAAAATGAACATTTATATTATAAGAGTAAAATAAAGAGATTATAAAACTAAAAAAAAAAGGATTGTACATTTAGTATTAAATAACTGAACATTTTAATTGTAAATAAAAATGAACATATACTGTTATTGCTTATTCATCAATAATTTTTTAAGCTTCAAGTTAAATACCTTGATTCTTGAATGGATTTCTTGCAATTGAGTTATATGATTTAATACCTTAAATAAATCAATAATATGTTTTTTAATAATGAACAAAATGCTAATGTCTAACAATATTAATGCCCGTCAAAAAAAAAAAAAAAACAATATTAATGCTAATGTTAATTGAATATCCTATATTATAATAACGAACATCTTATACAACTGAACAAACAAAAAAATTGTATTTTTTTTATAAGAATGAACATTTATTTTTATAAGAATGAACATCATACGTCATAAAAATGAACATTTATATTTAATTATTGAAAAATACAAAATTATTGTAAAATATGTTCAGTTAGAAAATATTCATTTTTGTTATAGTAAATGTTTAATTTTGACGGTGACTTCAGCCCATGCTGACTGAGCGCGACCTCAACCATTAATTACGGATGAAAAAAGGAGAACAAGCCCATAAAGGCCCGTCAGCCCCATCATGAACGTTTACCCAAACTATTTTGCGGCACAGGCATTTTCTACTATGTGATTTTATTGTAATAAGCCCATTTCACGGTTTTAGTCTTGCCTGTATTGTCAAAACTTAGTTTGTAAGATTTACAACAAGCACATATCCACTCCTTATAGAATTTAAGAAAAATGAAATTGTTGTGTTATAAAGACTTACATTAAACAACAACAACAACAAAAAATTGATTATAGCATTCCAACTCCTTTTAAAAGATCTTTAATTTAATCAATGTGACAATTAGTACTCTTGCTGTCACTTTTTAATTTTTACGTTTTGACCATTTTTATCATCACAAAAATTCCAAATTTTAAGTATAAAAATGACGAAGGAAGTACATACTTAGGGACAAATGAAGTGCAAACTTTTGCATTGTTCAATAATTCTATTTGATTTCATCAAATTCTTACATGTTCGGTTTTTCATAAACTTAACAAATGTTAAATATTTATTCGTATTCTCATGTGTGACAAATGATATATAGAATTTGAGTGTATGCAGAATTTTAATGAACCCAAATATCATACACTTATTTTTAGATTTCACAAATTATACTCCGTATAATAAATTATACAATAATATTTTTGGTGGGAGTCTTATTCCACACCTACACAGCTTATATATCTAATTTGTGAAAGCTAATGTCTCTCACTATCTTGTCGAATACTTCCCTCACTATAACAATTTTGTGAGAGCTCCTAACTTTCCCAAAATTTGGTGGAATACTCTTGACTCCACACACTTCACAATACATCACTTGCATGTATATAGTTGTGGTGTTACTTGCTTTTCCTACTTAGGACAATGCTTCTTGATTAATCCAACTAGTAGACACACATTCTAGAATATACTTTAGAAAATAACCTAAATTTTTGTAGATTACATTTTAACAACTAACATGGATAAAAATCAGAGAAATTAATGAGATTAGGTTTACCCTTCCTCAATCTCTTACTCAAAATACGAATACCCAACCACTAAATGATAAAGTTATGATAAAGAGAATGTTGGAAAGTCTTAAAGAAAATGAGAGAAAGCTTAGAGAGTATATATATTAAATTGATGAAGTATATATATATATATTAAATTGATGAGTACATAAATAGTATAAGATTAGAGCATAGATGATCATCACTAAACTATGTATAGGTACAATATATGATTAGGTACATTAGTTATAATATTAAGGGCTATACCAGCAGAGTTGAGTAATTAAATTATAAGATTACGGAATATAAAAAATAACTAATAATGATAATGGTATTTGATCATGCAATATTATCCCTTTTATATTGAAGATCTATATAAATTTTTCCTTTGTAGAAAGAGGAAGAGGAGTTGATGATGTAAGCAATTGTATTATCTTCTATTGGACAAGTAAGATCCAATATAATTATGAACAAATGACACAAATTGGGAAGATTTCAAGACATCTCGAACTTGAAATTGATAAAAGTGGATTGCTTAACTTTCGAATTATTCTTAGTAGTACATTTATATATTTATACGTGCACACCAACGTAACTGTTATTAAATACAAGTAAGATAAACAAGATTGCAGCCATTATTTGTTGATTATAATCAAAGAAAGAAGAGCTCTCTTTAACTCTGGTCCATTAAATTATTCAGCTGCAATTGATCAATATTTATTTGGAGTGTATTTTAAAACAGTTTTGATTAAAGCAAGTAAAGATGGAAGAATTTACAGTATATAGTAATATAATGAAGCTGCATTTTGAATTTTGAAAGACTGTACAAAAAAAAAACAGATTGTCTTGCTGCCAACAAACACCATAGCATGTACATAGGACCGCTAATTGCGATAGAATCGTCTTCGTCAGCCTCGCTCGCTCCCCTTTTTTTTAAAAAAAAACATTTTCCTCCATTGATCTGTATATAAGGAATTTTAGCCACGTTTTTATACAATCTGGTTATTTTCATCTCCCAGAACAACTTGCTACATCTTTTTCAAATCCTATACGATTTTTCAAATTCCAATTCCACCAACCATATCATATCGTATATTTACCTTTTTGTCCAGTAATATTGTTTTTTGCTATACGTACGCGTCACTTTGAACTATGAAACACGAAGTCTCTAGTATATATATTCGACAAATGTAATTTTGTATTCTCGTGCATTATTGATGCATGGCATACATTACAGTATTTGCTTTATAAAACCTTATTTTATGACAAATACAAGGCTCTATGGGATGCATCACTATGAAGCCCACCACATGCTTCTCTTCTACAAACGCATTACTTACATATGCAATATATATAATTCTGATTATTATTGCATGCAATTGTTTTTATTAGGAAAAAAAAAAAGATATTCTACCATGGTGTAAGGAGTATTATTGAGATAAATAACATGATGACATTCTTATCGAGCTATCATATATGCTTGGGCCAAGTCCATTATCCTAAGCCCAGTGACCTAAAATTACGAAAATACCCCTCTATGATCCTGCCCATCATAAATCATTGCAAAGTACATATTTACCCTTAATTTGTCCAACTAAGTATAACTTCTGCCACCTGAAAGTACAACTATAAATAGCTCTCCAATCATTAATGATAGGATTTTTTTCCTAATTCTCACTCCTTCTCTCTCTACTTTCTCTCTAAAGTACTCTCTCTCTCTCTCTCTAAGCACATTCGCTGACTTAAGCATCGGAGGGGCTTTCTCGGGTCACCTCCCGGGGCAGTTAAGCTTCTCTCTTTTGCAGGCCAAGCTCTCAGACATCAAGGCGGAGCTCTCGGACATACTCTTGCTAGGCGAAGTCGAAGGATATTTGGACATTCATTGGAGTTAGTCTCTAGGACATCTTGATATTATTACCCTAACCCCGAGGAGTATTCTGTTTTCAGAAACAATATACAAGTATAATTCATATGGCAATGAGATTTGTTCTCCTATACTCAAATTATAATTTTATTTTATTTGATTAAACATTTGAATTGGGTGTTATGGGCTCTCTCAATAATGACATACGATGATACGAGTACATATATAGTACGAGGCATATATAGTACGAGTTGTCTCTTATGAGTTACGAGTAGTATCTAATATGATACACTCGTCCTACACGAATGAAACAACAAAACTTCATAAATCATGAAGTTATGTTCCTCAGTTCCTTATAATAATGCAATAGTATGGAACAATTAATAAATATGAAGATAGATATGCTACATTCATCAAGATAGTGGAATTAAGTACACACTGATGAAGTTAGTTTACAAAATTCAAGTACTTCCGTTGGTAGCTAAGTTTGGGTACGTGGGATGAACGTGGCTCGGGTTAATTAAAAAGGTAAAATAGAGCTTTAATTTTAAATATATTCCATAACCATAAAGTGTGGTCTCTCTTACAATACATGATTTTGAGGCAAAAGGAATCAATTTTTTTTACGGTAAAGGTTACACATACAATTGTTGTATGTGGGTCCTACATACAACAACAATTATGTTACTAAAAAAATCTACAACGTTACTAAAAAAGTATATTAGGTCATCAATAAATATAAGTTGGGTTTTTCTACGCAGTAACCCTATTTTTTTCACTTTTCTACGTTGTGCCCCAACATATATGACTTTCTACACGGTAACCCCAATATACTTTTTGTTTCCATACGGTAACCTTGCCGTTATTCTGCCGTTAAAAAATTCCGTTAGTGGGGCCCACTCTCCATTTATTAATATTATTTTTATCGAATTGGTATTCCGTCAAAGGTTTTGGGGGCTATTTTGGCCCTTAAGGGTCCAAATTGAGTTCAGATTTGGCAAAAAAATAACGTAGATGCCTCGTTTTGCTTATTAAGAAATGTCTCGATTTACGTGTTAATATTTAAACACACAAACGAGGCATCTACATTATTTTTTTGCCAAATCTGAGCTCAATTTGGCCCCTAAGAACCAAAATAGCCCCCAAAACCTTTGACGGAATACCAATTCGATAAAAATAATATTAATAAATGGAGAGTGGGCCCCACTAACGGAATTTTTCAACGGCAAGGTTACCGTATGGAAACAAAAGGTATATTGGGGTTACCGTGTAGAAAGTCATATATGTTGGGGCACAACGTTGAAAAATGAAAAAAAAACAGGGTTATTGTGTAGAAAAACCAATATAAGTTTATTACTAGAGATAATAACGCCCTATTCAACGATACTAATTAATGAAGAGAAATGTTATTTTGTATACAAATTGAATAATGTATAATTTGCTAATGAAAAGCTTTTATTATACAAATATACATTATTATACTATGAGATATGGTGAAATTATATATTATTCAATTTGTATAAAAAAACAGATGTCCTCACTAAATAATGACGTTGACTAGGGCCTTATTATTTCTAGACTTAAACTTATATTTATTAATTAATGACCTAATATATTTTTTTAGTAACGTTGTAGATTTATTTGGTAACATAATTGTTGTTGTATGTGAGACCCACATACATCAATTGTATGTGTATCATTTCCCTTTTTTTTACATCAGCTTTTTTCCTTTCCCGTTTATGGAGGAGTAACCCTCATTAAGTCATTATGGTGCAATTAGTGATTTCACCTTGATTTTGGTGTTTTTCCATCAGATTTCACTTTACCCCAAAAATTCACCATTGGGAGAAACTAGCCTCCAATTTTATTACTAATAGCTTACTGATTTTTTTTACCCTACCTATTCTTTTGTTCAAAGACCCTAATCTTTTAATTTACTCGTATATGTCTAATTGTTTAATGTTTTAATTACTCCGTATTATTCACTTTCAAAATACTCCATAATAAGTTTAGATGATAACATATAGCAGTACATCAATATGATTCGATCCAAGAAATTTAGATGAGGGCTAATAAGTCACACTCAAGTTAAGACCCTATTCTGTTCACTTTATTTCCACTTATTTCAGGGTTGATAAGTTTAGATAAAGGTTAATAAGTTCATATAAGAAAATTTCAGAAAAAATAAGTTCAGATAAGTTGTGATAAAGGTTAACCAGGGCTACCCAAGTTTAATTTATAACTAAAATAAGTTCTAATAAGGGTTAATAAGTTCAGATAAGTTCAAATAAGTTCAGATAAGTAAAAATCAGGCGAATAAAACTCACCCTAAAGCTACAACCATAATAAGTTTATATGAGAGGTTGCTAAAAAAAAAAACAAAAAACAAAAAAACTCACATGTTAATTTAATTGTCTTGCATTGAAAAAGAAGTGGTGCGTGATAGACTACAGTTGTTACCTACTGATTTTAAAATGAAATGTAGTTAAACTTGAATAATATATCACATTATATAATTTTGAAGAAAAAATACATGATTGAATAAAATATCCTAAAGTCTATAAGCTATTTGAATAAGATTTAATTACTAAGTACGTATTATAATTCATATTGTTTGGATGGGATATTAATTGTTCCAATATATACTGTATCAAGTGAAAAATTATAAGACAAAACATTAGGTAGGCATAGCAAAAAAAAAAAAAAAAAAAAAAAAAAAAGAAAAAAAAAAAAGAGAGCAATAATAAGTGGTTAGGAAAAAGGACCCAAAATGAGCAAGATACAAAACAGGAAGTGAAGAAATACATGACAGATTACTACCAACTATTAAGGGCCTATTTTCATTGACTGAAATGAAGTAAACCGAACTTATTGATTAGTGATTTTTAACTACGGATTAATGATCTTTGATTATTTATTATTATATATATGTGTATATACAAATATACATATTAAAATATTTATAAAAAATATACTGTATAATTAAAATATTTATGAAAAATATATTAAAAATACGGAATCCCAAAACATTTTAAAAACATATACTATATTATTATTATTATTATTATTATTATTATTATTATTATTGTCGTTGTTGTAATATAAGGTTAAAAGTATGAAATTTGGCTGTAAATCATCAGCAATATCATTAGACATAAACTTATTAGAGCTGAATTGAATTGAACTGAAAATAATCTAATGAGAACAAGCCCTAAATGAAATGTAAAATTAAAGAGTGAGGGATAGCTCAAGTGGTTAGAACTTCACTTTCGATTTCAGGAGTAATTGGGATCGATTTTCATCACTTGTCCAACTACCTTGTGACTTTCTGAACACAAGAAGAAGAAAAAAAAAAAGGAAAATCAAAGTTGTGATATGACGTTGAGAGTATGTGCGTGCATGGTGTGGTCGGGATAAAATTAGTTACATAATCGTCCAGTCTGGCCTGGTGGTTTGGGCTGGTCATTTAAAGCTCAACCTACATTACTACGTACACTATTTCTATCAATTCCTCTTACTGTACTAGTGTACTGCACTAACTTTCTTGCTTACCAACAACTACTATTACGTGTATGTATATTATATAGCTTGGCCATGCTAAGCTATGCACCACTATTAATGCACTATAATTAGCTCTCTATAAGTTGTTACTGGAGTATTATTTTAGTTCATATTATAATTTTATATTAAAGTTTCTCCTTGGCTCTTGTGATGGTCTCCTGTGAGTCACTTGTGAGTTATGAGTAGAATTTTTGTGCATCAATGGTCTCTTACTCTGTATAAATTGTATGTCAATTTTATTATTAAAAAGAAAAAATGATATGATCTATATATGATACTACAATGCGCAATGCACTCCCCTATACATCCTTTGGTCACTGAGATTCTTTTGTTTCAACGGCCAGATTATAGTTCCAAATTGATTACCAATATTGAACATTGCTCCTGTTTTTGTTATAATTATTAAATCAAAATTTTAAGACTCCTTTTGATTCATATTGTTTTTTCACTTTGACCAATTTTGTTTTAAAAAAAGATTATAAGTAGAAAGAACAACATGAAATACTGGAGGAGGTACACTAGACGAGAAGTGCTTATGAAAAAGAACAAGATTAAGAAGGATTATAATGAGAATGCAGTCATGATTAACTGAAGGAATTTAGAATGGCTTCTATAACATCTTTAACGCATAGGGTAATACGGAGTATGTTATAGCCCTTATAGGAATTGACAATAAATTAAAATAAAATTGAAGTAACATAACTCATATAGAAGAAAGAATCCACTAAAATTAACTGAAATAATACCTAAATTTCAAGTAAAAATAAATTTAAATAAAATTGAAGTAACATATTTGAACTTATCTTAAATTTCAAAGTATGTAGAAATAATGTAAACAAAATAGAGCTCTAATTGTTTCAAATGGAGTGACACATAAATTAGCCCATGTATCTAGAGATTATGAGGACATGAGAGTTTGGATAGAAAAATTTCCTAATGCAAATGATGCTATATTGCTGGACATTTTTGGGCTGGCTTAAAAAAAAAAGGATTAGAACTAAGTTTTAAAACTTGCTTTCTCTAAAAAATTTAAATGTTAATTGCAAGATACATGTCATATTTAAAAACAATATACTTCGTAAGTATTATGCTTTTTTTCAACCTCTATCCCAAAAAATATAAAAAGTTAATTTACATAATACATACTAAGAATAAATTTAAAATTGACAAACATAACTAAAGAATTGTATCAACTAAAATAAAAGATAAAGTATGGTTTAAAAATGTGCGGAGTATCAAATTATATAGTGGAAAATTTATAAAAAATATTAAAATCCAAGCTAAACACACTATAATAAAGAAACAAGTATATAGCCTAATAGCCATATAGGAGGGTGGAGGGTGAATCATGAAAGTTGGCCTCATAAATCTCAATCTCAAATCCAAGCAATGCAGCCATAAATTATTCACAAAAAGCAAGGCCTCTTCCTGGCTTCTCCCTCTTTTTCTTGCCCTTCTTTAACTTGCAACCATCTATCTGCTTTTCCAGCACTTGTGCTTTAAAACTATCCCATGTGACCTTAGTTAACCTTGAAATAGAAAATTCACACCTGTTTTTTCTTTCTTCCCAACAATGGCCAAAACAAGAAATCCTAGGAAGCTCACAAAAGAAGTTCACAGAACAAGAAGAAGTCAACCTCCTTCACAGAGGGAAGATGACAAAGAAAAGCAGCAGTCGCAGTCGCAGTCGCCAGCATTACCTTCATGGGTGGTAATGAGGAACATTCTCACTTGCAAGCACCTCGAAGTGGAGCAACAACCACAGCAAGAGCAAGCATCACTGTCCCAGAAAAAGAAACAGCAAAAGCAAAAGCAAAAGCATGCTGAAAAACCAGCAATACCGGAGGAAAACAGCAAAAAGAATAAGAAAATGAAGTGTTCAGGGTCACTTTGCAACAACACAAAAGTGATGCAGAGGCCTGAACCCGCTTCCCCTGAAACACTTCAGAGAAAAAGCAGGGGTGGTCCTACCCATGCTAGTACTAGCACCACCAGTAGCAGCAGCCATGAAGGATCAAATCGGTCAATCAAATCTCCTGTTTTGGGTGACCTTAGTAACAACAATACTAACAATAATGGGGTCTTACTTAAATCATCTTCTTCTAACAGTACTACTGCTGCTAATTACTCTATTAAAGGGATTCCATTTAGAAGACTTTCAGGGTGTTATGAGTGTAGAATGGTTGTTGATCCTGTTTTGTCTTTCACTAGAGATCCTTCTCTTAGAGCTACTATTTGTTCTTGCCCTCATTGCGGTGAAGTTTTCATGAAACCTGAGAATTTGGAGCTTCATCAAGCTGTCAGGCATGCAGGTACTTGCTCTTTCTTAGTCTCATTCAAGCTCATCTTCCTCTTAATTTTTCAATTATCAACTTCTTATCTATGCTTAATCACAATACACACCACTATTTATTATTCATATTACATTTGTAAAGATTCTAGCTTCAGTCTAGTTTCAGAAGATATAAAGGCGGAAAGTGAGCTACAAAAGTAATGGACAACTACAATTTAATTAATCTTGTTGTTTAAGTATAGAATGTTTAGTTCTCACTTTATGGAAATTTTGCTCTATGTCATAAGCACTTTAGAGCACTTTCATACTTTTTATGTCATAAAATTTCTTTGACTAAGATGATTTTATGTTTTTCTGGTGTAGTATCTGAACTGGGTCCTGAGGATACAAGTAAGAATATAGTAGAGATTATATTCCAATCAAGCTGGCTAAAGAAGCAAACTCCAGTATGCAAAATTGATAGAATTCTTAAAGTCCACAACACCCAAAAGACCATCAACAAGTTTGAGGAATATAGGGACTCAATTAAATTTAAGGCAACAAGGCTCCCTAAAAAACATGCTAGGTGCATAGCTGATGGAAATGAGCTTCTAAGGTTCCATTGCACCACATTTATGTGCTCCCTAGGTTTAAATGACTCCTCCAACCTTTGTAATTCCATCCCACATTGCAATGTTTGTAGCATTATTAAAAATGGATTTAAGCTAGCCGATGAGGGGCCTACAGGCAAAGGCATACTAACGACTGCCACGAGTGGGCGAGCTCATGATCGAGCTGACGTTGGTTCAGAGGAGCAGGAGAGGAGGGCAATGCTGGTGTGCCGGGTGATTGCCGGCCGGGTCAAGAAGAGCCCAGAAGGCGGTGGATCAGAGGAGTATGACTCGGTGGCCGGAGCATCCGGAATTTATTCAAATTTGGATGAGTTGTATGTTTTTAACCCCAAGGCAATTCTGCCTTGTTTTGTTGTTATCTATAGGGGGTTTTAGATGTTTGGGCTGGAGATCTTAAATTAGCGTAGATTATTTCTACATGCTTTGGTTATTGTATATCTTCAGCTTTGGGTAGGGCAACGTTTTAATGATATTTTGTATTATATGCAATGTGCATGGAAATGGTAGCCCTTGGTTAGAAAACCCAAGCAATGCAAGTTAAGATTGTTCTAATTTGGCCCCAGTCAACTCTTTAAAAAATGAAAAAGACCAACTATCAACTTAGCGAGTTAAATAATTTCATTTGATCTCATTAATAGCTTCATAAGTTCATTTCAAAAGTATAATGACAGAAGTTAGATGATTTATAGTAATGGTTTGGAGTCTATTGTGAAGTAAAGAGAAAATGAAAGATGATATTCATTGATAGTTCTCTTATTAAGAGAAAAAGTTATGATAGAAAAGGGAGATAAAAAAAAGCCTGGTCGGTTTGGCATGAATAGATGTCCTAGAAATAGATAATGAAGAGAAAGAGATGTCACTGCAACTCATCACAAATGGAAATCTGTTTGTTAGTTGTAATACAGATGCCATAAACAAGCTAGATGTGGTCCAATCTAACAATATTATTGCCCCCTATAAAAGTGCCCAACCAAACAAAATTATTGACCCTATAAATTAAAAACACCAAATCCATGCTTCTTTGAGCAATCAAACCCAATACTTTGACCTATAATAAATGGGAATTATGATGAGTGTTAAACATAACATTATCTTCTACTTATAGTCTTATAAAAACGAACTTAACATGTTCATTATAAATAAAAGTTGAAAAATACTTTATGTCAAAAGAAGTAAACAAAAGCGTATGACCGTATGTAAGTATGTATGTATTACTTGGGAAGCTGAGAGTTAATAGTTGAAGTTGATGATTCTTGAATTGTACAACCAAGGGGCAAAGGCCAGGCCTGCTAAATCAAATGCAGCAGACAGTAGCAGTTTGATAAGTATAATGATGTTGAAATAACAAAAAATGAAGCAATGTTGTATGGGCGTACAGCTGCTGTTAATTAAGTGTTTAATACCAAAAACCAAAAAGGCACGGCCCCCCTAATAAGCAAGACTGGTTATTAAAGTTAGTTATCCAGATTCCTTACAACACTTGGCATACATCGTATCGTATGGGTTGAATTACCACAGCTTAATCCAAGTGTTCCTTTTTATAAATTAATGCAGGAGTCAAAAACTGCCTTGATTTCTATTGCTCATTATCAATTGCAAACTGCAAAGCCTGAGTCCTGAGACTGGACTCACTGCCACTTGTATGCATGCCCCCTCTTTTGCTTTTGCTATAGAATAGAAATTACAATAGTACTTGCTTGTTTCATTAAATTAGTCGAGCTAACAGACAGTGACACACACAGGACTCGGTTCGAGTGACCCTAGCTTAGTGGCTAATGGCTTTAGGACCAGGTAACTAAATGTAGTCACTACACTAGTAAAGTACCTCATTTAGGAGGGTGACACATGCAGCTGTGGATTTTTATTTTTTATTTTACATAAAAAAGAAAAGCAAATGGAAGCTGGGTTTGTGAAATGTTACAGGGCTCTTTAGTCTTTTGATTTGCTGCAGTGTTCAGCTTTCAGAAAAAGGGGAGGAAGAAAGAGTAAATTTGGGTGAATTACAGCAAATAAATTAAAAAAAAAGAGCATGAAAAGAAGGTAAAATAGAAAGAAGATGCTTCAGTGGATAATAAGAATAATAATGAACAAAGAGTAGAGGGAATGCCGGAGTGGGATGTTGAAAGCTAATATGAAATCATTACAGCGACAATGCGCATGATCAGCTTTCACTATTACGGTGTATAAAATTAAAGGAAAAGGAAACTGATTCCTAGTATGCCGGAGTGGGATGCCCTCCAGTAAATGAATTTTGCAATTACAAATCACAATCTAATTATTACTCTACTAGATTGTTTTGTTTAATCAAAATACGGAGTATTATTGAGCTAATGTTATTGGATCAAGTTTAGGTTTAGGTTCAAGTTCAGGTTCATGCTCAAAAGGGCCCTTCAATCTTTAATCTCTAGGGACCATTTGCTCTTTTGTTCACTATCCCAATTCTAATTATAAGTACTTCATACTTTGCTTCTTTTTTTTTTTTTCAATTAAATATGGCACCTAATTTTCTTTTACCGAAAAGAATATATTTTACAGAGTAATACAAAGGTCTAGACAATCTTCTCTCAAAACTAAAATATAGCACCTAATAAGACGATCAAAACGACCGTATGCATTAGATGTTTAGGGTCTATTCTACAAAATTACCTGTTATAGGCCGACAACAGATACTGTAATATACAAACAAAAACAAAAGAAGGTTAACTGGTCATCTCCAAACAGAGAATTTCTATTTGAGGGGCTACTGTAAGTCTGTAATACTCTATTATACTAACAAAAGAAGGATAACATGTCATCTCCAAACAGAAAATTTCTATTAGAGGGGCTACTGTAATACTTGTATTAAACTAACAAAAAAGATTATTAACAATTAGGGACAGCGAATTAAATTTAGGGGTAGTTGCCCCAATGGGTTACATCAAAATTGGCCCAAGGAATGTCCTAGCTTTGAGCCTTTCAAGGTTGCAGGTTCATCAACTCATGGTTTTGCTATTCAGCAACTCCTAATGTTGACTACAAATGCATCATCATAATGGATATAAAATTACCTGCACCAGAGTCCATAGCTGTTGCAAGTATCCCACTTTGATTAAATGAATTCGGGCACAAACTATCAGCAATGGGACATGGACTTTCTGTTTGAGCCTTGAAGAATTTGTTGAATGATAATACCTCTACCGGTGTGGCTCTAAGACAAAACTTGGCCTGACTCATGCAAAATCACTGGAGTCCGGAGAATGGCCTCGTCCAGAAGTTTCCACTAGGTCCTTTATCTATACTTAATTACCAAGGTATGTTCGTTTGGCATGGCATGCTGGTATCACAAAAGAATAGTCGTATCAAATTATGTGCTTTAGCTGGTGATCCAGCACATCACCCACATTTGCTCTATTTACAGTAAGATTTTGAGCTTCTTGAAGACATCTACACTGCGGAAATGGGTATTTGTAAATTGAGTTGTGCCTGCTAGATTTTTTTATTCTTGGCATCATAAGTCCTTCCCGGTTGCTTTCTACTAGCATCACCTTGACTTGATCCTTAATCTCTTGCCAACTGTCAAAACATTTGTTAAACCCACACATTTGAGTTATTTGTCCAAGAATTTTTGAAATAGAGGGAAGTGTGTGAAGTATATGCATGAACAATCCAAAGTTCCAATTCGGACAAGTGATTAGACTTAAAGCTAGTGTACATGCTCAAATTACATTCGTAATACAAGATGTGCAGATTAGCTGTTCAACAAAGAGATAAGAGGGACAGTTACCTGATGCTTGTGTTATGAAACAGAAGAGCAAGTTTCTGCTTGTCAGGTTTGATAGTTTTTGCATGCCCCCCATAGATATATCTGCGATGACCCATGAGAAAATGTGGAAAATTTCCACCCTGAGTGGTCAAGAAAACCTCGCTGAATAAGCATACTGCATAGTCCAGAGCAGCCAATCTAGACGAGTACCCCTGTCACAGGTGAATAAGTTCGAATGATTTTACAGTGATCACTCCAGTGAAATGGAAGCTACAGCTACAGCTAATAATGTGAAGCACCTAATTTATAATTGAATCTGGTCTAATCATGATTATGATCAATTGCATCCTGGATCACTATTAACTTATTCATAGTCCCAGGAAAATAGCAATAATCACCTTAAAATAAGCAAGCTCTTCAGGGGATGCAAGAGACTCCTTGGTATATAGAAGCGGAAACATCTCCAATAGGGGACTTAACTGTCTCTCCTCCTGATATAGTTTTCCTGATGCCAAATAGATCAATGTATTGTTGTCGAACCCCATTCCTCTAAGCATCATTCCAACCTATGCTGACAAGAAACGACATGGGAGGAAAAGGTGAGATAAATGATTATAGAGGTGCAAATACCCCCAATTATTGGTTATTTGGGTTTTATTATTCAAAGATCTATACTATTTGTTCCAAATATCTAGAGATAAAAAAAGATCCATTGAATTATGCACTCTTTTTAAAGGTCTATCTGCAGATTGCAGGAGATCGATCCTGATTCCTGAAGGGTCTTTATAGCTTGACAGCTTGAGTGAAAGATTGAACATACCTCCACAGGGGTAAGAGGGCATTTTCCACTGATTCGATTGAGGCCAGGATTGATTACTGTGCCCCTGCGTCTAAATTTCCCCTTCCATCCTTTCTCTCGGACAAAGTCCATTTCAAACTGTTCTTTCTTTCCTCCATCGTATATGCAGCACGAGAATGCAACCATGTCCTACATGTCAAGTCAGACCCACATAAGAATTAGCAACGATCAGAACATTTGATAGAAAAGGACAAACCGTGCTCCAAGAAAGATTGGATACCTCTTCAAAACGGAGGTGAACTGAAACATATTTACCATCGGATTTTGGACTCTTCTCAATCATGCGCTTGATTATACTTTTGGCAAGTGCCGATATAGGAGGTGCAAATTTTAAAGCTTTGTAGTTTGCAAGGCACCTTAAGTACTGAATGTCTGGAGGAATATACATTGACAATCTATTGGCAAAAGGAGCAATGCGAACAAGCCTGGCTGACATCAGGATATAATGATCATTACTATACTGTAAAGTGTAAACAACTTCAATATGTAAAGAATACCTCATGTCACATAGCAAGAATAAAATTCAATCTACCATATGCTGATTTGATCTTCACCATATTTTACTCCATACAATCCCACTGTGATGTTGTAGTTTTAACTCATTTTTGTTTAGAAATGTTCAGAAAAATGATATAGATGGTAGGAAATGGGATGAAGTAATATGTTACGTCATGGAAGGGTAACTTGTATCATCATGAGCATGCCTCTTAAAAGTAAAGTAATTGTTCATGAAGAAAGCAATAATGAAAACCATCGTACCCTTGATTCCGTAAGATGGGAAAAACTTCTTCAAGGTAGTAACTGATGGAAGACCAAGCAGGGACTTGGACAATAGGTACATTACTGATCTCATTACCATATTGTTCTATAAGTTCTCTAGGTAGTTCTCGAGTCACCCTCACAAAGCCAGCAAGAGTGTCTATAAAATGCTGCTCGTCATAGATATCATCAAAATGACTGAAAAAATAAAAGCAGATGAGGAGACTGGCAGATACCTAAGTTGAAAATGATGAAAAAGAAATTTCAATGAAAAGCCAAGCAAAAGAAAGACAAGATGAAAGACCTTCGATCCATCCAGACATTGTGATATTCAAGACGGGGAATTACTAATGTGGCATTCAAAAACCCAGCAACAGCCACTGCATTGCATATCTGAATCAGAAACACAGAATAATCAGCATTTGTACTATATTTTTTTACATAGAAATGCGATAGTGTTTGCTGCATTTCCAATAATTAGTTCCACAATTGAAGGTTTTTCTCTTTAACTAAAGAGTGATGGTATCATAAAAAATTGACAAATGTAAGTAAAAAGGTGGGAGTGTATTACCGAAGACCTCTGCTGATTAAGGCCTCCATTAGCCTCAACAATCAAATATCCATTATTTTCTGACCTCTCTGAGAATGGCAAAGTCGTCAAGGACAGCTCAGGAATAATCAAATATCATGTACAAGTATGTATAATGTATTTGCTTACCCATTCGTGTTTCTTCGTACGTGATTTTGCAAGGCTTTTCAATTTTCAATTTTTTATACATCCAAAGACTAGATAACTGCGAGAAAAAAAAAAAAAAAAACCAGTGTACCAATTAAGGTAACATTTGAATTAGCTACGATTTGAAAGGTGATCCCAAAAAAAGCTAAGTGCATTTATTAGTCAATCTCAAATTCAGGATCAGCAATTGTGTACAATCCTAACACTGAATTCCCCGTGAAATCAATAATTCATTCACACAAAGCATTCTAATTTCTTAAATAAAGAATATAAACAAATTGGAGTGGTGGAATGTAAAATCAAAAACTGAACGAGACAAGCACATACAAAAAAACACTGTAAAATTGAAGTCAATGTTACTACAGTTGACATACAATACAAACAAATATACGAACTACTCAGTATTATTAAGAAAAAACAATAGAGAGAGAGAGAGAGAGAGAGAATTGGGACCTGAATAGCAGGGGAATCGTCGGTGAGAATACGGAGACGAAGGTTGTGGAAGATCTGATGACTATGGTAGACAGAGCCAGGAGGAGGAAGAGGGAAGAAGAGTCGAGAGAGAGGACGAGCACAAAGTATCAAACCTAAAAGGTAAAGCAGCGGTAAGATCAACCAGTACCGGAGACACCACCGGCGCCGGAGAACAATGCCGGCGTAAATCATTTTACGGCGAGGTTTGGAGCGGGTAGTCGTGGATTCCATAATTGCGAAAGAGAAAATAATCAAGGAATAAATTCAAAGGGATGCATAGGCATAGCAGCTGCTGCTGCTGCTGCTGCTGCTGCTGCTTGGGTGGGATGGATGTTTTGGGTGTCAAAATTAGGGGTATAACAGCGCACACCCCACTAAATACTCTACTACTGGGGCTTTTCAACTCTGCAAATCTGCAATCAGTTTTTGCGAGGAAAGGGCCACCCTTTTGCCTACTACGAGTACCTTTTTTTTTTCAATTTTTTTTTATTTTTTAAATTTTTACTCTTGATATTTATCCAATACTACTGCCTTTATGATTTAATTACGCTACTAGTTAAATCTATCATCACAGTATATCCTATTGGATCTTAGCTTGTCCAATATGTTCGGGAGATTTGTTACTGTTAATCCCCCGTATTCTACTCTGAGATCTACACCATTACAGTTTTAATACAGCTTTAAATGAGTAAAATAATCCATAATTCTCAGCTAAAATTGTTTTAGTTACCATTTTGAAACCAATATTTAAAGAGTTCATTGACAATTCGTCTATCTACTTCACTTAAACACTATGTTAATGTACTAAGGGTCAAGACTCATTATCCCTGTAAACTCAGAATAATCCAATTGATTTTCTATATAAATTAACTTCAACATTTAAACTCAACAACAATCGTGCTTGAATTGACTAAATTAAATAACCTCAAAATCTCAACTCATTGGCATCTCTAATATCAATAGTCTTATTAATGTGGTTAAAAAAATTGCCAACCAATATCAATAGTCATATTAACATGGTTACAAAAACATACAAAATTGCCACCAATGCAAGGATTGTAGGATAGGATAGTAAAAGCCAATGATTTTTACCTCAAATCCCCCCTCCCCCTCCTTACCCCAAATCAACCCTCTTGAAACATTATTATGGAAAAATTGATTGCTCCTTTTTCTTAGCTAGAGAATCTTTTGTGCACACGCACATCTAGGTGCATTTGTTTTAGACGAACACAAAGTTACTATTGCTCATTGGATGTACTTAACTTTAACAACACTTGAATGAATACTATTCCTCACTAATGACTTTATTCGATTCGTTTGCAACATGCGTTGGAAATCAATGAACATAGTTGATCCTCCAGACAACAATCTTGTTCAATGCTACTTTGATGCAACAATGAATCGCAGTTCACCGCTTGTCAAACAATATAAAAAGAACCTTCTTACGTAAAACACATATGACAATGTCGCAAACTTCACCCCACCAACTTTATCATATAATCACTATGTATATAGTAATTCCTACCACAGTACCATTTCATATAATCACTAAGTATATAGTATTTCCTACCATAGTACTATTTCATATAAACACTGAGTATTATTTACACAGTGTACACACTTCATAATCATAATATAGGCTAAAAGTTGTCAAAGATAAAAACTGCCATTAATCAGAATTCAATAATCAGTCAAGCGTTCCAAATAAAACAGATCTGGTCCAACATTACCTCAAATTATGCGATGATTATGAGTAAATTATCATAAATAAAAAATAGTTATAAATCTGCATTCATCCAAATGGCACAGGTCAGAGAGCCACACTCAGTCATTATTTTTCTTTTTGGGCCAGACACATGATCTAGAGACCTTCTTTAATGGATTTGATTTCTACCTACCATTCATTGCTGGATGAAACTGACAACATTGTACACTAATTTAAGGGTCCTTCATCTAAAGAGTTGCCAACCCCTGTGACTCAGGGATTTTTTAATTATTTTTTTTAAAAAATGACAAGGAAAAAAGCAGTTACAGTTTGAAAGTTCCAACCCAAAATTAATATCCTTGAAACATCTACAATTGTAAACAAAGAGGTCTAAAATTGAGAAATGAATGGGGCCACACAATTAAGTGTTTATGGGTAATACTACATTATTAGCAAGTTACTGTGCATTTACATTTGAGCCTGCTACTCTGCAAGGCTGTTGGGGGCCTGTCTAGTCTACTGTCAATTTTAAAGAATGATGCACCCTCTACATCAATTGCCTTGCTATCTCTGAATAGGCCTTCTGCCATAGTCATTTTATTCTTCATAAGTATCTCACCAAAAGACCTCTCAAATTCGATCGAGCAATTCATAAAGCAGTAACGAATAACTACAAATACAAATCAAACTTCATCCAAAATCCAAAACTTTTCATTTCTCCCATTTGCAACCAAGACATTATTCTAGTCAAGAGGTGAATTTCTTACATCAAAGATGGGAACCAATAGATACACTGACAGCATAACTGAGTTGAACATTATTATGACAAGATCATCTAAAAGGAGGTCTGCAGAGTACCAACTCTATCACGGGGAATCAGCCGCAATTCAGATCCATGTTTGAGGAAGACATTACCTAAACATTCAATTGTTAATATAAGTTAATCATCATTAACACTATTTGTGCTTGATAAATTCTTCTTAGCAGTATTCTAAGCATCCACCAATTGTTCTACATGAGTTCAGCAAAATTCCAAAAATTGGCTAATAAATACTAAACCAAATTTGCATATGCACTCAAACAAATGGAGAGAAGAGGAAGATAGTGAGAATGTAGCAGCGGAAGCTAGATATAAAAAAGCCAAAGAATCTTCAAAAGCCATAAAATTATAGACTCCAATATAACCACAAAGACCATCCTCTCCGCTAAATTTGTTTCATAACCACAACAAGTTCTCAAGGTTAACGTATTTACAGTCTAAATGAATGCCAGGTTCAAGATTAAATCAGCATTAACCAGAGTGCTAATGTAAAATAACAATAGTCCATACCATCTACTATAGGTGGGTAGCAATAATATTGCCTCTCAGGCAAAATAACAATAGTCCATGCTCTATAATGAAATTCAAGTCTTCACCAAAGCATTTGAGTATTACCCTTACAGTCAATTTTTGAATTTTATTTTATAATTTGAAAAATAGATTAGAAGATAAGACATAATTAGCCACTAAGACTTATTTTCTAAAAAAATCAATGCTAAATTGCACAAGAAAAGATGGCTGGAAGGACAAAACTACAAATACATGCATCAATGAGGATCGAAGAGATAACAGAAAAACATCCAGACAACTACATCAGATTCGACTCCCTACATTTCTATCATTAATTTTGATGTCGAAATGTCATTTTAGCCACAGCCACACTGTGACTGAGGCAGACATAATGTAGCAGATATTAAATATTTCAACAGGTAAGCAAAAGAAGAAGCCTTGAAAAAAAGTAATTTTTGTCACAAAGGCTTTCAGTAGGTACAGAACTTCTAATAAATTGACAAACTTTCTTTACCTGCACTTTGCTGAGGATTGATACCAACACCATCTGTGTTTAGAAAAGAAAATAAAAAATGATACATAATTAGTAGAATGCAAAATTCAAATCAAAGCACTAATACTTTTAGACTGTAATAAGTTTGTTCTTTTTGATACGGAGTAACGAAAACCAATATGTTGGAACCTAGTTAAACAAATACATGTTCCCTTTTGCATCCAAATACATCTCAACTATTGAACTTCCATAGTAAGCTGAATTTTTAAAAATAATATACAAGTATATGATTCAGTATTTTATTTCTCTCTTAAGAAATAAAAATCAAGTAATACATAGATATACCACTAACAACCTGGTCTAGAGAACATTAAAAATATGCCTGGACCACCATAACCGTATGTTTGAATATAGCAAGGTATACAAGTTCTGAAGTCAATGCACAAACCATGAAGCTCCAAAAGTTCAGACAGTTGGTATCATGGTAAACAGTGAGGCAATAAATATAGGAGAGTGGTTATTTTTGTCCAATTCACACATTTATAACAAGCACTAGAGAAAAATATGACCTCATGTGCCAAATCTCTCTTCCCCTCTCTACTACTCCGTAACAATGGATTATCCCAAACAATTTCATATTTATAATTTTCTTTGGAGCTTATTAAACATGACAATCACCCCACTAGCTAAAGAGAGTTTATCTCAATTGACAGGTACAAAAGACATGGAAAGCTTAGTCCTTGGGAATCAAAACTAAGATGATTTATTAATAAGATTTTAGATGCTTAATGTAATCCAATATCTCTGCCAAATAAAAAGGAATAGCAGGATTCATAATCTAATTGATTAGTTTATCCCTAGTTCTTAATCTTTCTTGTTTGGCTGATAACGCAAAGATGAATGAATATACCAGGGCAGTAGACATTCCGGAACAAATGATGATGCTACAAAATGGATACTAAAATAAAGAAATGAACTGGGGTATGTTTGGATGAACAGGTTGATACATGTTCAACCCTGAAAAAAAAAAATCACAAATTGCATTGATCCTTTTCCAGCATGCCTATAAAACTAAACAAAAAATTCAATGTTATAATGCGCAAGTAAATGTCCTATGACTCTCCTCCATCCAACTATTCCGTCAACTGCAACAAGGAAGTAATCTAATTGGAGATAGCAAGAAAAACCTAAAATTATCCTAAAAATTATCCTAAAAACTGAATTGTGTAATTTCAGATCGAAAGAAGCAGAAAAATTACTAGTAGAAAAGAAAGATCTAAAAGAGTTGAATTGGTGAAAAAATAAAAGAAACAAGTACCATTGGTGATGATAGCGCTGGTCTGAGGAGGGACCTTAAACTCCTCGGCGGCGAATTTGAGGACGGCGGTGAAAGGGGCTGCTTCCGGCACGCTAAACCTGTTTATAATTATAATTGGATTTCTCAGATTTTAAATTTAGATTAGAGTAGAATCCGAATCCGAATCGAAATCGTATGAGATAGATCAATTTACACTTTGAAAGGAAGCTTTGGATCGGAAGTCAGTGTTATCTTGAAGGACACCTTGCCCCCTCCTCCTCCTTCTGCTCCACTCGCCATTGTTTTCGCTGAATTCGGACCTTCTTCCTTACCCGATCAATTCAATCGATTAATTAATTCTCTGCGTTTCAATTAAGCTCAATTTTCCAATTTTTATTAGCCCATTATCCTGCACTTGCGCCACGTTTTTTTTCCACACCCAGGCCCAATTTCAATTCCCACATTTGACTTTAGAGATATGAAGTCAGTATTGGTATACTTCAGTTTAGACCTTGACAATCATGTTCCCAAACCAAAATAATTGAAATCTTATGGTATAAATGTATAATTACCATACAATCAACTTTTTTTAAGAGGATAAAATCAATTGTATCGTTTAGAATCACACTAACACCTTACACCAATGAGCTGACCTGAAATGGTGGTGCCATGGACCATGGTTATATTATTTTCTTGACTCATAAGGTGAGAACTTAGCACTATTCACATGTTATGATTGACTTAATTTTTTTGTTATTATAAAATAAATAAATGTTATTATATAATATATCATTAGATTCATCACAATGTCTACTTTCACAATATAATTTTGTTACAATTTTTACTAACGGACAATTAAAGATATTAATGGTTAAATTTATGTCTTGGCAAATGTGCCGGTCAAACTGATGCATTTAAAAAAAAAAAAAAAAAAAAAAAAAGGGACATTGTCTAGAACAATACGAAGATTAATATTATAGAAAAAAGGATCGGAAATATTTTCTTTTTTAAATAGTTTTTCTCGTAAAATGACTTCATTTTATATACCGGCCACATAAATATTAATATCAACAAAATGAGAAATAACCTCCAATATATAATCCCTTCAAAAAAAAAAAAAAAAAGACTACTCCAATATATAAATGCATGTTTGGTCTTCTGACTCTGGTTCCATGTTGATACATTGATATTCGAACAATTTATTTTCCATGTACAAGTACAAACTTCCTTCCTCCTTCATTCCAACAAAAATAAAAGGCACAAAAAATTACAATGAATAAACCCAAGTTCAAAAGGATCGGAACAAAGGGAATTTTACAAGATAATCATTAAATACTCCGCAAAGTTACAAGGAATAATAGAGCAAACATGAAAGACCACCATTTATTGAGATATGAGTCCATCATTTTAGAACCGCTGCAAATTAGTTTATTGTCATGGTACGTGCACGCACGCTTTGACCTACACATACATAATTAAGCCAGATTAAATCCAATGTTAGAAAATAATCTGATAAGTCAAAAAGAGATTATAAAGAAATAAAAGGTACTGGTACTAACTTGGAAGAACAGAAAGTGATGATGTAATCGGTGCCAGTACAGGTAAAAATGCTGGTAGGATCATCATAAGCATAGCTATAAGAAGTAGGGCAAGCTTGCTTGAACAACTTTGAATAATAAGTAGGATGGCAAACCGATGGACCGCCGTAAAGTCCCCTACAACAATACTCATCGGTGTCGAACACGTCACATGCACTCCGGCAAGCCACCGTCTTGCTACGATCATTAGGGGCTTTAACAGACAGCTCCTTGGGGCAATTCTTTCTAAGGTCTTGATTGCACCCAGCAGTTGTACAGTTACCTGCCCCGTGTAAGGGTTTTATTGACACTGGTATGTTAAACCCATCCACCAAGCTCACGTCGTAGAAGTCTTCTTTTGCTAGGGTGAACTCCGCTAAGGTTGCGGGTGGCTTACCGGCGGCACCACATTTCAAATATGTGCCGCACGCACCAGTGGCGCAGGTGCCATTTCCACTTTGATCGAAGTTGCACCCAGTCCGAGCCCATATTCGGCCTGACCATCCAATGGGAGCAGTGAAGACCCTGGACTGGCCTTGCTTTAAGGGAAAGCCTCCTCCCTCGAAGCTGTCCCCTGGTATTATGGCTGGCCATATCGTCTCTCTACAATCGTTTGTGAGTGTGAACACTCTTGATGCCTCTGATATTCTCCATCTCCCTGCATTGATAAGTAATTGCATTATATTATTGATTATATCTCATAACTTACATTATATTAATGTTTTTTGTACTTTAAAACCAAGTAAAAACAAAAAAAGAAAAATTACCTATAGAATGAAGGAAGAAAATAAAAAAGACAAAAGATGTGAGTGAAATTGGATTTGTATGCATGATTAATCGGGATGAGAGGGATGAAATTGGGGAAGGAAGAATGGTGGTTGATTTAAAGGATGGCATTGCAAAGAATTGAATGAATAAGGAGCTGAGGAGGAATGCGTGAGACAAAGATGGATAAAAAGAATATGCATTCCCTGGCTTTTGCAACAACATTTGGTTGATTCTTTTTCCAGACCTAACCTAGCCTCCAAGTTCCCTTCCATCTTTTTTCCTTCATCAGAGTTATAGTTGTTTTACACAAAAAGCCAGGGATCTTTTAACATTAAGCCATGAGATTAATATACCCTATAGAGTACCAGTACCACTCTATAAAGTCTTTTTTCTTTCTTAACAAACTATTTAAGATTCCAGTTCAATGGTTTAAAGCTTTCGTTTACATTTAACAACCAAGTACTATGTACGTATTGTCTCGCATAGCTAGACCATAGGAGTAATTTAATTAATACACCACACACTTTGTATTTAAGCTATTTCATCTGCTTGATTTTTTATTTATTTTTTATTTATTTATTTTTTTTTTTTTTTTATAATTGGCCTGATCAACACATACCAACTCTATCTAATCTCTGGTATGGTATAGTGGTTCAAATAAATTATTAATTTATGCACCCGATTGAAGAACATAAAGATTAAATTCAAGAATGTAAAGACTAAACTCAAAGAGCATAAAACGCGAAAATAAAAATTTATTTGTTTAGTTTTTTGGGTGACCACAGGCTAAATCCAATTATTGCTCATTTGATTGAACATGGTCAGATAGATATCCTAGTGTATGTATTTTCATTTCATAGGAAATGCTACTACAAGATGTTATTAGCTTAATTATATATGTGAAGTTCTACTTCCTTAATTTAGGTCAAGTAAATAGAAATATTCATTTCTTTTATCAGTTTTTCTAACATGTGCCCAAGTCCCAAGGGCACGTGCTAACACAACATATTCCTAATGATTTTTCCAATCAATTCAAATAATTCCATCTTATTCCAAATGTTAAATATGTGAAGGAGAGAAAAGACCCTCAATTTTTATACTATGTATATGTACAGAGAGAAGAAACTCGATATTTAGATTAGGTTTGAAGAGCAAAATAATTTAACGTTAAGATACAACGAATGGAGGAGAGGATAACAATTTCAATAGAAAAATTGATAGTATACATATACAAAGTGATTGTACATACTGTTAAAGTTTCAAAAAAAAAAAAAAAAAAAAAAACAGAATAAAAGTTACAAACAAAAGGTGAATTTTACAAGTTACTCCAGAGTTACTAGAAATAATAGAGCAACGGTGAGTGACAGCCATCTACTGAGCAATGATTTGAATCCCATAGATCCGCTACTGCAAATCAGTTTGTTGTTATGGTATGTACACACAGGCTGAGACCTGTACAAATAAAAGATAGATATACAACCTCAAATCCAAGTAAACTATAGAGAGTCAAAATTAAAAGTATTATTGAACAAAAGAATTGGACAGTAACGTACCTGGAAGAACAGAATGTGACGACATAATCAGTCCCAGAACAGGTAAAAATGCTGGTAGGATCATCGTAAGCATAACTATAAGAAGCAGGGCATGCTTGTTTGAATAACTTGGAATAATAATTAGGATGGCATGTCACCGGATTCCCATAAACACCCCTACAACAATAGTCATCCGTGTTGAAAACATCGCATGCACTCCGGCATGCAACCGTCTCCCCGTGATCAGGGGACTTTACAGAAAGCTCCTTGGGGCAGTTCCTCCTGAGGTCTTCATCACACCCCGCAATTGTACAATTCCCTACACCGTTTAGGGGCTTCACTGCCATGGGTATGTTAAACCCGTCCACAAGGCTCACGTCGTAGAAGTCTACTTTTGCTAGCGTGAACTCCGCTAAGGTTGCCGGTGGCTTCCCTGCGGCACCACATTTGAGGGATGTGCCGCATGCCCCAGTGAGGCAGGTGCCGTTGCCTTCTCGATCAAAGTCGCAACCAGTTCGGCCCCATATTCGGCCTGACCATCCTACTGGAGCATTGAATACCATGGATTGGCCCGGTTTTAAGGTGAATCCTCCTCCTTGGAAGCTTTGGCCAGGGGTTACAGCTGGCCATATGGTCTCTTTACAATCGTTTTTGATGGTGAATATTCTTGCTGCTTCTGTTTTTATCCAGCTTCCTAGATTTATATTATTAACATAATATTTGAATTATATTGTACGTACATACATAATGTCTGCAAATAATTAATCAAGTGATTAAAAATAGATATTGAAAATTTTACATACCTTGAGAAATAAGGAAGAAAATAAATACAAAAAATGAAATTGGTTTAGTGTCCATAATATCCAACAGTTGGAATTGCATGATTTATGTCTAAAATGAATGGGTTGATTGATATATAACATGAATGTACGGCAATGATAAAGAAGCTAGGAATACGTGAATAGTAGAAACATCCGATCACCATCTAATCTAAATTCAAAAGGCAAGACTATCCCATTAGCTTTATGCAGCGCAGCCCTGTTGTCTGTTGATTAATTAATCTAACTAATTAAATTAGGGTGATTCTTTATCCATTCTTTGGAAGCAAGTTGTGTTTGGTTCTATTCTTTCTTGCTTGCTTTCATGTGATGCTGTTATCTAATGCAGGGATCTCTTCACAACAAGACATTTGGACCGCCCTTCATTAATATACTTTGGGCTGGGCTTTTGTTTAGTAGTACTTGTAAATAAAATCAGTATAATTGGGCTTGATTATATGCCCCAAAGAGTCTACTTATTCTGGATTCGATTTCTTATAGGTTTATTCCACACACGTCCAGTCTTTTTTTAGGCTTTATGATTCCTTCCAAAAATCAAAAAGAATGTACGTGATGAAATATGATGATCTATCTGACTTAAGAGAAGGTAAAACTATAGAGAGCTAATTATGATCACACAAATTACCTATTGTCAAACATATGTCCACAATTGATCAATATGATACAACTAATTTGTATTTGGAATTTATACAAGAACATTGATTTGGGGTAGTGTTACATTACTTGTAGTATGGGTGAACTGGCCGAATGAGAACACATACACATCTCTAAATCTCTAATACGGAATTGAGTAATAACAAGTTTGAATGATGTTCAATAGAGTCTTCTAAATAGCCTACTGTTTAGCAAATAATACATACCATACGCCAATAAGAAAAATCCATAATAGGGTAATTGAGACTATTCTAAAGGTGAAGATGTTGAGAAAATGGTAGTTATAATTGGTGGTCTGGTGGATGTGAGGCAAAAGTTAGCCAAAAATGAAGATGATTACTATTATGATTGATGATTTGATGTGGTGATAAATGAAAACTCTCCAAGCATAAAATACCAAATATCGTTATCTCCTGCATTGTGACATATATGTACTATTGCTCATATACAGTTATTGTAGTTTAGCCTTGGCTACTTGCTGATGTCTGAAGCTTGTAAATTTGTAATCAATTAAGTAAACTACAGCTTATTTTTGGTATCGGGTTATTAAGAAATGATTATGCATTTCCCACCACGCACCGGCACAAATTAGAGAGAAATCATCAATTTATCTGTAAATAAATAAAGTAGATGAGCTAGCTAAGCTAGGGAGCAACCAAATGTTCTTTCAGGTCGTGGAAAGGGCTCTTCAACATCGATATATGATATATCGTCCTTTAATTTGGCCTTGATTAAACAATCTCGCCGATTTATATTAATTAACATCGATCTTACATATACGCTAATTATTACGGAGATTAGTTGCATAGCCTGGCCCTAGCTTAGATAAATACACTGCACACTCGCTAATTAAATTAGCCCTTTCTTCTCTTTTATTGTAATTGTAAAGCCAGCCAGTTGGCACACGTGTGATGCTAATCATGATAAGCACCAAGCCCACCCCTCTTAATCATTTCTTCCATTCTTTACATCAACATTAACCTCTCACTTCATCATTAATCTCCCCCTTGATCATTTCTATTTTTAATTTATGGGTTATTACCATAATACGTACTCCAATACTATAAAAAGGTATTCGTATTACATCTTTAATTTTTAAAATTTTAAAAACTGTACGAGTAGAAGATTTTAATCATGTTCAACACAAATTTAGATATATCCGATCCATACATGTATTGCCGTATTGGTGTTGGACACGATATCTTGAATGTGTTGTATGTATTATAAGTTGGAGGGTGTTTCATCTTTGTAGTAGTCGTAAGTTTGAATATAATTAGTCATAGTGTATTATGATTATGAAGTTGAATATTAATATTAATGACATTAAAAATAAAAAGAGTACATGGGGATTGATAGCTTAAAGCGGCGTGATAGTGAGACATCCCGCTCGTGGGGTTGCATGCGAGAGTGACCCAAACAGAGAACCTGAATAAGAGGAAAAGGAAATTATAAAAAAAAAAAAAAAGATGTTGGTCGGATGGCCGCGGCTAGCTAGCAAGAGAGTGTGTGGGAGATGGGGACAAAACTATATCACCTACCAATCAAATGAGAGCGATGATCCCATACACTCATACATACATATATACATGGCGAACAAACACCTTTTTTTTAATAATAATAATAATAAAACTATTAGTGATAATAATAATAATAATAATAATTAATAATAATAATAATAATAATAAAACTATTAGTGATAATAATAATAATAATAATACACAAATTTTTAATATGTAGCTAGCTATCCACACCGTGCTATAAGGATTTTTAAATTTCAGTCAATATTACAGGGATTACTTCGTCAATGTTATATGGGTTACTCGATCAGTCTTGTTAAGAGGTTACTTTGTTAATTAATGTTATAGGAGTTACTTGATCAATATTACAAAGGTTGCTTCATCAGAGTGATAAGGGTTACTTGGTCATTATTACAAGTATTATTCTTCTTTTATTTACAATCGGGTCACATGATGTATTCCTCATAATAATAATAATAATAATTCTTTCAAAAAAAAAAAAAAAAAAATAATAATAATAATAGAGGAAGCTTGAAGTGAGCAAAGAAATTAAGCGAGCTAATCATTGCTCCTCTCTAATAAAAGTCCTTTTAAGAAGCTGCTCCTTTCACATTCCTTCGTAAGCTAGAATGACTACTTAAGTCCTCCTACTCCTTCCTATTAGCTTACTATATATTGTTACTAGTTATTATTTATTAACATATATACAAGCAAAGTGCTCAATTTGATTTGTGTGATCATATAGATCAACAAACTAAACTTAGTTAACTCTATTTTGATACCAGGCCGGTATATAAAGAAATTAAGTTATAGTAGGATCGGATTGGATATATCATATATGGCTTCTGAGAAGGTGGAGACAGTGGTAGCTGGGAACTATGTCGAAATGGAGAGAGAAGAAGGTCCGGAAGAGTCTTGTTCCATTAAGACCAAGCTTTCCAACTTTTTATGGCATGGTGGCTCTGTTTATGATGCATGGTTTAGCTGTTCTTCCAACCAGGTACCTATAATAATATATTTAGTTGTGTTATTAATTAACCCCATCAATTAATCATATATTACATACTAATTACTACTACTATACCACGCACTGCAGGTTGCACAAGTACTACTAACACTACCATACTCATTCTCACAACTCGGGATGTTATCTGGAATACTTTTCCAACTCTTCTACGGCTTCATGGGTAGCTGGACTGCTTACCTTATCAGTTTACTCTACGTCGAGTACAGAACCAGAAAAGAGAGAGAAAAAGTTGATTTTAGGAACCATGTTATTCAGGTTACTTTTTTTATATATATATATATATGTAACTAACTTTTGATCATTTCTAGCTCTTAGTGCTACCTAATTTGACATTATATCCAACATTATATCAAATGATTGAATTAATATAATGCAGTGGTTTGAAGTGCTTGATGGATTACTTGGGAAACATTGGAGAAATATTGGCCTATTCTTCAATTGCACTTTCCTTTTATTTGGATCTGTCATCCAGCTTATTGCTTGTGCTAGGTCAGTCTGCTTCTTGCTTTACTTTATCTACTGAATTTGATAAAAGTGAAACAATTATAAACTACTAATTATAAGATCATTGATAACATCATGATAATATGTTGTTATGATAAAAAATTATGTGCAGCAATATATACTACATAAATGATAGCCTGGACAAGAGAACATGGACATATATATTTGGTGCCTGCTGTGCGACGACAGTGTTCATACCATCTTTCCACAATTACAGAATATGGTCATTTCTAGGCCTTATCATGACTACATATACTGCCTGGTATCTCACTATTGCGTCTCTCCTCCATGGCCAGGTATTTATATTCTCAATTTTCTTAATTAAGGTTACATACTTCTTCTGCAGCTAGTGCTGCATATTGATTTGGCTGACCTGAATTTTATTATGTTCTGTTTTTGTTAAAATGATAATATAAGGTAGACGAAGTAAAACACTCTGGCCCGGCCAAGTTGGTTCTATACTTCACGGGTGCTACCAACATTCTCTACACTTTTGGTGGCCATGCGGTCACTGTGTAAGTTTTTATTACCAATTAATTGTTTTATCAACTTAGGAAGATGTTTGATTAATATGTAAATATTAACTAATAAACTACTGAATGCAGAGAAATAATGCATGCGATGTGGAAACCACAAAAGTTCAAGTTGATATATTTGTTGGCAACATTGTATGTGTTAACTCTGACCCTGCCATCAGCAAGTGCAGTGTATTGGGCATTCGGAGACATGCTTCTTGATCATTCCAATGCCTTCTCTTTACTTCCTAGGACTGGTTTTAGGGACACTGCTATTGTCCTCATGTTAATACATCAGGTTTGATCACATCAGATAGATCAGTAATACTATATGTTAAATTAGCTTTGGCATAACAACATACAATACAATTAAATAATGCATGTTGCTTGTGCAGTTCATAACATTCGGATTCGCTTGCACTCCTCTATATTTCGTGTGGGAGAAATTCTTAGGCGTGCATGAAACAAAGAGCATTATGAAGCGGTCATTGGCAAGGCTTCCGGTGGTGATCCCGATATGGTTTTTAGCCATTGTTTTCCCTTTCTTCGGACCAATCAATTCAACAGTTGGATCACTATTGGTTAGTTTCACTGTATATATAATTCCGGCCATGGCTCATATGATTACTTTTGCACCAGCAGCCGCTCGCGAGGTAAATCATTAAATACTTACTGAATGACTGTTATATATGCAGTTTATAATAAAGTATCAGTTAATTAATAAGTTAAATGGTGAATATTGAACAGAACGCAGTGGAGAGACCGCCATCATTCCTTGGAGGGTGGGCAGGAATGTACAGCATGAACATATTCGTAGTGGTGTGGGTGTTTGTGGTAGGGTTTGGGCTTGGTGGGTGGGCCAGCATGATGAATTTCATACAGCAAGTTAACACTTTTGGCCTTTTTGCCAAGTGCTATCAATGCCCTCCTCATAAGCCCAAGCTTTGAACTAATGCTTTTTTCTTTTTTCTTTTTTTTTTTTTTTTAATTTTTTTTCTAGGGAGCTAAGCAAAACCTGTTGATCATTATATACTCCGTACGTAATACATAGAGTGTGTAAAGTTTGCCTTTTTTTTTTTCCTTCTCTGATTTCAATGAGCAAGGTTGTTTAAACCTTTTTGTATTTCCGTGAGTTAATTGATAAGATATGTAAAACTTGGTTTTTCATGGAATTTTGCACTTCATATATTAACACTTTTTGGCGTGGATAGACCGGGTGTGTTTTGTGAACGTGAAATGATCATATTTTAAAGCAATTGTATACATAAATATTTTGTATATAGAGAGAATATCATACGCACCTACCCAAGAAAATACAAAGTGGATCCCAGTACTTTTATTCAAACCAATTATGTTTATTACTCATCTATTTTCTCCACTCTAATACATACTTGCAGCATTTTTTTATATAACGGTCTCCAATACACTCGTTTTACAATGACTAGGGATTTCAACGCGCGCGGTATAGCTAACCCTTTGAGAAGAATTATTATCAATGCTTTTTATGTCTTATGCCGATTTGTGTATAATATTTTATCAAAGCTATTTGCATATAAACGATAAATGTGTTGGATGTTGTGCAATGTTCTAAACTTTAATTGAGCTACTTTAAAATAACGCCCACATAAAGAAACAACATTTCGTTGTCCAGTGATTAATGTTGTTATGTAATTAAACCATAACCCCCATTAATATAGAAAATTATAAACTTTATTATTCCAATCCTCCTTTTAATTTCTGATTATCCCAATATTTTGAGGGGTATAATAGTCCTTACACTATTCATAACAGCAATTTCCAACTTTTTATAAGGTTGTTGGATGTTGTGCAATGTTCTAAACTTTAGTTGAGCTATTTTAAAATAACGCCCACATAAAGAAACAACATTTCGTTGTCCAGTGATTAATGTTGTTATGTAATTAAACCATAACCCCCATTAATATAGAAAATTATAAACTTTATTATTCCAATCCTCCTTTTAATTTCTGATTATCCCAATATTTTGAGGGGTATAATAGTCCTTACACTATTCATAAGAGCAATTTCCAACTTTTTATAAGGTAGGGATAGGTAGGGATGAATATCGATCTCTAATTGTACACCAATTAAAATTATAAATGTTAATACTTTGTAAATATACATTAAGATAAAGCTAATAAATATCATATGCAGTATTATCTTCTCTTGTATATTAATGAGAATTTATGATGATAATAATATATTGAACTTTAGCCTTTAAAAGACCTATAAAGTGAAAAGGTCAATTATTAATGAATTGAGAAAGTGTATATGGTGTATTTCGTATAAACTATGGTTGTGTTTGGTAAACAGCTTATTTGAGCAAAATTAGTTATTTGACCAATATTAGCTTATTGACTATTAAATAAGCTAATTCAAGGTGTTTGGTGGGAAACTTATTTAAAGAGCTTATTCCACTAAATAAGCTCTTCTTGAAAAAGCTCCTAGAGCTTTTTCAATTAGCTTATTCATTAATATATGGTGAAATGACACTTATACCCCCATTTAATTTAAAATCCTACCTAAACTACCTATCCCACAATTAGCTTATTGATCCTTTCACATACTCTAACAACTTTAAGCTATCAGCTATTTACCAAACACTTTTATAAAATCAACTAATAAAATAAGTTAGTCAAATCAATTAATACAATCAGCTAAATATCAGCTAACAAAATCAGTTTCATCTTTCAGCTTTAAGCTATCCACCAAACACGGCCTATGTAAGTTGAGATCAAGCTAAGGTATGTAAAAATTTTATGAAGTACTTATTAAAAATGCATATAATAATAATAATAATAGTGACTATATATATATGAATAAGTTAAGAACATGCATACGGTTGTTCTTTTACATAGAGCGGTGATATTGAAACTTATATGTACATTTTTTTGGATCTACTGTATTAGTTAGTATATGCTATATCAAACATCGAGAGCATATATATATATATATAACTTAACCCACGACAAAAATCGTAACTAAATAAATATTTAGCATCAGTACAATAAGTTATCCTGGATTAACAAATTAATTTAAAACAAGGGTGTGAAAAATATTATAGTTAGAGTACAGAAAATGATGCACAAAGTTGTCGAAATGTTGAATGATTTAAAAAGGCGTAGCAATCAAGGTAAGGTAAAGGAAGTCAGATGGAAATTGCGAGCAGCCATGTAACATGCAATGTTTGTGTGTGATTAAAAAAAAGAATTGAAGAAGAAAAAACTAACGCAAAAATCCAAGTGATTTTACCTAAACTTTATGGCCTATATATACAGTGCAGACATACGGTTATGGTGGTCCTTTGATTTAGTTCCATTTATAGCAACTTCATACATACCTTACCACTTACCCTCCTTCTCCTTGTCTATTCCTACTTTGTGTTTTTATCTCCTGGATTTTGCTCTAACGACAAACTTTATTTTACACTAACTAACTTTGAATGACTTTTCTATCTTCTTTATTTTCTATATTAAGATTTTTCATTTTTTAAAATATGAAATTACGTACAAGTATTTTCAGATAATCCTATGATAGTCATTCTTGCTTTAGAATGACTACCATTATACCGTATTAATTTTTTTAAAATCCAAAACTATATATATATATATATATATATATATATATATATATATATATATATATATATATATATATATATATATATATATATATATATATATATATATATATATATATATATATATATATATATATATCATTTCAAATAGTAACCAAGCTTATAAATTGCATGTTGAAATACTAGTTGATGATGATTAACTGACCGAAGGAGATGATATTGTGGAAAACACATAGAGGTATATATACAGTTAATTTTTGCCTTGTTACAAACAAATACAAATTACTTGATATGCTTAATATCTAACTAATTTGATAGTCTTTATACAACTTTTATTGGTATAAGTAAGATTTCATCTCACAGTTAAATGGTCATATATGAAGTAAACCATCATTGATTTTGCATATTATTATACGTACATATTATTATACTATATAAGTTTAGTCATCCACTCATCCTTTCTTTTATTTCTTTTTTAGAGTACGACAATTATTACTTCGTACCAATTTTTATGGCTAATACTCAATAAAATCAGATCAAATAAAACTTGTAGCAACATCCATCGATCTTCACATTGCACATACATATGTGTGAATCTACATTGGTGATTGCGAAAAAGGAAATGGAGCTTTAAAGACTTAATTAGGACAACACGTACAATGACTTTAAAAGACGCGAGAAAAAGCCATTTTATCCACCCTTGCTTATGGCTAGTAATCTCCCATAGATATCGATCTTACGATCCTATCATTATACTTTTTTCAATCAAGATGAGATGACACTTTGAATTCATAGATAGATCGATGCCAGAAAAAACATGTGAGAGAAATCAAAAGAAATCTGAATAAAAAGAAAGCAACCCCATCAGGATAAAGAAAACGGATCTAAAGCAAACTATATTAGGTTCGTTTGACATGGAGTAATTATTGATGCAGAAATGTCAGCATTCTATCAACTTCATCAATAATAAGTGGAAAGCAAACTTTTTACTAAGGGTCTGTTCTCTTCAGCTTGTTTTCAGTTCAGTTTAATTCAATTCAGTTCTTAATTTCCTTCTCTCATAAAATATTCAGTTTAATTCAGACTCCGATCAGTTCAGCTTCAATCATTTCAGTTCAGTTCAGCTCAGCTCAATAAATCAAAACAAGTCGTAAGTACTTTTATTTTACAAGTAAGGAGTACTAATTTTCTTTAGCGGAAAGTCAAATTACACCGAGTAACAAGTATATTTCATCAATTCATGATTCATAACATATACCACTTTGACATGTATTTTAAGAAAAATATTAAATTAGATATGCGGATAAATTAATCAATTTGTTTACTTTTTCTAAGTATAAAAAATAGAGTAAGTATATGCAGAGTATTCTACTCACTGCCTTTTTTTTGATAAGTGGTCATAAATGATGGTAAGGAAAATGAATTTGTATGTAAATTTGTAAAGAGAATCAAGGTTAATTCTCATGGTAATGCTAACTCTCCTCAATTTACCATAATTTCTGTAATAATAAATTTCATTCCCACCTAATACCTCCTCCCAAATGGTTATTGATGGTAATGAAAAAATATAAACAATACACATCCTTGAAGATGACGTCGCATTACCACCAATTATTACGGGCTACCAAAATGGGCATAGTAGTACTTTGTACATATCTAGAAATAAACTTAGCTTGAAATTAATCATATTATCACCGTTGAGTCGTTGACATATCAACGTATCATTACGTACATAAGCTAAATTGTGAATGTTACACCTTCCTTCCATAAACAAGTGAAGTGTCATTGTCAACGTAAAAAAGAGCTTAGCTTTATTAAATTTGTGACAGGGCAGACCACTTTCAAGTGTTCGATTATCATATGTCTTCATCTGATGGTAATGCATTAAGCTTTGATGCTTTTTACTGATTGTCACATTCCATGTCCATTAAATTCATTTTTAATCACTTAAAAAATAAAACAAGCTTATACAACATAAAAATAAATAAATAATACTTGGCACAAATTAGGTAGTTTGATAACGCTACAATAATGCAATATAATTAATTGTAACTTGGATTAGTTATATAGGAAGATATATGCACGAAAATTAGTTCATCAAGTGGTAAAAATATAAATAAATCAATAATTTTTTAATTAAAAATAGACTCTAGATATATTGATTAATTAGGAAAATAATGGTTTCAACTCTTTCAAAAAAAAAATAATGGTTTCAACCGTAACATGGCAAATCAGGAATACCGCAATACAACCCATACTGAATTAGTGAATTGTTGCTACTAGTAGTCTAATAGAGTAGAAGATAAAGTGAATTTGAAAATTTTAAGGTTCAATGCATAACTATAAGAAAATATGGGCTTAATAGTTAATAACACTGGCCCAGCATTAGATGGATATATGGGGTCGTTTGGTTGACAAGGGAAATAACTTCCCATAGGAATTGACAAATTATGGGAATTAACTTCCCACATTAGAAATCCCATGAATTGTTGAAAGTTGTTTGTTATTCATGGAGGAATTTGCAAATCATGGGAATTTCAAGTTACCAAGGGGGTACTTGGTAATTTAATTCCCATGTTTTGTGGGAATTGGAAATTCCCATGAATTTGAAATTCCCACATTTTTTATGTTTTTTGGTCAACCAAACAAAACCTCAATATCCAAATTCCCATGAATTTCTATTTCCCCCATTTCTTTTGTGCAACCAAACGACCCCATATGTTTATAGAGATGAAGCAAGTTATGGGCAACTTGAAGATTAGATTTTAGACTCGAATATAGTATAAGTAGTTTTGTACTCGTGCGATGTCAGGTTGTTTATTGAATTTTAATATAAATTTCTAATCTATATATCAAATTTTAAAATATATCATTGATAAAAAATTAGTTAGGAATTGATGTGCTTTTGTGTCGATTTGATATTTAGTAGGCATGTAGTGACGAATAATAATGTTGGTGGAAATGTTCGATTTAATACATTAAAAAAATAGCAAAAAATAAATTAAATAAAATAAATTTTCAAAATCCGTTGGGTTGACCCGAACCCAAAACTTTGGGCAATGGTTGAACATTTCTTGACTCATAACCTGAAGTGACCCAATTCGAGATGACTCATGACTTGACTCCAATTGACGATAAAATTCTATCAGATTGTGAAGTATATTATTTTAACCGATTAGTATATATTATAAATGGATGTTTTACGCTTTGAACTACTTCCTTCGCTCCAAAAAATATTATGATATACAAAAATAAATTATATGATTAATTTTGAGAATTATAATCTAATAATTTTTTTTGAATAAAATTATAATTCAATTTGCACATCTGAAATATTGGTATTTTATCGAAAATAAAACTCTAAACTAACAATTTTATCCTCAAATTCTATATATCCAAATAGAATTCCAAACTAACTTTTTTATCTTATGAAGTTTATTTAAATCTATCCAATGTGGCGTGACACTTGACGAAAAGTTGGAACGCCAAGTGTCGCTGCCTTATAACCTGACTAAAAGTTTAGCTTTATATAGTAGTTATATGATATGAACATTTTGTTACCAAACTGAATCAGGTACTCAGGCCTAACCATGAACATTATTGTGGGCGAAATTTAGCCATGAAGTTCGCACCAATTGATTAACATACATTGGGTTCAAACAATGAAGACCGTTACTCCCAACAAACATTGTTCTGATTTCCAGGGAATTTTTCACATGATATCTTAGTCATCTACCGTATTAGGGAAAAAAAAAAAAGAAAACTAACACAACAAAGCCGACTAAAAATACATGAAATATAGCTCAAACACACAAGCACAACATGATGTCACATACTCACATACTCTTAACAATTTTGGCACGTGTATAACTAGTGGCTGGACTATCCCCAACCCCAAGGCACAAGGAATTCAAAGTCTGATTTTAGATATCTAATACTTGTATCTTAAAACATGATTGCTTTACGTAATTTTTCACTTACAACATTGTCTGAACATCATGTATTTGACTCTCTTACTCTTTAGAATATCATGATCACTTCAAGTGCCTATCTACAAATTAAAATACGGACTATATATATGCAGTATCATTCAAAAATATATACCAATCAGAATATTGTTACAAATGATGGATTAAAAGACCATAAGAATATGTACTACTGTAGAATAAAACAAGGCGCAGAAGTGGAAGAAGACGAGACCCATTTAACCTATACAGTTATTACAGTCTGCAAATATATATGCAGTACGAGTAGCATATTGTTGAAGAAAAAGAGATCAACTGGGACAATCCCTGGCAAAATGACCTTCCTCTCCGCAGTTGAAGCAGTCCACTCTCCCTTTCCTCCCAGCACCACGGCCACGGCCACGACCACGGCCACGAGAGCCATCAGATCCCCGACCCCCTCCAGGCTCAGCATTATGAGCAGGAGCAGCATAGCAATCCCTAGCAAAATGGCCCATTCTGGCACAGTTATAACACTCCACAACACCAGTGCGGCGGCGTCTTCCTAGAGGGACCACGTCGATAGCTCTGGTTCTGCCATCTTCCAGCTGAAAGTCAACCCGTTGACCGTCGTAAAGAGTACGAAATCCGTCGAATCGGATGGAAGTCTGGTGGACGAAGAGATCTTCCAATTGGGAAGTTGTATCGCTGATGTCGGGGGTAATGAACCCGAACCCTTTCCAGCCATTGAACCACTTAACCGTTCCTCTAAACCTCTTGCTTCCCTCGTCTGCCATTCTTTCTTTCTTTCTTTCTAACTTATTAACAAATGGTTGCTATTCATTCTCTAGCTTTGTACACTGATTAACTAATTATATTAGTGGACTTATTATTATGTGAGATCATGATTGAGACACCTCTCTTGACGCTGAGTGGAAGGACGAGCCCATGAATTGATCACACAATCAGATATTTAGATTCGATATCCCCTTAATTAGCTATACTCTCAATCAATAATGCTTATCATATTTTTGTGTCTTTTAGTCTATATTAATTATAGAGCCTCAAACAAATAACATACTACAAGTAGTAGTCTACTTACCACGTACCATGTAATATGTTGAGACTAGAATAATCTAATGGACATTTATCTATATCCTTTTATGACTCTTATATTGATATAATTATGATTCCTAAATCAATAACAATGTTTGGAGTAACGAGCTCAGTGAAGTGTTGTTATCTACCCTCCTTACTCGAGGCAAATTAAAGCTAGCCACTTGATCAATTGGATTACGATTTTCTAGATAGCCACATCGTCAATGCATGTTAGCATCACCATCCTATTCCTTACTTTTCAAATACATACAGTAAATATGTATCAGTGGCTCCTAAAAAATTCAAATTAGGACCATAAATCTTAGTGGTTGCAAAAATTCATAGGAAGTACTTTTACAATTTTCAGTGGTGGCAAAATTCATATAAATCTTCTTTCAAAAAAAAAAAAAATTCATATAAATCTTAGCGGTGGCAAAATTCAAATATTATTAGTGATGTCAAAATTAGACTTTTGTATGTCAATCCTTCAACATGGTCCCTTTTTTTTTTTTTTTTTTTGGTGTGAACTTAAAATTTGAACTAAAATTGTCTAAACTGATAAAATAAATAAGATAAAACAAACACATCCTTAATATAAACACAAAGTCTTATATGTGGCTAGCCACGGCCATGTGGTCAGCCATTATAGGGCTTACTTCGCTAGTATAATGGGGGCTACTTGGTTAGTGTTAAAGGGGTTACTTTGTCATTGTTATAGAGTTACTCGCTCAGTGTTATAGGGGTTACTCGGTCGGTATTATAAGAGTTACTTAATCAATGTTATAGGGGTTACTTTAAGTGACCACACGCTGCGGCCGGCCACACACAAGACGGACTGTAATATAAAAATTGGTTACAATATAAAATTCTTAATTCCCAACATGTAAATTGAAGAATATTCTCTTTGTTCATTATAATTGACATATTTTAACTTTTTTCACTGTTCATTTAATTACTTTAATTATAACTTTTAAATTATGGAGTATGTGAAAACAACTTTTGAGTAATTAGTCTATAACTTTTAAACCCAAATACTAAAAAGACTAATTAAAAAATTATTCTGTAATATTTAGTACCCACTTTGTTTTCAGTATATGTATAAACGGTGAAATTCAAACGAGTAATATGGAACAGATGGAGTAAAATTTCTTGATCACGGTCCAATACGGAGTTATGTGTATAGATTGAACAATGAACACCCCCTAATTACTGGGCCTAGGTGCAACTGTTCAAGTGCAAGTAAAAGGCAAAAAGAGGGTAAAAGTCAACCGTCAATGTGGGTTGGCAAAAATCCAATATGAGTCCTCATGCCTCACGGGGGATTGGCGTTGGATGCAGGATTCCTTCTCTCTCTCGTTGGATTCCTGTCATCCTCCTTGTTGAATTTTCTCTGTCATCAACGCAACTTTACCTCGTTCCTCTTCTCATTCAGTTTCAAGAGTTGCAATTCAATGGTAAATTTCCTCTCTTCTTTCTTTCTTTCTTAATATCTTGCGCACCCCCTTTTTTGCTTTTCTCTCTTATTTGATTTGCTATTCATATTAATCAATTTATTTTATCTTTACTGTTGGATTTTTAACTTTTTAATAGGCTGGATAAATTAATTGTTAGTTTTGGGTGTATCCTGAGTTTTCACTTTTTGCCTTGTTAATGGAGGACACATCTTCCATTTTGTCTTTTTTTTTTTTTTTTTTTTCCCTTTTTCCAACTCCTCTATTTTATCACCTATAAAGTAATATTATTAAATCAATCATTAATAAACTTGTTAATTTGCCTCAATTACCCATGATGTCAATTTTTTTGTGAAATGCTGACCTACATAAGTACATAGTACATACTCTCTCACTAATTTCTTTCTTTCTAATCATCTAATGTAATACGGAGTTTGAGCTTTACTTACCAATACTCAGTCTTGTTGATAATTTGATATCACCTCAATTAGATTAGATTACCATCAATCTGTACGACTAAATACCAGTACCAAATTAGTAGCTTATACTATTATTTGATTCATTTGAATAATTTATGAATTTGTCACTATCTTCCTGGAGTATACTATCGCTTAAAAGTCGTACGTGTATGATGTATGTTTATTGTTTTCAACTGACTATTACAACTAATAACAGATAAGTTATGCTACCTGCTTCATGATTATTAGATGATTTCCAGCAGATTAATGCTATAGAATAACTATCCAAATCTTGTCATCTCTATCGTTCTCTTTTTTGTCTGTTTTACATCTTCATGATTGTTCATGTTATTATTTTGATGAACTATTACTAAATAATGAGGAAACAAGTTGGGGTAGATATTAAACCTTGGTCTCACATGTCAAGGATACTAAAACCTGATGATTTTCTTCCTGCTTCTAGTGAAGCTGTCTACGGACCAATGGCTGCTGTTGAATCTGACAAGATCAGTGCAGAACACGTAACTACCGATTCACAAGCAACGCATAGTGCTTCTCTGGGACGAACTGACAGTTCCAGGTCATCGGTTGGAGGCCTTTCTTTTAGTTTGCCTGCTGGATTTACCTCACATTCAAATGATAATCTTTCTCCAGCAGAACTTGGAGACCAGGCACTTGATGTTAACAGACATCACTTGGCTAGTGGTCTCCCATTGTCTGTTGAAAATGCTGCAGAAAATGGACCTGCTCCCAGTCAGCTGACACGTGGTGATTCAATAGCTCAAGCAAGCAGCAGTGGTGCCTCACTGCGAAGATTATTTAGCCTGTCAGGTGCTTCTCGTCCTTATCTGGACGAGGATGTAGAAAACGAATCTGTTTCATTGGCTGGGGATATTGGAGATAGGATAGTTAGCAGAAGAGGAAGTCACAGGCAGACCGTCCAATCATCCATGGAACAAGGGATCGCTTTTCCAAATGCAGAAGAATTATTGAATTCATATGGCTTTTGGTCTCATGATCAAACTGCAAACACCATATCTCCAGTATCACCATTGGTTTCTGAAATAATAACTCCACCCTCCACAAGTGCTCTCTTGCACAAGAAGCAAGTAAGCTCGCGTTTAGATGTAGGGCTACCCCTTTTGCTTGAATCATTGTATAATGTGAGTGGTTCATTTGCTTTAACTTCACGTTGTGCATTATTTGATTACAGGAGGAGAAAAAGGAGCTGCCACCATTTTTTGAATATTGTGCCTACCTCATACATTTGGCTGTCTTTGGAATTCTTGGGGTAAGAACTTTTATTGTCATCCATGATTTTTTGAAATCGCAGTGAGGAGAATTTTTTGCAGTTCTTTATTTCTCAAATCTCACCATGTAATGACTTCAGGCTTTTGCAAGTTGGGATTGTATCTTGAGTCTTGACTTAGCAATATCTGATCTCGCAGGTCCTTACCAGGTTTCTACTACAGAAACTGTTTGGCTCTAGTGTTATAGCCCTTATAGGTGTGACGAGTGACAAGAGCATCCTTTATCTTGATCTACCATCTAACATGGTATTATTCTTTTTCTAATCAAATTGCCTAACACAATAGATTTACCTTTCGATTCGATTCACTAGATGTGTAGAATTGAAGAAGTAACCAACTTTCAGGTGTGCAAGCTCCTGAGAAGGTTCTGGTTTTCTCTTTTATGCATCTTCAAATTCCCTAAACAACTGTTTCTCAAAAAATGGTTCTTTTGCCTCTTCAGGCAAAGATAATAGGACTGGTTATGTTTTCTTACAGAACTTTGGGCATATTGCAGGTGGGTTCATTTTTAATGGGATGGTTTGGAATAGTATTCAAAGGCAATATATCACACATGTCAGATCACCTTGCAGTTGGACTTTCCACTGGTTATCTCGGAAGCCTTACCACCTTCAGTGGTTGGAATCAGAAAATGCTCGATCTTAGTGTCAATGGGCATTGGGTATTCGCTGTACTAGGCTTTCTCATAGGTAATTGTTTTTTTATGGCAATGTTGTCATTGGATTTGTTACTTGTAAGTTGTGATCTTTGTGGTATATTTACTATAGTCATGGCTTTGTTAATTGTAACCTTTCTTTGTAAATATTTTTTCAGCAAGTACATTGAAGTTTCATCATCTATGATCTCAGTATATCCTCACCTTTTGCTAATTGCAGGGTTGTTTCTTGCTGCTTATTCTATTATTATTGGAATCGAAACAGCTAAGGGTTTTAGGTGGCTTCTTGAAAGGACTGGAAAGAATTCAAGCTTCAGCAAGTTGAGGGTAAATAACTTTAAGTGTCACTTGATAGTTCTATCAGTATTGATGTTGGTGTGGGTTGGTTTGTGGACCACAAGTGGGATCTTGGAGAACAAAGAATTTAAAAATGGTGGCAGTGGTGCTCAACTTTGGTTGGGATGCCTTGTCGGTCCTTTCGGGGTTTGGTTGAGGTGGTGGCTTGCTCGATTCAATGGACGTGGATTGGGGAAAGCAGGAAGGTGGAAATGGATCCCATTTGGGACATTGGCTGCTAATGTGTCCGCAGCATGCGTGATGGCAGCTCTTGCTACGGTGAAAAAAGCGGTGAGATGCTTACTTTGCATGTTTTTTTTCTATTTGCTCGTACAATCATAATAGTGGGCTTGGTTGATGTGCCTTTAAGGCCTATTGCAGGCCGTTGTGGTTGCTTTAAGTACACTCAAAATTAGATACATGGTTGCCTCATTAGATATTTGTTAGCATCAATTGCCTCATTGCTTAATCTCTTAATCCATTTTGACATTTTGTGGCTGCTCTTGATCTTGGCTAAACACTTGCAATCTTGCATACCTTTGTTGTTGAATTTGAGTTCATGAATTTTTCAGTTTATAGAAGTATGTGCTCAATGCTTAAAAAGTATTGCTTAGCTTTATTGGTAATCCTTTAGCTGAGTATCTGAAAGTTTTGTGTAATTGGTGTAGGTCAATACAAAGGATTGTGACACAGTTTCCTCAGGGATACAATTTGGCCTCCTGGGATGCCTAAGTACTGTCTCCACATTCATGGCCGAATATAATGCAATGAGAGAGAGTAGTCATCCTTGGAGGGCATATGTATATGCATTGATCACCCTCCTGATATCATTTGGCTTGGGAACCTTGATATACTCAGTACCGGTGTGGACATTGGGGTACAATTAGATCCTGAGATTATTTTTTTTAGTATTATTGAAATTTAAGTTCATCACGAAAATACACAATAGACGGTGCTAGTTTCATGTTGGGTAGGCAAGTTTCATCTTAGCTGATGCATATATATAGTTGATATTTTTGTAATAACATGGAAGTGTATATATGGTTAGATTCAAATAATACATCAGAACTCTGATTATCAGTTATCAGTGTCTTCTGTATATGATCTAGACACAGAACATGTTCTGATGTATTAAAAAGACAAAATTTTTTTGCTGTAATTATGATCCTTTCTAATTACTGTCAGCAGTTTACTTTGACTTAGTTCCATTTACAGATTTTTTTGTTAATCCATCAAAGAGCACACATGGTCCTTTTGTTACTTCTCAGCCGTGGCACCCCTAGGAGCATAAACATTAGACAAAGTTCTGCTAGAAATTTTGGCCCCTGTATTATGATCATTCTGAAAATGAAGTGTTTTCTGTCGATGGAGCCAATTTGGTTTGCAGTGAAAGCAATGAGTTTATTCGGAAAGCAAATCATAGGCTAAATTGCCAGGATACAAAATGAAACTCCTCTTAAGAAAAAAAAATAGTAAAAAAGATACAGGAACTGTAAAAGGTAGTTTACAGCAGATGAACCAGCTAGCTCAAACTCATATTATCTATCACTGAGGGAGCTTGTTAAGTTTACAATATTTGTAATCAGCAAACTTCTTAGTCTTATATTTGGCCGGATTGTTTTCTGTGATGAGCTCCGGGACAGGCCCCACCTCGTGGTGTGGTGGGGGCTCAATGAAGACGGGCCATGACATCCTTGTTTTTTCTTTGTTGACAGTTGTTCTGTGAAGCACTGCCTTGTATTTTGCATTGCTAAGAACCTGTGATTACATTCATGGTAAGGCCTAAAGGTAAGAAAATGAGCGGACTCTACAAGAGAGTAAAAAGAAGAGTTAGCAGAGAGTACCTCAAGTTGGTCACCTATGTGGATGATGAGGGCATTAGGAATGTAGCGGACATTGTACCAAAGACCATCCCTACAAACTTGAAGGCCGGCTACATCATTGGGAACAAGTATAGTAAGTAAACTCAAATCGGTGTGAGCTGGCACTCCAAGTGCTAATTCAGGGCGAGGACATGGTGGATAGTAATTGATCTTAGCCAGATACACCATTTCATCACCACCTCCTCCCTCTCTTATCTTATGCTCTTCCAAACCCAGTCCCTTTGACCAGCATTTCATTAGCTTCTCTGTTACCCCTATCAAGTATTTCGCGTACTCTTCATTCGCCTTCCTGTTTGGTTGGTTCCATGTTTGAGCAATAATCAATACTCGAGTCAAGAAGCTAAGAATGATAGCATATTAAAAAGAAGAACATGCATATATACCTGTAAGATGGAGGATTCTTAGGCCAAAAATGGAAGTTGATAGCAGAGGGAGGCCAAATGTTGTGGAACAAATGATCAACCCAAGGCCTAACAGTATCAATATTCTTACCAAGCTTGTTGCTGTAACCTTCACTACCCTTATAACCAGGTGGTGGTTTTGAATAGACTTCCTTCTCTTCCTGGGGAAGCTCAAAGAAATCCCTGCCCGCCTTTTGCAAATCCTGAATTACTTGTGTTGGAATCCCATGATTTACGACTTGGAATAAACCCCATTCTTCACTGGCCTTTGAAATCAAATCAACCAGTTGATCTTCGTTGGCCTCGCTCAGATCAATGGTTGGCACTTCAAGTTCAGTACCATGCACCGTTGTTATTGCTGGCTGCTCGTTCTCTGACCTTATGAACTCCTTTGGAATGCTGCTCTCTTCTAATATTCTACTGCTATTACTATTGTTGTTATTGAACTTTAAGGCTATGTTTTGCACTTTTTCTACCTCCATTATTAACCTCACTCTAATTAATCAGATGTTTTTCTCTTAGCTTGTAATCACTAGGCTAGCTAATACAACATGCAACTCCCTTTCAAAGAAAAGTAACAGTAGAAGGTTGGAGATATTATAATAATGCAAGTCATGCAGAAAAGATGAAACCGTTATATAGCCATATTTAGCGCAACTACCCCCGATACTAAAGTTTCAAAAAAGATATAACGACACTACTACGCAAGAGGACAACTGATCTTCTAGATTGGAGGGGCTGATCTTCGTCCAAACTTCATTACACAAATTATGATGAAAGAGTGACGTGGGTGAATGTGGTTCACTCTATAGATGTTACCAACCTAGATACACACATCTTACAATTTGCCCTGGCCCCTCATTAATACAACTCCTATTAATTCATGTAGACTATGTGACCACTGAATACAAGTATACACTTGTCTTGTAGATCAGACCTTGGTTTACGTAGTACTCCGTATATATTACACTTTCTACTTAACTTATTTTAGGGGTAGAAACTAGAAAGAGATGTAAAATCTAATGTTGGTGTTTTTATATGTGGAGACTGGAGCGATTGATTTTGTAAATTTGAAATACTAGTAATAATTTCCATTTGATCTTTTCCTTGTCAATTCAAGTTGTATACTTGTGTAGATGTATCATACTGTATACAAACATATCATTCATTTCCGGCACCTCGCCAACAATTATAATTTTTTGATGGCCTATTGAATAATTGATTAAGAAACTTAAGATTGTTTGTTAGCAAGATTAAGTAAATTGGGTTGGAATTTTATTTTATTTTTTTTAAATGGGAGTAGTAAATACATACTAGTAAATAGTAGTGACATATTCTAATTTACTTTGATAAACAATGATGGTAGAAATACATGTAGCAAACCGACTCTGGTAAACGGTAATCATGGTTCAGACCTCTATATATTCTTTCATCTACCAAATGATCACTTCATATCTTTAGCAGAATCATACATTCAAACAAATAGAATTGGAGATCATAATTCCACATACACAATAAAACTTTTTTTATATATAACAAGTTTAAATAATCAGATGAAAGTGCTATGTAGATTTAAGTATCTAAAACTACAAGGTGTAGCAACAAACACTAAGAGAATTTTCAATTTGCTAAAGCCTGGTTTATGCCAGCTTTCGAGTTTGTACACACTATGTCACAATACAACTCCCGATAGTTAACATTAGATGAATGACTATTAACCGCAGCAGGAGCCACAGGCAGGAAGTGAGCCTGAACCATGAAAAATATAGGTTAACACAACAATCCAAAGTTCAAAGGAACAATCGAATGAGGAAAAAGGAGCTTACTATGATCTGCACCATTAACATCCCTCAATCCACGAACATTGTCTAACCCACGTGGCGGTCCAGGAGGACCACCACCGTAAGGGCCACTTCCACCACCAGGGCCACCACCATCCCATTTTTTGCTGGATCCAGATGATTTCCTATAAGCATCTGATTTCTCCATCTGCAATACAAGGTACATGCTAATATGTTACCAAATAACAGCACTACAGATTATTTTTATTTTTTCAACTGCATAAGTAGAGTAATAAACTAATGCAAACTAAATGTGATACTCACCGAAAACATAGTTGTAAAGAAAACTACAATGAAGTTGATGATAGACCAGAAGGAATCAGTGAGCGTCTTCAAGCGCCAGAATGATTGCTTTGATTTGACAACACCTGGCAAAGAAAAATTCTGGTAGTGAACAAAGGTCTGTATTGCCGAACATTACATGCTCTACATTACTACCAGAGCATGTAATGTTCCCAGAGCGCATAAAATAAAACTATAACCAAAACGAATGGATGGAAAGAATTCAATTTCCCAGAGTGTGTAAAATAAAATGAGTAGAACGAGCCCAACAGCTAAAGAAACAATCGAGCAAAACAAGAATTATAATCAGACGAGAGTAAAAAGGATTATAGACGTTGATACTTGATAGGATATAGGAAAGCAATTAGAGAATTTGCACCCAGAGGAACACATGAAGTTAAAGAAAGACCCCAAGACCGGAATTATATTGAGTAGTTGTAATTGGAGGAACGGAATGAAATGAAATGAATACATTCCATAAAATTGATGAAGTGGGTTTGTCCATTGATTGCAACAAGACCATTCATATTTCATCATGAATATGTAATTGTTCCTGTTTCTGTTTCTGTTAAAATTTTAAGTGTCGGAGTTGGTATCAAAATATCAGTTGGTTATTCTTGTTCCTGTATGTTCCATTGCATGTGGATGTATCCATTCAATCTTTGTTTGCCATTATAGCTTAGGTTAATCTCATCACAAGTGTTTTACAATACAACAAGTATCAAGTTTCAAAGGACATATCATCTTATATCAAGTAACAAAACATGGAATTGTGTTAATAGAATCCTCACCATAGTCATCTGTAAGAATCAATCGATGATCTATGTGTATGTGTGACCTACCAAATCATTTATGGAAACTCAAACCCTAATAATAATGATAACAACAACAAATTGAAATCAAAACAATTAGGACAACGAATGATGCACAGCGGATCGGAAGAGAGACACAGTAATCTGTATTGACGAAAGCAGATCGATCACAAATGAATTAAAAAACACAGAAACCAATTGAAAAACACAGAAACCAATTAAAAAACAGCACAGATATCAATTGAAAAATAACACAGAAATAGAATCGAATGAAAGAGACGAACAAACATACCTCTCTCAACGTAAGCCATGGGAGACACTGCTTCCTGTAAAAGTATAAAACTAAAGACGGAGTTTTCCTTTCCGATCACCGGCTTCTCCGCTACCAACTCAAACCCCCAATTTACTCTTTATATTTTCTATGTTTTTTTTTTTTTTTTTTACTCGTATTAATTAGGGGCGACGACTTATCCCGACTCTTATGGATGCAGGATGCTACAATAGTACAACACTACAACATACCAGTATTGCATAATTGCGCCTATTGCAAACTGCCACATAATATTGACGCGTCACCAATTTTATTTTTTAAAGCCTCACTATTTATGTTTTTTATTTTACTAGATGAAACACGTACGATACACGGTTTGAATTTAATAAAATAATTTTTTATACATATATTTATGTGCTAAAATTTATTATATATTTAGATAAAATTCCTAATATCAAAAGATAATATTTTATATTTAATTAATTTAAATTGGAAAATCTCATTCGCCAATTTTGCTTACGTGTCATTTAAATTATTTAATTCTAAAAGAAATTAATAATCTCGTATTTAATTGGCTGCCACTAAAATTTATTATCCTACATGGCGCACTGAAAAAATTAAATCCTACGTGGCTCTCTAAAAACTCGGAAAAAAAACTCTCCTTTATGTATATATATATACTTAGATTTTATTTGAAGGTAAGATGAAAGAACTCATTAAAACAGTTTTTGTAAGTTATATGTCACATGTCATCTATTCATTGGCCTTTTTTTTAATTATTAAAAAACAAAAATAATTAAAAGAAAAATTAGAAAAAAAAAAAAAAAAACACACACACACACACAAAAAAAATTTCAGAAAACCCAGCCCCACCCTCCTTCCCTGACCACCCCATCCCTACCGGCCACCGGAACCCAGGCCAGCAACCCCATTGGAAAAACAATTTAAAAAATTAACAACCACCATTCCACCAACCAGCCAATAACACCACCACCTCCACCAGTTAGCCAACTTTTCCTTTCGCTGCCGATAGGGCTGTTCATCGGTCCAAGACCAGATCGGATCGAAAATTAGAATATTAAGAACTGAAGACCGGACCAATTAAACTGGAATCGAACCCGGACAGGACTGAAATTATTGGTCCAAACCCCGGACCGGATGGACTGATTTAAGAATTTGTAAAAAAAAATTCTAAATTTTTAATAATTTTATGTAAAAGTCGAAAAAAGTAAAGGAAAAACTATATTTTAACATCTTTTTTTATATGTTTAGGACAAAAAAAACTCATAAAATTAAAGTTTTCTAAGCTTATTAAGGATAATCTTAATTAACCATAATTTAAGGTTTCACGCATAAATTTAAACGAAAAATCAGACCGGTTCTTATAGGGTTTTGGACCAACCCGAAGACCGGAAAAATGAAATTCTAAACCCGAAGACCGGACCGATTAATTCGGTCTGGTCCATTTTTCAGGTTCAAACCGATTTATGAACACCCTAGCTGCCGACGCACGACACAACTTCTCTGTCCACGCCCAGTCATCCCCTAATTGCCGGCGACCCTAAACCAACCCCCAGCCCCTACCCCGGCCCGACTCTTTCTCCACCTCAACCACCACCTTATATTATCATCTCCTTCAATATCCTCATATCCCATAAAATCATCTATAATTTCCCAACAATAAAACACAAAACATAAATTTAAATAAATTCCCAAAAATTGAAAAAAAAAATGGAACGGTAGTTGTTGGAGCTTTGATTGTAGTGTGGGAAGTGGTGCGGGTTTTGGGTTTTGGAGCGGTAGGACGGTGGCGCTTGGAGTTTAAAGGCAACATCTGGGTGTGGCTTGGGGTCTTAGCTTAGGCAGGGGGGCAAGTAGGGGCTGTGAATTTTATGCGGTGGGTTGTTGTGATTGTTTCCGTTTTTGTGGTGGGTTGTGGTGGAGGAATTGGTGGGCTATTTTCGTTTTTGAGGAGGGAGGAGAGAGAAAAGAAAGTGAGAGAATTTAAATAAAAAAAAAATCTTTTTAATCTGTTTAACAGGTTAAAGGTCAAATGGTTCCATTAGTGAAGGTGGGGTATAAAAGTTGGATTTTAGTGGGATTAAATGAAGGTTGGATTTTTTAGAGAAGAAAGTAAAGGTTGGAATTTTAATTTCCATTTTTCTATTTTAGTAAGTTTATTAAAATTCTTATAGATTGCTCTACATATTTCACCCCTATCCCTACCCATTAAAAAGAGGGACTTGTCAAACGTGAAAGGAATAGTGTAAGACCCTATTCTCTTCACCTTAAAAAAATAATATTAAGTAAAAATAATTTCAGTTCAGTAAAAATAAGTTCAGTTCAGTAAAATTAATTTCAGTTCAGTAAAAATAATTGTAAAAATAAGTTCAGTTCAGTAAAATTCAGTTTTCTTAAAGAAGAATTATAATAGAAAATCAGTAAAAATAATTTCAGTTCAGCAAAAATAATTTTAGTTCAGTGAAATTAATTTAAGTCCAGTAAAAATAATTTAAGTTCAGCAAAAATAATTTCAATTCAGTAAAAATAATTTTAGTTCAGCAAAATTAAGGTGAAGAGAACGGGACCTAATGAGTGTATAGTCAATGAAAATCACTGTTCATAAAGTTGGCAAAATTTGGAGAGTTTGGATTTCTTGCATTTAGGTGCTATTTCATTTAATTTGTTGAGTCACCAAATTATACTTTCTCCATTTTTCTTCCCTTCCATTCATTTTCCACTTTCTCTGTCATCTCTTTTCCTGATTTCAAGCTCTTCAAAAAAGATAAAAAAAAAAGGATTTTTTTTTGTAAATTACCACCCCAAAATGTACCATATATTAAATATAACCATCCAATTTTTTTAAAATAAAAAATAACCACCCATATTTTACAAAACCTATAGGTTTTACCACCCCGACCTATACTCCGACCAATTTTCCAAGCATGGGCCCCACATAACGGTTGTTTTTTGGTTTTTATAAAAGTTGTTCCTCAATTTATTTCCTCCCTTGTTTCACAAACTACTCCCAAACTTAAATTCTGCATTTTTCCCTCAAAATCTAACAATTTTTACACCAAGTTTTGCAAATTGACAAGCGAATTATTTGAAGAGCGCTCTTAAATTTTCTTACACCAATTGTACAGCAAGGTAATTGAAGAACGCACTTAATTTTTTTTTTTTTATTATTGTAATCGTTAATTGCAATATTTTATGAGGCTTCAAAAAAAAAAAAAAAAAAAGGCTTCAAAAAAATTGCAATATTTTATGAAGTAGAATTTAAGCTATACGATTTTTGTTGTTTCGAATGTGTTTTATTAGGAATTTAATGTTATAATTGTTGTTTGATTCATTCAATTTGACTTGAATTGGAAATTAGGGTTCTTCATAATTAAATTGGGGTTTTTCGAACTTAACCCAATTTTGGTAATTGATGATATTTTTGAGCTTGTTATATGATAATTGATGGATTTGTTGATGATTGTTGCATTTATTGTAGGGGATATAATGTCTTTCATTAGCTCATCACCATCCAAGGTGAGGAAATGTGACTATGGAGGAGGAAGAAGAAATTGAATGTGAAGTGAAGTGACTGTGGAAGGAAATCTGAACATGAAATTAAAACCCCCTTTTTCCTTAGTGTATGGTCAGTTAGTGGAGTTTGCCCAATTGAGAGTGGGTACCAAGTGAGAAAAGGAAGTACTCCCTCTGTCCCATAATATAGTTTTTGTTTGTGTTTTTTCACGGTATTTAAGAAATAAGGGGAGAAAGTAGATGAAGTACATTAATAAAAGTGAAAAGTACAATCACAGACAAAAGTTAGAGTAGTGGAAAAAGTACAAAGCATGTGCAAAATTCAAGGGTAAATTAAGAATTACAGTGAATAAAGTTAAAAAAAGTGAGGATATAATAGACCTTACATGCTATCCAAAAATAGAACACAAGAATAAATTTTAGATCTCCAAAATAGGAAAACATGAACTACATTATGGGACGGAAGGAGTATAAGTTTTTTTTTTTTTTTTTTTTTTTTTTTTTTTTTGTGTGTTTAGAGAGCCGCAAGACCGAGGTTGAGAATCGATCCCAGAATCTATGGGGATCGGGAGGGAGTAAAAGTTATACGAGTACTAGAAGATTAAAGTTGTATAGACCGACATGTCTAATTAAAGTGATGTGTGAGGGGAAAAGGAGTAAATAGACGAACAAATACGGAGTAAAATGAAAAGACGGGACTGATTCATAAACAAAATAGAAAAAGGGTTGGGAAAAAGGCCAAAGAGGGGGTTGCGCTGTGGCGTGAATCAATGGGAGAAAAGGGAAAGGGAAAGGGAATGGGAATGGGGTGGTACGGACCTCTAATAGACCTATAGGCGGCATCTTCTCACGTCGGCGATTTTGTGCAACTTGTCGTATTCGTACATCACTCCACTCCCGTTCAGGTCTGCTGAGCTCTTCATCCTAATTATGTAACCTTCATTTTCTGGGTTTAATTTTACTTTGTTCGTTTGTTTTGTATACTGTATATTATTCGGAAAATCATAAAGTACAAATCACGAGGACCAGAAATGGGTAGAGGAGGAGGTGAATTGATTCGCTCAGACATATCGGTTGGGGACGAAACTCGACCCACATTCAGCATTACCCTTTGGAATAACAATCTCGCTTCTTCCATCTCTGCTGGAGATATCCTTTTCTTCAGAAGTTAGTTTTGAGGAAATACAAGTTTATAACTGTTAAAAACAAACCAAGTTTATAACATTGCATTTTTGTAATAAAATTGCATTGGATCCCAATAAAGTATTATAAAGTATTGTAAAGTGCCTGACATTTGCCATGTGCACAAACAAACAAGCTAACGTTGTAGTACAAGCGTCCGTTAGGGTAAATGCCACTCCCTAACCACGGTAATTTTTAACCCCAACCACGGTAATTTTAAGTGAGTTAACATTTTACCACCTCTAACATTACTCTGCATCGTCTTTTGTAGAGAGAGAAAACAGAAAACACACAGAAATAACAGCAGCCATGGTAGATGAATTTCCAAGCTCTGTAGATCTGGGAAGTGGTTGCTGAATTTCCAAGCTCTGTAGATCTGGGAAGGGGTTGCTAAATTTCCAAGCTTCTCCAAGCTCTGTAGATCTGGGAAGGGATTTTATTTCTCGCAGACGGAGGTAAGTTTCCGTTTCAGCAACCGTGGTTTATTGTTTCCAAATCTGGTGGCTTTTTTCCCTTGATGTTTTCTAATTTCCTGGATAATTGAAGAAACCCAGGCTTATGTAGTTAAATATGTGTTTTCCTATTATTCTTATTTTGATGCGTTATTAATTTGACTATTTTTATTTTTGTATCATAAAGTAGTTGTGATTGCTTATTTTTACTCTAATTTGTTTGCGGTTTCAATTAAAATTTTCAAGTTTAATTCGCCTATAGTATGCATTACGCATATGAATACTAGGGGTTTTATTTTTGTGTTTCTAGGAATTAATTATTCAATTTGTGTGTTTTTCTAGAATTTAGTTATTTTGCCTAAGGAGCTTCAATTTTCTAATTTAAATTTTAAATTTCAATTAACTCTATTATTTTTCCTGAGGTATTGAGTTTTGCGGCATTGTTCTTTCTCATTATGTACTCTGTATCCATGTTTCAGTGTGTTGATATAATCTTGGGTTTTGGTTTATAAAACGAAAAACTGTCATTCTTCCTTGATATGTGAATGAAGCTATCCTAGCAGGTTTTAGTTGTATGGAGTAATGTTATGGAGTAATATGCTATGTTTTGATGTAGTTGAGTATTTTGGTGGCATTATCTTATGTCTGTTATGGAGTAATTTTTTCTACTTTATATACACTTGAGGAATTTCCTTTTTTTGTTTTTGTTTTTGGTTTGTTTATGTTTAGATGTCTTTGAATGAAGAAAATGGTGGATATGGTAATTGCATGGTAAACTTGAATGATGGAAATTGTGTTAGCTTGGCTGATGACATCAATGAGACAGACATAGCTACGGTTTCATTGTCTTGTTGTTCTGATTTTGACTATATGGATGCTAGTGAGGGTGTGGGACTGCAGTTGGCTCCAATCTCCCCAGGGGTAATAACCAGGGGTGGTCAGGTGTATAATTCCCCAATCCAGATTGTCCGGACTGTGCAGACTGTGGAAACTGTTGTCTCAACAAATAATGTAGTGCCTTTTGTAGTAGATCCACCAGTAGAGGGTATGGTCTTCAAATGCTGGAAGGATATTGAGGCCTACTTCAAAGAGTATGCACAACAACATGGGTTTGGATTTAGTAGGGTTTCAAGTGCATACAAAGACAAAACCAGAGAACGTAGGGCCGTTATTTGGAAGTGTGAATGCTGGGGTGCGCCTGATATGAGGGCGCAAAGGGAGGCGAAGAAGAGGGCGAAGGCAATGGATGTCAGTGGAACCGGGGGCAATGTCAATGGTGTGATAGGGCAAGATGAGCTGAGAAAGGGCCAAAGAAAATCGAAAAAGTGTCACTGTGAAGTAGAACTTTATGCTAGTATTAACGACAAAGGAGAATGGGTAATAAGAACTGCGCACCTTGAACATAAAGGTCATAACCCCACCCCTAGCAAGGCAAATCTGGTGAAGGAATATCGAATGAAGAATTACACTTCATCGGTTCGTAAAAGGCTTTTCACCTTTTATGAGGAAGGTGTTCCTGTATCTCGAATTCGTGGGTGCTTATCCCATGAAAAGGATAAATTGCCTAGCGTAAAGGATTTGCAACACGAGCTGTACAAGGATAGGAAATTGAAAATGGAAGGTGGGGACGCTGTAGCTATGATGAAGTATTTTGAAAAGATGCAAGCTGACAACCAGAACTTCTTCCATGCGCATCGTTTGGATGAAGAAGGTCGGCTCAAGGATGTGCTATGGGTGGATGCAAGGAGCCGGGCTGCTTATGATCACTTTGGGGATGTTGTATGCTTTGATGCGACGTATTTGACAAACGAGTATGAGCTTCCATTCGCAAACTTTGTCGGTGTCAATCATCATGGACAGTCAATTCTTTTGGGGTGTGCCCTTGTGTCACATGAGACATGTGAAACCTATGCTTGGGTCTTCAAACAATGGCTATTATGCATGGGGAACCGTCCACCATTAGGTATTCTTACTGACCAAGCAGCTTCAATGAGGAGACCACTTGCTGAAATTATGCCATCATCTCGACATAGGTGGTGCATATGGCACATTATGAGTAAGTTTGGTGACAAGCTTGGCAAATGCAAGTGGTAAGTGTTTTTTTTCTATTCTTCTCTTAAAGCAAATCCAAGTATTTCACCTTTTGTTTGTATGGAATTGACTAGTATGTAGTATCATTCTGTTTATTTATTATTTAATTCATGGCCAATTTATGTAGTTGTTTCAGATGCCTGACTTGATTGTGTACACTGCATAGTTTTATTCAGTTTTTAATTATAACTTCCTTGCCAGCTGTTATTTTTTCTAACATGTTCATAGCATCCTGCCTAAATGTTCTTTATACTCCCGTTTAAGGGGTATTGTCATTGATGTGAACCAGTAGTTGATATATCTCTGGGCTGTTTACAGGGTAAGAAAAAAACCAAGAGACAGATAAGGAACCGCGCTGTTGCGAAATTGGATACATGTTTTGAAGAGGAAGATGAGGTTTCAATGGAATTCCAGGACATCCTAGTTGACTGGTTCATGGTGATTAGTATAATCTGTGTTATGTAATGTTTTCCACCATCTGTCTGCTTTTCAATGGTTTTAGGCTGTTTGTACTGCAGTAGTATCATTTCTACTGTGTTCAGTTTTAGGTAAACCTTAATGTGTTAATCGAGTCAAAACTGTCTACTGTATGTTTGTATTGTCCTGGTGTTGTTTAGGAGTTTGTACTTGTTTCTCTTCTAAGACTATGAACTGCTTGTTTGGAACCTTTGACAGCTTTGAGTTTGGAAATTGCCAAATTTCTGGGCAGGCCTTGAATTATTTGGTATGGCATCAACGCATTCATTTCCAGGCCTTGAATTTGTTTGTATGGCCTTGTTATGTGTTTTGAAGTGGCCATGGGTATGGTTTACTGGCTTGGCCAACATTTGGTTATTTACGTTGGGCTGGCCCAGGAGTTTTACTATTTACGCAGTGGGCTGGCCCAATGGTGTCGTGGGTATTGTATTCTTTTTTTTTTTTTTTGCCAAAAAAGACATATTTTATTTTATTTATTTTTTTATCATATCACACCCCTTTCCAATATTTGCACTGAACTTATTGTTCTATTTGGGTTCCTTCAATTATTTTTTTCAGTTCTATCGTGGGCTGGCCCAATGTTGTGGTGTGTTTTGTACTTATTCTATTTTTTTTTGTATGACCCTTTAATAATTTCTTATTTTAATAAATCATGGGCCTTTGCTTAGTTTGTCTATTTGATTAAGTGTCATTAATTATACTTAGTCCAAAATAATTGTTGTTATTTCAAGAAGAAGATACTCAAACATATGATGCGTTCAAATGAACTTATTGTTTACATTTGTAATCGACATTGCTTATAACACTTTTAATCGGTGCTGCTTTTTGAATTAAACCTATATGATGGATTTCAATGCTTTAATGAACAGATCCAATGATTCAAATGTCGATTCAAATGCACCAATATTTGTCGCTTTACCTTGATTTTATCTAAAATTAATTAAATAACTTAGTAATGACAATTTTTTTAACACAAACACATATATTATATCACAAGAACAATACAAGAGTTTAACACAGCAACAATACACGAGTTTTTAGATACCAATGACCACCTAGGGGTCACAATTAACACCAACAACTCCACTACTTTTAGAATCTAATATTACTACATAATGATCCAGAGACTAACTAGATTAACACACTAACATAGCAAAGTCCAAACTACTAAATTAAGAAACTAAAACATAGCAAACTCCAGAACTACTAATTTAAAACGAGGACTTGACACGGATTCTTAGACATCTCCCATAACATGACCTACGTTCTACCCAGTACTTAACACAATTTTACTCATTGTCAGATTCACGAACACAGCGATGGTAGCGGACATTAGGAAGGGCATAGACAATCCCTTTGTTACGGATTTTAGCACCTCCAACAGTCTGAGTTGGGCTCAAAACTCGGCAGTTATTCATCAGCATCACCTTCTTAGGGTCGAAGTTGAATGCTTCACCCCACATGTGGTAGATGTTGCTCAGTTTTGTGTCAAGGCGGCCTTCAACTTTCACTTTCCTTGGGTTGTCACTCACATCAGTTAGGTAGAACTTCTTGATCCATGCATCCATGTTAGCTTCCGGGTTCTGGAACAAGTACTCAATGTCATTAGAATGTAAAGCATAATAAAGTCAAAGTCAACATTTATTAATTTTTATATATAAGTCAAACTTAGTAAAATTTTTTTAAAAAAACCTTGTGACTTGCATGGAGCATGTCACCATGCCTGAGCCCAATGTAGCGTGCAATGCTTTGGGGAGATATAACCCCTCCAGTTCTTGAATTGGTCAAGAACATGTCCTTCACACGACAATCTACTTTATCAGCGTAGTCGTCGTAAATCTCCTTGAAGGTTTGGTTCCCAGTGATGGCGTACATAACACCAAGGTCACCGTCGTTGTTGCTAGAAACAACGAGGTAATAGACGTTGAAACGCCCAATTCTTGGCTTGTTGCCATCGTCCAGCTTAAGTATGGGAGTGGGACTGCTGCTCCGCACAGGTCGACGGAGTTCATGCTCTTTTGGGATGTCATCATGATCAACGATGACTTCATCAGGGTTGTGTTTAGCACATTTATTGCCTACTAGGCCAGCATGCATTTGCTTCTTCACTTTCACAATAGTGCACCACGGCACATTGTACTGGATTGGTGGGAGTGGGTCGTGAAGAGCATCAAAAGCATTGTTCCTTAAGGTTGTCCTCAACAAACGGTTGGCCTTCTTCCGACCCCTTTTTTTGGGAGGTGTTGGAGAGCCGTTGGATGATGATCCATTTGTTGAGGATATTTTGGTGTTGTTGGATAAAAGGGATGGCTTAAGGGAGAGCTTCATTTTAGATAAGATAATAACACTTTGGCTGTTTAGGTTGTGATCTGTACTTGGTTCTTAGCCCTATTTATAACAACACTCCCATTAGGGTTTACACATGTTTGTTTCCTTGGAGTTTAGATATTTAGTCAAATGGTACCCTTTATTAATAATAACACAATTGAAGTCCTGGTTCCAATAAGGTCTTAAGAGTATTAATATGTAATTGAAATAATTTAATTTTTTTTTTATTAATTAGGATTCTCATTTGTATTTATTCAACATTATCCAAGTTAATTTTCTTTGCCGAGCAAGTAACTCGTTTAGGTATTATACTTTCCGGGTATTCCTTCTAGGTCACCCTTTTCACTTGTTGCGAAAACGGTACCCTTTATTAATACTAACAACAACACACCACTTCTAATTCCATGAAGGACTTAATTCGTAAGCATTTAATGGAACCCTAAATCCAAGACCTAAATTATCGTGTTTGACACGTGATTAATACCTTAATTTTTTTAGAGTCATTCACCCTAATTAACACTTTTCTTTAATTCTACTCTTGTTTATGGTTTCTCAATTAAGTACCCCTCTTCATTGTTACTAACAATAACACACCCCTTACAACTCAATGCATGAATTTTACAACTAATGGCATGAATTTTACAACTAATGGCATGAATTTATAATGTACACATTTAATCCAACCCTAAATTTTCGTGTTCGCCACGTGATTAATACCTTAATTTTTTTAGACTCATTAACCCCAATTAACACTTTTCTTTAATTCTACTCTTGTTTATTGTTTCTCAATTAAGTACCCCTCTTCATTGTTACTAACAATAACACACCCCTTACAACTCAATACATGAATTTATAATGTACACATTTAATCAAACCCTAAATTTTCGTGTTCACCACGTGATTTAAACTTTAATTTTTTTAGGGTTTAGGACCCGAATTAACACTTTTCTTTAATTCGACTCTTGTTTATGGTTTCTCAATTAAGTACCCCTCTTCATTGTTACTAACAATAACACACCCCTTACAACTCAATGCATGAATTTATGATGTACACATTTAATCAAACCCTAAATTTTCGTGTTCGCCACGTGATTAATACCTTAATTTTTTTCACTTTAATTCCCTCCAGCTTACCCTTTTCATTAACTCCACTAATTATTTCCGTAGTTTACCAAAAAATAACCTAATTATTTTCTATCACTAATAGACCACTTATAACTCAAAAAAGGACATAATTCGTACACATTTAATATTTGAAATAATTAATCTTTAAAATCAGAACATCAATCAGAGGCCATTATATTTTTTATTCCATCTTACTAGTATAACAAATTCGTATCTTCATATTTAGAGTTTAAGGTTTATTCAACCTTAAAGTAAATTAAATGTGTTAGTTTGATTTCGTTTTGTCTAAATTTCTTACTGTGGTAATATGAAGGGGTTAATTTCAAAATACTGAACAATATCTTCATAGCAATGATGGCAAATCTCTGCTTCGGAAGTTGCTTCACGTTTTTACACATACTCTTTTCGTGCTAGCATAAAAAACTGCGTTGTCCTTCGTGTTTTGACTCCAAAGCAGTGGGTTTTGGTCTTATTTTACTTGTTTTTGGCTTTACAAGTACTATAAATAATACTTTTCATTATAAATAATACTTTTCATTATAGATTACCTCAATGCAGTGGGTTTTCATCTCACTTTTCTTGTTTTTGGCCTTATTAGAACGTCAATAGGCTTTACATCTACGCATACCTATCACATCTTTCTTTATCATACTTGTGGACGTTATGGGATGCAAAGCTACAGTACCATCAGTTCACCACCTTTTGAGAGTAGTCGTTCCTATTTGGTGAAACAATTCCTGTAATAACTCTTCTGCTCAATTGCGAAAACGGAAATCAAACTCACAATTCAAATTAATTTATTGTTCGTCTTATAGCAGCTCGAATCCATTAACAAAGAAGAAATACGAGTGACTGTATTTTTTTGAGGTTACATTAGTAAATATGATTAAATTTGTCCTTATGGAAGAAAGAGTGATTGTATGATATTTGAATAAAATAATTAACCTATGAATTGGTATAACAACACTGTTTGCAAAGTTTATCATCGTATAAAGTGTGTTAGGTTATCCAAATGCAAAATTTTAATAGGAATTAATTACATTTAATTAATTAGTTAAATTGGCCTTCATTTAAGTCAACGAATTGTAATGCATGTAATGAATCTATCCGTCTACCTCAACTAGTTTCGTTTTGCATGGACTATTTATATATAGTATAAAATAATTAAGATTATATTTTTGTACCTCCACTAGTAACTTCTTACATGTAGACTATTTAGAGGGATAGTTGACCTTTTATCTATATCTTAATTTTTGAACAATGTCATTATTTGCACATTTTAATTATTAATTTTAATATTTATTTTACTAAATACCCTTCTTTGGCTACATATTGAACCCTTACAACACTTTATCTTAACACATGCGTTACCGTAACCACATATACCCTAAACTCTAAACCCTGAGCACCCAAGGAAAGTCCCTAAACCACATAATCCCAATGTTAAAATAGTAATTTCAGCCCACAAAGGGAAAATTAGTAATTTCAAGCAAGGCCAAAGTATTCATTTCCTCTAATCCCCCTAAAACAATAAACACTAAACCCTAAACCGTACACCGTAAACCCTAAACCCTAAACACGTACACCGTAAACCCTAAACCTTAAAACCCGAAACCCGAACCCTAACCCTAACCCTAACCCTTTTTAAACCCTAAACCTAAAATCTAAACCCTAAACCCTAAACCCTAAACCCGAAACCCTAAACCCTAAAACCCTAAAACCCTAAACCCGAACCCTAACCCTAAACCCTAAAACACTAAACCCTAACAACCCTAACCCTAAACACTAAACCCTAAACCGTGTACCCTAAACCCTAAACCCTAAATCCTAAACCCTAACCTAAACCCTAACCATAAACCCTAACCCTAACCCTAACCCTATAACGTAAGCCCTATCACTAAGCCTAACCCCAAAACCCTAAACCCCTAAACCCTAACCGGGTAAAATCCTTAACCCTAAGACTGAACCCTGTATCGTAAACCCTGCACCCCAATCAACTATATAGATATACCCTTTACCCTAAATCGTAAAGTCTCAACCATGAAACAATCAAATAAATCGATTGTACCCTAAACCCTCATTCGTAGTCTCAAAACCCGTACGCTATCAAAACGCTAAACCCTAATTCCTAAATCCTACACCCTAAAACCAAAATCCGAGATCACATGAACTAAATTGAAATTCATTGATTTTATTTGAACTGTAATGAACCTAATCATAATGTAATTCATCCGATATCGCACCGTTTGAGAATCTCTGTACATTGTTTTCTTAATTAAATTTTGAACCTCACTTCAAACATAAACCTGGAAGAGACATATTTTTTCCAAACATGTTAATTTATTATTCACCAAGTACAAACATATTTTTGTACAAATATAATTACTCATCACACATTAGAAAGTAATTACTAATACCGCAATTTACGTATACAAAAATATGGTTATAATATTTAGGTTAATACATTTATTAATCGACAATTGTTATCCCTTTCATTTTTTTTATGCACACATAATTACTAAATCATTATTTCTTATATAATCAAAGTAAAGACTTTTCTTTTCAATTAGTAATCTCATTGAATACCATATGATTGGTGAACTGATTATAGGGGTGTCCATTCGGTTTTCGGTATGGATTTAGTCTAAATCCGATCCAATCCGAAATATAATTCGGTTTTCAATTTTCCAATCCGATCCGATCCGAATTTCTCTCTTGATCCAATCCGATCCAATCCGAAAATCCGAATTAAAATACATTATTTTTTTAGCCCCTAATACAATTATAAAAATAAAGTTTTAATACAAATGAAAGTCTTTAAAACAATGACTAAAATAAATAGTTCAACGTCAAGTCTTTTATTAATTAATACAAAGTGTCCCTAATTTATTTTTTGTAGTAGTAAGTATTTGAGCTAAACTTCAAAAAATAAAGAAATCCAAATTTATAGAAGCTTAATTTTACAATTCGGTTTTCAGTTGGGATTGGAACCAATTAGGGTAAATCCAATCCAATCCGAAAAACCGAATTTCCAAAACATCTCAATCCAATCCAATCCGATTTAAAGTTCGGATCCGATCCGGATTGATAAATCGGTTTGGCTTGAATTGGATTTCGGTTTTTATCCGAAATATGGACACCCCTAACTGATTATATATATATATTTTTTATTTAGTTAAAATATTTTGCTTAGTACTAGCAATACTACATACCTATTAATCTACTATTGTATCTTTGGAGAATCATTTTGGCAGACTTGCAGCAACTAAAGTTGTACTAGATGAAGTTGATTTCCTCCTTTTCGAAACAACCCTGCACCCAAGTCTTCTTACTCATTTCTCCATTGAATTGTCTTTTCATACTTTTAGGTTTTTGAGGATAGTCAGTATAATACCTTATACCTAACCTCGTTGTCTATTATTCAACGATGTACTCGACACTTATTATCCGAAACATAAAACAAATTGTGCAGTAACACGTTTCAAAAGACGAATGACAATATTAACCGGGCATAATTAAATATTTAGTCTGAGTGTGGTTGAAATATTTTTTTAAAAAAGTAAAATAATAAGGAAAAAAATGGCCATGTTACCAACAAATTGCATTTAAAAATAAAAAAAGAGATAAATTAGATTACGGTTTTAAAAAATTAAGTTATAAGAAAATTTTAACCCTGGCATTAATAAGATATTTTGGCAATTATAAAGCACGTTATTTGATTTTAATTATTTAATTAATCTTCCAAACATGTATTACGTGAGTCAATCCAGCAATATCTTTACATGTTCTCATCTTTAAATCCATTCATCTCTCTTTCTTATTGTCCATAAAAAATATTAAATCCTCAAATTAAATTAAAACATCATGCCCAGGGCTGCTAGAACCCCAAATGGCAAACGTGCCCTTTTGTTTTTGAATCACCCCAACGCCGTTCGCCGGAAAAAGACATTAACAGTCTTATTTTCCTTTGTCGTGATTCCAACAACAATCCTGCCTATGTTTCCAAAAAAATAATCGCCAATTTCATACTCAACCCTACTAAGATAACCACCGAGTTCTCGACATTGAAATTGAGATCCGTTGATTTGCATGATGAACTTCGACCAGCACACTTGCCCAGCTACGATGACTGCTATGGTTTGCCGGTGTTGATCAAGAGGGTTATCAAGTGGTTCCTTGAAAAACATCACACTGTGCCGTATTACTTGCAGCACCTCATTGATCCTGAACCTATTTTGGATTTCACTAACCCTACATGCAAGCTTGAGTTTGACGCGTTATTATTATGCATGAGAAACTACACCGATGCCTTTCAAGTTGTTCAGCCACCGGATTACCCTTGTGTCCTCATCCTAACTATAATTCGTGCTCCTGATTCCACTGAACGAGCTCCATACCACATTGTTGGGGTCGACCCTGTCCTTACCCTCCCTTGGGTACCTAATGTTACCCCTATCCACCACAACACACGCATAGTAACATGGAATGTGAGAGGAATAACAAGGGACTCATTCATTCGAAACTTCGAGCTGGTCCAACAATCCATAAATCCATCTATAATTGTTTTGGTGGAGACGAGGCATTTTACTGAAAACGTAATTCAAGTTGTGGAGTGTTTGCCCCGTCGCTATAATGTACTTATAACGTCCACTCGATTATTTGGAGGCGGTTGTGCGGTGCTGTGGAAGGCGGAGATGGTAAAGGTCGTACAGAATCCAACATTTCCGGGTCCACAATTGTGTAATGTCATCGTGCAAGTAGGGTGTTCATTAATCTTACTTATTCTGTGTACTTAATAATATGTTAATTGAATTTCACCACCATTTTATTGTTCATATCTTGTGTGCAGGGTGCAAGAAGCCGACCCTAGAATCCGCCAGCATCAATTCATAAAGCGAAGAAAGTTCTTCGTGGAATGTGCTTCAAGTGACGTGGGAGCCCAACATTTTCCAGATTTATTTTGCAAGATAAAATATTAGGAAACTAAGAAGTACTTAATTATGATGCTATATTGTTTTAGTTAGTTAACGTGCGTGTTAATGTCTATTAAGATATATTAGTAGACACGTGTACTTAAGTGGGATGTGGATGAAGTGCTCTATTGACACGTGTCTAGTGAGATATATTAGAAGACATGTTTAAGTCGTTTGTGTTGCCATTGTTGAATTATGATTAGGTCTTGTGTTTACTTATCTAAGAATTAAATCAATGAATTATGTACCAAAGGTTCCGTTAGAGAACTATAGTAATAACATGTTATTTTATATATTTAGATATAACATCTTTTTTACTTTAAATCCTAATTTGAAATGATGAGACCTTACAATTTTTCGTTTTAATTGCACAATAAATCACGCACCACATTATCTTGGTTGAAATGAACCTGCTGTCAGTCAAAATTGTGTATTTATTCGTTATTATCTATGATGTGTAATCTAATGATTCAATTATTAGTTTTTAGTAATTAGTATTAAAATGGGATAATATTAGTAATTTATAGTAAGTTACTATTGATAATTATCATTTTATATCATGTATGCAATTATTGTTAATTAATAACCAATAATTAATTTGAATTACAAGTAATTATTATAAAATTATTATTACTTTTCAATTAATATTACTTTACATTTATTATTACCAATAATTTATTATTTTTATTAATATTAAAGTACTAGATTAGTTCATTTGTTTTTAATTAATATTAAAGTACTAGATCATTTCATTGGTACTAGATTAGTTGATTGGTACATAATTAATATTAAAACACTAGATTAGTTCATTAGCACTAGATTAAAACAGCTAGCTGACCCAACAGCCAATTTACCAAACACTACAACTCTAGTCAAACAGCAAACTCAAAAGCCAATACTAAACAGCCAGTCAAACCAACCAACTGAAATAGCCGAAAGCCAACAGCCAACACCAAATTGCCTAACAGTTCCTTTGGAATGTTTGGTAAATAGCTTTTGCTTGGCTTTTTCATTGGCCAACCAAATAGTTAATAATTAATAATTAGTAAGCAATTACTTTTTATTAATTAATCATTAGTTATTAGACATTAATTTTTAATTATTAATTATTAATAATTATTAATTAATAGTTAAAAGTTAATATTTAGTTGTTAATATTTAATAATTAGTTGATAATTGTTAGTATTATTACTTAACAAGTAACTAGTAATAAGTTAAAAATTAAAAGTTACTCATAGTAACTAGTAATAAGTAATTAATAATAGTACTAATAATAATTTAATAAGAACACATAGTAATGTCCTTTAAGGTCATTTTGCATGATCCCAGCCAACAGCTAACAAATGATCAAAAAGCCACTACAAACAGCCAATATCAACAGCGAGTCAAACAAGCCAAGCTAAACATCCAGCAGCCAACAGCCATTTGCCAAACAAGGCCTTTGTCCGGATTGGTAACTGGCTTATTCTTAGATCCGTAACTCTTTTGATTTTAGACGCTAGTATTTCGGATTGCCCTTTCTTTAACCATTTAAGGGATTAGGTTAATGATAGGTTAATGATCCGTTACTCCGGTATCACTTTGGTACACGTGAATGATAGGTTGCTTAATTTGGAAAAAGGGTATAGGGTTATCACTTTGGTACTCGTTTAGTTGACACGAGTGTAATATTCCGGATTTCCCTTGATTTAAACATGTAAAGGACTAGGGTATTCGGTTTTTACCGTACTTAATATAAAAGAAATTTATAATGTCACACGTACGTCTTATACTAACTTGCCCTCCTCTAGGTCACGAATTCTTGATCGCCCTTGCCTTTTTTGACTCAGGGGAATAGTGTATTCCGCTTGGACAGTGTGTCCGGGTTGGTAACTTGCTTATTTTAGGTCCGTAACTCTTTTGATTTTAGACTCTACTATTTTGGATTACCCTTTCTTTAAGCAATTAAGGGACTAGGTTAATGATAGGTTAATGATCCGTGTAGTTGACACGAGTGTCTTATTCCGGTTTTCCCTTGATTTTAACATGTACAGGAATAGGGTATTCGGTTTTTACCTTAGTTAGTATAAAAGAAATTTATAACGTCACACGTATGTCTTTTACCAAATCAATACATGTTACAATTTCAATAATTTTAATAATAGGTTCTTAACGAAAATATAAATCATCAGTTTCTCTAGGTGTTGTCCGCAATAGGGTTTCTTATTATGCGAGCCTAGTTCGAGTTTGGGGTAGCTCGACTCGACTCGTTAACATATGGAGTCGAGCTTTATCGAGTCGAGTTTTGACCAAGAGCTATGACCAAGACGGGCTTTGACTAAGTTTGACCGATTCGATCTCGAGTAACTTGAGATTGGATCCATCTTTAGTAAAACTCCGTATTTTGTCATTTGAGATTGTATTCATTCTATTTAATTTTGTCATTTGAGAAATATTTATATGATGATTATAGTATGTAAATAATGTTATTTTATTAATTAATAATCAAAGTTTTTTTATATCGAAATATTTTCAATTTTTTTAAATATTATACTATATGAAGGATTCCTAGCTTCTTACGAGCTTTCAGGTCGAGTAATGAGCAACTCGACTCGACTCGATAACATTACGAGTTAATTTGAAATTAGAGTCAAGCTCACTCGAGTCGATTTTTGACCGAGTTTTGACCGAGTCTTAAGCTAGCAATGTTTGTCGTTAGGGAGCAATATACATATGATTTTTTTGAAGGTAATCTATATACTTTATTACTTCACTCACGATTACGGCACGTGTTAAGATGTTTGCTGTAAAATCTTTTCCCAGTTGAGGTTGTCATGGATCGATGACTTGGCAATTTGTATGACTGTTTATAGTAGCCCATGCTTACTTATTAGATCGTATTCTACTGCTATTTTACAACATGTGAGTAACAAATAAATTGTTATTACATGTATGTGGTCCATATTTATTTTCTAATATGTAAAACAAGCGCCATAAACATTTAGAATTGATCACACTCATAAAATAATGGCGCCAAGATGAACAATTTTAGTTTTAGCGCCACTAAAAACAAGAAAATGGAAGGATTTGGCGCCAGATGTTCCATGTTGGTCTTTATAAGGAGAGTTTACCTAGAAATGGAGAAATACACACAATTGAAACAATGGTAAACACAATAACCGTACCCTTGAGTTTATTCACCCTAAAGGCAAAGACCTTGAAAACCAAGAAGAAGAAAATAACCAAACCCAAATATCGCCCTACATTTATCGTAAAAAAGGTTCCTTACCACATAAGAAATACAACCACTATAAACATCTCAAGTAAACCACTTCATCCGGTGGGAGGTAAACCATTTTCAGGAAGAGGGTTGTTTGGTGTTATACAATCTTATTCCATCGCAAAAGATGGAACAATACTAGTGAAAATGGTTGAAGCAAGGGATGTGGCGTCCTGGATATGCAGGGGTGAAAATGAGATGGGTGACCTTGTGGTATTACATAGCAAAGGGTGTATCCGGCACACGTGCCCGATTTATCGGACCTAGCTTTGCTTCCACCAGCTTTGAAGATGTCAGTGAGGTGGGCACTTTTGAAATAGGGAGGTGTTGAAGGGATAAGTGTCCAAAATCTCATCCCTTCATCCATCCGTAACATTATATACCCCAGTGCTACATTACCCGACGTGGTGGAATCCTTCTCCATTGCATCGGAAGGGGTGCACGTGATGGATGTGAATAGCTACTCCAATGACTTGAAAGTTATTGTGACTGAAGGGCATATTACCTTCAACAACATTTCTGTCGCTTCATCTTGGTTAGGAGGACACAACTTAGATGGAAGGAGAGCTACGTTGAAGTTCTCAGCAGCTCGTGCAAAATCAACGAGTGGAGCTAAAGTCATTGCGTGGAATTGTAGGGATATGGGACGGGAGTCGTTCATGGAGCAATTAGAACAATTGATTGACCTACATTTGCCAGACATAATACTCTTAACTGAGACGAGGGTCACCATTCACATGGCTCGATTCATATGCCAACATATTAGCTGGATTTCAATGCACGGTCTATCATCAAAGGGAGTTGTAGGAGGGTTTGCTCTTATTGTGTTGTCCAACAAGGTGAATGTTAGTGCTGATAGTGACGTGAGGAATTGGAGAGTCATTGATAGTCATTAAAAGGGTTAAGTAGTAGCTATATGAGGAAAATTTGTTTAGTGATGTAGTAGCTTCTTGATTAATTTTGTGTAATTCAATTAATGTCTAGTTGCAGTTTGTGATGTTTAAGGGTGTGCTAGTGTGGTGTGGTCCACCTCTTGTTAATGGAAGATTGTTATTTTGTTTCATGTTTGCAACTTAAAATTATTTGTTTGTTCCTTTATCTAATTTATAATGATGGTTTTCTCAAAAAAAAAAAAATTTCCTTTATCTAATTAATGTCAAGACTTTTTCCAAAGACAATAAATTTTTTTTTCAAAAATAGTCCTTTTTTCTACACATTTTTTTTAACAAGGTTTCATCGAATATTTGCAGTAGATCATTTTGTTATTAAAGCAAAAAATAGAAAAAAAAGATTTATTTTTATATATAAAAAACTAAAATTTAGATGAGTTTGAATATAAAAATCTCCCATTAGAGCTTTACGTAAAAAAAATATTGTGCAAGTAAATCAATTAGATGTATTAGTGTCTCATAAAGTAGACCCCACACACATGTGCTTTTCATACAGGAAAAGTTAAACACAAGTAAAGTTTTAATAGAATATTAAATAATAATATAAAAGAACAAACATGTGCTTATGTATCCACACATTGTTATTTAATTAATAATAATTTTTAGTAATATCAAATCCATTTACGGAGGGGATCCACTCCAACATTAAATTAATTAATTACGGTGAATGTGTATAATAATCACCATTGACTTAACGAAGGGCAATAATAAGTAAGTCATCTAATTGCAAATTCCTTACAAATCTAACAGCCTCAACACCATTAGTAAGAATAAGATCTTAGTTAACACAAACACAGTACCACACATATCATTAATTTAATAAAGTCACAGTACATAACAACATAAAAGTACGACTACACATAATAAGCATAAACCCACCTAGTCACATCATTATCCTCATAACCATAAATCTAAAATAACTTGAGCAGACATAGAACATTAACTTAATTTTAAAACAACATTTTAATTAAACATTAATACATCACACAGCTGAAGACATAACGTAAGACACCAGAACACCAGAACTCGTAGCTTCAACGCAGATCACACCACCACCAGAACTGAGTATGGCCACCTTACTGCTGGGAAAAAAAATAAAAAATAAAAAACTATGCAATTGTAACAACAAACACCCTTCAAATTGAAAGATCAACAAAAACACTTACACTTCCAATGATCAGTCCGCAACTACCGCCTTCATGGTAGCCACAATGCGGAGGGGGATATCAGACACGGACACATGAACCACGCCATGGAACCTAGTTGGATCCTAAAACACAACGCTTCGTCCATGTATCCCTAGCCCCGGGTCTGCCGTCCATGTCATTGTTGTCCCGAGAGCTTCAATTATCCTTGTGCAGTTGGTGAGCTGCGCTCCTACCTCAGTGACGATCATCAGAGCAGGCTTGTGGGTTGCAACGACCTCGCGGAAATGCGGCTTAAAAGAAGGCTTGGAAATCCGACGGTCATTCCACAAAATGACACTGGCACCGTACTCCAAACTTGGCTTCCCATCCTCCTTCTTAGAGTACATTTCAATAGTGGAATAGCGGCTAGACGGATCATCGTCCATAAATTGGTCACGAACCACATTGAAGGTTAGGCAAGTCATAGGTGAACGAACCTGAAACAAAACAATATGTTATAGCATGCAAATTGAATATAATCATTAATGATAATAGTGTTAATAAGTTATAAGACAAGTAAATAATAATAAACCTGAAAGTACACGATGTCATCCGTGTAGGAGCCAAAGTCACAGGTGAATTTTTCACCAATAGAGTAAATTGGCCCACTTCGACGGAGAATGGGCTTCGGGTCGATCTTCTCCTTGAGCTTCTTCGGGACAAGATGTGTGGCTCCATCATACTCAACCTTCACATCGCCTTCAAGTTCATCAATTATCTCCTGCACGTCGGCATTACCGACTACATCGGCAATGTTTGGTAGATGGGCAGGGGCGATGTCACCCACCTCGTTCACCATCATCAGCTTGGCAAGCATACTCTGTCTCTCAACAGGTTTTGCTATGATGGCCCGAAGGATGTCACCATCAATAACCTTAGTCGTAAGGCGGCCGGTGTCACTAAAGAAGTACACATACTCATTGAAATTCATCTCCGGGGTGGAATTATTGTTGTGACTGAATAGGTGAAGGGAAGAAGGGGCTCTCTCACCATAAAAGGCAAGAGGGTATGGAAGGTCCCTTGCCATGGCTGAAATAGTGAAAATTAAAAATGTAAAGAAGGTAAGGAAGGCGTACTTATGTATTAGAAAAGAGAGGTGGAAGTGCTCTGATTTTATGAATGTAGAACTATGGTAAATTTATAGACAAAGAGTAGGGACCACCTACTCTTAAAAAATATTATACCATAGTCTACTACTCACCTATGTTAATTTTATGCATAGTCTAGTACATCCCTATTTTGGTTTTTACTACAGTCTAGTACAATCCTATTTGAAATTACTATCCTAATTTATGGTTAATAGTACTACACCACAACAGAAAAAATTTTGTATATCAAAAAATTTTGTAAAGAAGGAAAAAGTATGAACTGTCTTATATTACAATTTACAAGACATATGCTAGTAATAATAAATCTAAGAATTCAAATTTCATTTTTTACAAGACTCATTAACTACAAGACTCAAAAAAAATCCATAACAAGCCTTCAAATGGTAGCGAATTGTTCGTAGTTAACCTTGTTTTTTTTTTAAATGTTTAAATGCTAGTAGTACAAGCTGTTAAGATTGATGTCGTCACATAAATAATTATTTCCTTCCACGTAGTGACATACGAAATTAGGAGACGGATTGCTTCATAACAATCTTATGGGGTGGTTCATTTATGAATGGTATGATAAATTTCAAAATTTATACAGCCCCCATGATTTAATTAAACGTGCCGTTATCAATTGTAATTCTATTAAAACTTATGGTGATATGTACATTTGGATATCTATATTGGAAAACATAAGTTAAATAAAATAAATTATGGGGGGTTCATTCGTTAGGGAGTGGTGTTATAAATTTCTACATTTATACATCACCTGATTTATAAAACGACCAATAAGCAATTTTAAATCTAAAAATGGTCGTGGGGAAAAAACATATGCTGGACCTCATGATTTGGCCATACAATACGGGTGTTGGGCCAGGCCCAAATGTTGAAGAACATAAGTTTAATAAAATCAGTTATGGGGGGTTCATTCATTAAGGAATGGTATGATAAATTTCTAAATTAATACATCATCCATGATTTAATAAAACGTACCATTCGCAAATAAAAAGCTAATCTGGTCGTTGGGAAATAACTTATGGTGGACTCCGGATTTGGCCATCTATTAGGGGTGTTGGCCAGGCCTAAATGTTGAAGTACATAAGTTTAATAAAATGAAATTATGAGTGGTTCATTAGAGAGTTGTATTATATGCCATAATAAACTTCTTAAATTATACAGCCCCCATAATTTAATAAAACGAATATAGAAAGCGATTTTAAATCTAATTTTTCCGTGGGAAAAAACTAATGATCTCCGGATTTGGCCATCTAAGTAGAGTTGGTGGGCCAGGCCCAAATGTTGAAGAACAATATTTATCATGGGTCATATGATGATATCATCATATGTTAGTTAAGGCAAAAAATATTAGTAAGAATTCAATCAACCCACAAGTTGGTTTGGGCCAAGCCCATAAACCTTTCTTCACATTATAAATTTTAATGTCCAATTATTCACTCCAAAGTCAGAGACAAATCAGCTCATCAAGAATACAAGAAACATATTTCAATACATGATAATAGGTACCTCTGGCCTTAATTGAAACATGATACACCAGCTCCATTCCAAGGCCTCCTTCGCCTGGGCTTTGGGGACGAGTTCGTTACTGGCACTTCGACCTGCATGTGTAGCTAGTAATATCAGCGGACATAAACCTTCAACATGACATCAGGGAATACAATCCTCTTTCAACTGCTACAATATACCTTACACCAAGATTCAGGAGGTCCATTGGCGTCCCTCGCGTCTAGAGGGTGGGTTTCACCATACGCCACATCGAGCATCTGTTATTGACAGAAGTTATTGATGTGAAACAGATGGTCAATAACACAGAAAAGAGAAGTTATTGATAAGATACATACCCCAAGTTTGCCAAATTCACCAACAACATCACTACTGCGATCATCTCTAGCTGCAAGTCGTAAATCCTGTTTGCCCCAAACAGTTATTCGAGGGAATGTCCCCCACCGAAGGGGATCCCTAATAAGCCGATCCAGGTAAAAAACCTCCGGTGAACACAAAACAAGAACAGGAAAACAGGATATTATGTCAGTAAAGACAACATCAAATCATAGATTAAGGAAAAAAAAAAAACAAAAGCCGTTTCAACATAAAAATGACTTCAAAATCAATCAAGGATATTTTGATGCTAGTACTAACCACAATAAACAACAAGCAGCCACCACTACCACCACCATTTCCTGTTGCATCTAACCACTTTGCAAATGAAGAGACAGAAGATAGAAATTTGGACAACACTAAGTTGCACCAGTCAAACTTATGACATTCAGTTGCATAAGTCAAAGCAGGCAACAAATCGGAAGATAGCCGTGGTGACTGTGTAGGACAGAGGACCATATGAAGTGAAAGAATAATAAATAGGGTCTTAAATTCATCTTCCTCGTTCTCTTCCCAACTACCTTCAACTCTATCCATTATAGTAGAATTGACATGGATGCCCTTGACAACATACGCACGCCCTTCATATCTCCTGCATTTTGTTTCCCATGAATGGCCGTATCGGCTGAGCAACTTGTCAACCTGGTCCTTAACATCTAGGATCATATTTCTTTTCAAGGGAACAAACTTGCCACCATTCGGGATGCCAAGTATCCAGTAAACTTGATTCGCTGACAACTTAAACTCAGTCCCATTGGGAGAAATCAGGATCTTCCTAATGGGATCCACCTGACTCAGCAACCAGTACGCCAACTGCCTAGGCATTTGCATCCCAGAAGCTAGATGAAGGAGGCCAGAAAACCCCATTTCAAACACCCACCTCTTCCTTCTCTCGTCAAACTTCTGACATATTCTTCCAAATGACTCCACACGGCAAGTCAAATTTGGTGCCTGGCAAACCAAGAATGATGTTTAAAGACAAGCTTGTCTCAGGCAAATTGAACTACATATAACAGGGTTGCCTTAATTTTGACAGAGTATTATAATTTTTCCTAAGGTTTGCCTTAATTTTGTAATTGTTTGAATAAAATTCAACATGGGGAATGGGGTTTCAGTGCTTCAGTTATTAGATTCAGCATGATATTTGAACTAACCTTTGTTCTACGTGAAGACCCATGGGGATTCCGTGCTTCTACTTTTTGATTCAGTACACCCCCCACACTGTCCTGTTCCAGTTTCATTTATGAAACAAAAACAATTCAACCACAGTCAATCAATTAAATCAATTACGAGCTTCATATGCAGTTGTATGAAAATATCATACCTTCTCACCCAATTTCATTTCCGAGCTTGCACATTCATCCTACATTCAACAACGGCCAAATCAGTACCCATTTGTTCATCGACACATACATTACAAGATACAAACAGAAATTATATGTGAACTCATACCTCCTTCAGCTCCAATTTCCTCTTCGACATTTACTCCGAAATATTTTGCCTACATTTACATGAAATACATCACTCATAGACTAAACAGCTAACCAATTTTTATTTCAAAAACCCAATTTAAATCGAAAACGATGACAAATCATCGTAAATCAAAATATCAAAATACTTTAAACGCAATACCAGTGTATGGAATATACGCAGTAGTACATCCCCTAATCTACGCTTCATATGAAAATCTTAATCCAACTCAAATAGAAAAAAGCAGACACGTTGGAGTAAATCATATATTACAAACACTTTAAATGCAATTACGTATTGTGTTGAATACACCCAATAGAAAAAACAAATAAAACCCCTAATTTTCATATCTCTTATGCAGACTATAAGCCAATTGAAATTGGAAAATTCAAAATGAATATGCAAACATATTACAGCAAAATCCAAAAATTAAACCTACAATATTGCAATCAAATTAACAACGCAACCACATAGGAATAATTTCAAAAATTAAGAACACGAACCTATGGATTTACAGAACTCCACAGCAATTTCCCAGATCAACAACAACAGCATTCGACACTAAATCCACGATAATCGCAAATCACCCAAATGAGAAGTGCCGAATTTCTCAGATTAATTACATGCAGAATGATTCAAGTTATGGCTCGGGAGAAGAACAAGAAAAGAAACAAACAATGAGAGAGGGAAAGAGCACAGTCAAAGATGAAGAAGGACAAGACACGTGTCTTCAACTTAAAGTCGGATATGTTAGGTAGGTGTGACAGCAAGTAACCATGGTTAAGCAAGGCAAAGTAACGGCAAATATAACAGCAGTGAGCATCAACCTTGCATGAGACATTTTTACCCTTACTTTTGAAGTTGAATGTACGAAAATGCCCTGTTATAAACTAAGCAAGTTTCGCACAGTTATTAACCTGGGCTCCCTCGTTAGTTTTGCCTATTTCTCTTCTTACTCACACTTTTTATTTGGAGTATTACTTACTTGAATAGTTTTTGTCTGTTTCTGTTTAGACGTCAAAGTATGTTCATATGCTGGTATGCTTCAAGCCACTTCTGTTGAATATTCTTTTATTCTTTGTCTCATCCATCCTTTTCATTCACTTCTTTCTCGAGGTATTTTTGTTTCACTCCTTTTTACTGTCTCTAATTTCAATACTATACAGACTGAATACGTTTATGTTTCAAATCATCAAGTGTACCCGGACTATTGGACTGCCAATAATATGTTCTGTTATTATAAGTGTGGATGATTTGCTCACTACTTGTCGCCTTGTTGGTACTGCTAAGGATAAGCTTAGGAGGGTTATACAATGGGTGCAACACACTAGATCCACTCTTTCTTATCAACAACCTAACTTCCACCATGTATTATATTCCTCCCCCCCCCCCTTTTTTTAAGCATCATAAGCTTCATTCCCGCTCTTTGATGATTTATATATCTGTATGTTATGCTAGACGACTCCAGCTCCTCGAAACTGGAAAGTGCACCAGGAGCAAAAACCCCGTCAGTGTTTCTTACTTTCACAAGTGTTGCACCTGTCTACTTCCTGTAAGGCCATTTTTCATGCATCAATTGGTGAAGTTTTTCTGCATTCTCTGTGGCCTGATGCTAACAATGAAAGGCTCTTCATCAGTAGTCGATTGACTACTAAGTCTGACTTCATAGTGGAAGATATGATATGTACTGGCTGCCACCTCTGTGGCTTCCCCTTGTGTTCTGAGTATGATCCCTGTACAGCTATTCACTAAAATTTCAACTCACAGCCATTGTTTATTTTATACTGATGTGTTGATCTTTCTTGATTGCACCAACTCCACAACTGTGCGAAAACAAAGTCCATTATATTGTGTCAAGAGCTCAAATTGACTTCATACTGTAGGCTTAATATATAGGCCATTTATGGTATGACTTTCTCTTGTTACTAGCTCTATCTCTCTTATTGGACTTTGAAAACATGATCAAGTCGTGAGTGGTGATGTGAGTGTCAAGTGCTTGTTCTCATATTACTCGTACTTGACTATTCTTGTAAAATGCAGCTATACGTATGGGATAACTTAGAGTATATTCCACTTCATGTTACAAATAAAGCAGCTCAGTTCCTGTTTGGGAATATCATTGCTGAAGATGTGTACCAGTCATACAAGGGCCAAAAGGATGATCAGTATCTGAAAAATCCTTTCAAGGCATATGTTAATAAACAGAATCACGGAAGAGTTGAGGCAAAAGGCATTGGGTTAAGCTCATCAGTCAGGGCTGTGGGATTAGAGATGAGGAAACATAATGATGCTAAAAGTCCTAACTTCTATCTAATATGGTTGATTGTGCTAAGGATGTTGCTGCTTAAACGGAAAAATTCCTCTTTGAAGTTTGAAGTTCTTGTTAATCCTAGCTTGGAAATAGAAGATGGGAGATTTGAAATGATATCTGTTTCAATGTCATGTGAATAGTCATATTTTTAAGTATGAAATTTGATCAGGGTGTTTAATATTCTTTTTGAGTACAGGTAGTCTTTTTTTTTTTTTGAAAGAAATGATTTATACTCTGTTCCGGAGTATTAAGAGTTTAAGAACCAAACTTCTACAAATTGTGTTAACCATATTGCATGATTTGCATCCAATCTGACCAATCCTATACATCTAGATATTTTATTAGAAATTTTTGTACATTGAATATACCTATATGGCTATATAGATATTTGTGAATTGCTATTCGTCGCTCCCATTTTACATAGTAACGCTCCCATTTTGACTTGAATGGACAAAGATACCCTTTATGCAAGTTGTACTATTTAAAAAGGACTTTGTTCCCTTCATGGACATTTTATATACTAACGGTCCCCTCAAAGTAGTACACCGTGAATCCCGAGACCACCACATCGATCCCCACGTCCTTCAAACCAAATTGGTCCCCACGACCACCTTCAAGTTTATTCCGACGGGTCTTGGGTGATGGATGACTGGGACATCCGTACGCCGGAGAATGCGTCGGAACATTCTGTAAGTTTTTTTTTTATTTTCTGAAAATGGTACATCCGCCTAAAATTTTCGGATGTTCCATGGTGGATCCGGAAATTTTAGGCGGATCCACCATGGGACATCCGGAATTTTTGGGCGGATGTCCCATTTTTAATTTTTTTTTAAGTTAATTATTATTTTTTTTTTAATTGTTGTTGTGATTTAGTTTTTAATAATGTTATTATTGTTATGTAAGTGTTGTTGTTATTGGTAGTAATATTATTATTATTATTAGTAGTAGTAGTAATAGTAATTTTATTTTTTGAAACCTTATTATTATTATTTTTATTATTATTATTATTATTATTATTATTATTATTATTATTGTTAATATTATTATATTAATTAGTAATTATGTTAGGGTATTAATTTTCTTGTTATTTATATTATTAATATTGTTATTGTTGTTGGTGGTGTTTATGATTATTGTTGTTGCTATTATGATTGTTGTTATTATTAGTATTAGTTATTAATGTTAATAATATTATTAGTTGTAATATTGTTTAAGTTATTTAATTTTTTTTTAATTGTTGTTGTGATTTAGTTTTTGATAATTTGAGTAATTAGTAATAATGTTATTATTGTTTGGTAATTGGTGTTGTTATTAGTAGTAATATTATTATTATTATTATTATTATTAGTAGTAGTAGTAATTTTATGTTTTGAAACCTTATTATTATTATTATTATTATATTAATTAGTAATTATGTTAGGGTATTAATTGTTTTGTTATTTATATTATTAATATTGTTATTGTTGTTGGTGGTGTTTATGATTATTGTTGTTGCTATTATGATTGTTGTTATTATTAGTATTAGTCATTAATGTTAATAATATTATTAGTTGTAATATTGTTTTATAAATATTATTATTAATATTATAAAAAAGAACATAATGACATAAACCGTTGTTTTGTTTAATTTGTATAGGATATAGAATCTGAAGACGGCGGTGACGGTGTGAATTATAGTGGAAATTTCGTCACGGATACGTTATTTCCAACGTTTGAGGATGCGGTTACATGGGCGGATGCTGTTTCCATAAATCTAGGATTTATTTTGGTGAAATCGTCTTATAACAAAACCAGAGATGGTCGGCCGTATCGATATTTGAGATGTGATCGGTCACGGAGGAACAAGCTGAGAGATTTGGAGAATGCGATACGGAAAGACACAAAAACCAAAGCTAATGGTTGTCCTTTCTACATCAAGATATATTATGAAGTTAGCACTGATAGTTAGAAGATTTGTGCGAAAAATGATCACATCGGGACACATAACCACCCAATGATTGTGTATGAAGAGGGTCATCGTAAAGTGAGCGGATTGAGCCCGGGTGCAAAACAGGTTGTGCGTGACATGACAAAGTCCAAGGTTGCGGCTCGTAACATCATGGCAACTATTGCAAAGCAATTTCCTGATGATCATCCAAACATTAGGCACATTTACAACTGTCGGAATGACTTCAGGATGGAGATGTCCGAAGGAAGAGGAGTTGTTCAGCAATTTCTTCATTTGGCGAGAGAGAGTAAGTACATTTACTGGGTCATGTCCGATGATCTCGACGTCTTGCAACATGCATTTATGGTGCACCCGATCACGGTCAACATACTCCGCACATACCCACACGTCATAGGGATGGATTCTACTTACAAGACCAATCGATATGGCATGCCGTTCTTTGAGATAGTAGGCGTGACACCGACAAACCAGAATTTTCTAGTTGGTTATGTTTTCATGCGCAACGAGTGCACGGCTAGCTATCGGTGGGTGTTGCAGAGATTAAGGGAATTGATTGGGTTTGATAAAGAGCCATCGGTATTTTTGTTAGACCGTGAACTTGGGCTATGTGCGGCTTTGAGAGAAGTGTTTCCAGGGACGTCGCATTTACTATGTCGATGGCACATTAACAAAGATGTGGAGGTGACCATCTTGCCATGTACACGTAGCCCAAGAATGTTGTACACATCGTGCAACATGATCGTGATCTCCCCAAATGGCATATGAAAAGTGTTTGTATCTGGCTGCCATCTCTCAACAAAAGCAGAAATCAACGGCCAATCAAGTTTTTTAAACATCAGCCCGGGCAAGTGAGACAACCAACTACCATCAATCAACTGGAGGTTCTCCGCTGATTGACTACCTCACCACGTAACCAAGTCAGAACACAGCTTTGACCTACTCAAACACCGCAAAACACCTCGCTCCTGCTCGATCCATATATATCGTGCCACGTGACCACCAAAACTAGGGATAACAGTCCCATCCTCAGGACCACCCGGCATCGGCTCCTGCACTAACCATGCCTCTGCAGAGCTGGTAGTAGGCTGACTCGATCCAATACCAACAAATCTCCCATACTGGCCCCTATATACCATATGATAATCCTAAGGGGGGCTCGATTCTTCATCCCGGTCACCAGCATGACTAGCCGAGACTTCCTCCTCGTCAGATGTAGGTACTCAACCTGGCGAATACATAGGCCGACTACTTCCTGACTGTTGGTCTCCCAACCAACCACTAGTAGACCCGTATTGCTGCTCGGGCTGAAATAGTGCTGAACGAGATGATTGTCTCCTAACAGACGCATTCAAACGTGGTGATATTGCATGTCGAGCACCAGAATCCTCGATCTACATAAAATAAGTACAAAATCCAATTTCAGTAATAATTACAAAAAATACTACTTGTTTAAAGTTGGACTACAAAAAATACTATTCAAACTAATTAATTTCATACCAACACACCATTAACAACAACAACAACAACAACAATAATAATATTAATAATAATAATAAAAATCATACTCAAAAAAATAATCATACCAACCACAAATTTTAAAATATAATCATAATCATAATAATCACAATAGCAAAAACAATAATCATAATCACAAAAATAAACTAACAATAACATACTACTACTACTAATAATAATAAGAATAATAAGGTTTCAACAAAAAAAAAAATAACCAAAAAAAATAAAAATAATAATAAGAATAATAATATTAATAATCATAATAACAACAATAAGAATAATAATAATCATAATCACAAAAATAAACTAAAATTTACATACTACTACTAATAATAATAAGAATAATAAGGTTTCAACAAAAAAAAAAGGAAAGAAAGAATAAGAATAATAATAATAATAATATAAATAATCATAATAACAAAATTAAGAATAATAATATAAATAATCATAATAACAAAAATAAGAATAATAATATAAATAATCACAATAAAAATCATAAAAATAACAACAATCATAATAATAACAATAATAATAATAATACTATTACTAAATATAACAATAACATTACAAATAATGTACTACTAACATAATAATCACAATAACAACAACAATAACAACAATCATAATCACAACAACAATAATCATAATCACAAAAATCATGCAACAATAACATATTACTACTACTACTACTACTAATAATAATAATAATAATAATAATAATAACAATAGTCATAATAAAAATCATAAAAATAACAATAATCATAATAATAATAAGATTTATTCACGAAAATAAAAAAAAACAAAAAAATAAAAAAAAAAGGAAATTGGGACTTCCGCCTAGAAATTCCGGAAGTCCCTTTTACCCGTTCGCCGCCGCCACCGTCGCCACCTAATCCACGACCACCGTAAGTCACCCTAATTCGCCTCGGATCAGCCATCCCTTTGCCTTGTTCTTCAAGTGGTGGTTGTGAGGTGGTTGTTGGTGATGTTTTTTTTTTTTTAGGAGTTAAATTTCAGATTTTTTTAAAAATTTTCAGATTTTTATAAAGTTTTCAGATTTAAATTTTTAGAGAGAGAAAATGAGAGTGAATGAGGTTAGAGAGTGAAATATGTGACTCGTTGAGTAGAAACTCCGTAATTATATGCTAGGGGTAGAAAAGGAAATTTCTTATAAAAATGGGAGTGTTACTATGTAATTTGCGAGCGACGTTTAACAGCACCCAGATATTTTAATAGATTTTTAAAGCGGGGGATCACCTTTGTCTTTGTTTGAATAAATCGCAATACTTAACTCGACACATAATTAAGAAAAAAACATAGGGTGCAAGTTAAGAGGGAATTTTATAATATAGTGTATTAGTGTATAGTTGGTGGTGGATTAGTAATGGAGTTAAGTATAATACAAGGAATTCACTTTTCACTTTTCACTTTTTTCACCTTTAAGGACCTCTGAGTAGTTTTTTTAAAATGGGTGGTAATCTGAGTAATTTTTTTAATTTAAGAGGTGGTAAAATAAAATAAAAAATTAAACGAGTGATTATTTTGAAAATGGATATATTTTTGGGTGGTAATTTAAAATTTTTCCTAAAATTAATGTGGGTAATTAAATAAATTCAATATAAGATAGAGAAATAAAATAATAGTATTAGATTTTTTTTGAAGGGAAATAATATTATTAGATTAATTAAGGGTATATATGGTTAATTAACATATTTAGTAGCAATTGAAAAAAAAAAAAAAAAAAGGCAAAGTCCCTAAACTTTGGTCCAGTCAACAATAAAGTAAGGCAATGTCCCTAAACTTTGCTGATTCATTGTACTAGCCACCACAATTGATGAGTCATTGGTGATTAAGGGACCAAAATCAGACTTTTAAAAGTATAGGGACCAAAATCAAACTTTTGGCAAAGTTTAAGGGTCGAATTTTATGTTTACTCGAGACTACGAGGGAGAATGAAATACAAGTAATAAGATCCTTAGCAAATCCTCGTACTCATCAAGAAGTGTTTTCCAATATAATGTCAGACTCATTTGGTAGGTTTCTTACCAAATGAGAGTTTTTGGGATAGTAGATTAGGAGCGCGCCCCCATTAATCCCCCCGATAAACAAACTGAATATATCCCAAGACACAAATAATAAAGTAAGAATAAAAAATGTTAGAAGCTGAATAGAATAATAATTTGTTTAGAAAAGTAGCAGTAACCGTGGGTCCCTATGTCAGCTAACGGTGTTAGGTTTGTCGTTTCCTTCCACTAACCATAGTTAGTAGTTTGTTTGGACTTGTTTTCTTCATTTCTATTCCATTTTCCTCATATCATGGCGTGAAATGGGTCTGTTTCTTAAATTTTATCCCTGAAATTCACTCCCCACAGCAAATATAGTTAATAATGGCGATAAATCATTGAAATTAGTACTCGAATTTGTGGTATTACTACTCGAATTTCTCTAGTAATTAGTGTCTAGCCAGTGAAAGGGCCGTGGGGAGAGGGATATTATTAGGGTATTAATTTGTTAGGGTTTTAATCGACAGGTGATTGCAATTCTTTGTGAAATTCATGGAGGTCGGTGTTCCCCGTTGATTTTTTTTTTCTGTTTCCTGGACCTTTGGGTGTACTTGTTCTTCGAGCTATTCGAGCTTCTTCTTGTAGGTATGTAAATTGAATTCAGCATAGTCTTTCCGTTGGAATTAATGTGGTTTGTACTGCGTTTGTCGAACTTTTGATGTTTCGATTTGTTTGTCTACTATTTCTTTTCTTTATTATTATTTGATTAGCACTATTATTGAGTATACTCGTTGGAAATTTGGAATTGAAATGTTTTACCCCCGCATAGTGTAGCTTGGTTGTTTGCAATGTTTTACCCTCGTATACAATGTCTGAAAGTATGTCGACTTTGTTTGTAAAATCTGCAATATTTTCGAGTAATGTTTACCCCCATATAGTGTAGCTTGGCTGTTCAAAATAAGTGGTAAAGGAATGGTTGATGTGGTCGAATTGGGTGACCAAAATGTTTCATGTGGTTCAATAGGCTAATAAATAAAACTTTAATGCTTTCAAAATAAATAAATAAATAAAACTTTAAATTTCAATGAGGGGCTGGCTTGTTCTTGAGCACTAAGACAATTTTGCTATTAAAGCACCAGCTAATTAATATCCCCACAATACTAGCTAATACCCACTTTACAAACATGATTAAGCATATCAACCAAATATTAGTAAACCCAGAAAATGCAACTGAATCATAATAAAAAATGTGCCACCTGATTGTGTAATAACGAGAGGCTTACTATCAAGCATTGACTTCCTGTCATCTTTGGTTTCTGATATTGACCATTTGGGTTATATTCATTCGATCAGCTCCTTTCTTACCTACATAGATAGAAAATAATTACCATTTTCTGGCATGTTCATTTAATGCAACCTGTAATTTTTTAACTTGTATATATGCAGGTTTCTTTTAAGTACAAGTTGTTTCAGGGATGGAGAATGTTAATTGGGGTCGTGTTGTGGATGATTGTGAAGTGGTTGAGGTGGGTGGTCTACATGATTTTGATAAAGTAGTTCAGGTTGGTGGTGGTGTGGATGGGTTAACAGTGCAGAATGTGGAACATTGTAATTCTCCTGACAAGGATCATGAGGGAAGGGTTATGTGTTATACCACCCCAACCAGGACGTTCACACTATCCACACTGTTGTTTCCAGCAACAAAGTAAGTATTGTAACTTGTGTTGAACCCCCGAGAGAAGGCATGGTATTCAAAACATGGCAGGATGTTGAAGCATATTACAAGGAATATGCTGAACAAGCAGGCTTTGGTGTTACAAGGGTTCAAGGCTCTTATTCTAAGGGGAAAGAACAGAGGGGCACAAGATGGAGTGCGAGTTTTGGGGTAGACCGGACATGAGGGCATTGAGGGAGGCAAAGAAGCGGGCTAAATCAATGGAGATTGGTGGTACTGGTGGTCTTGTTGGGGGTGTAATTGGGGAGGCGGAATTAAGTCGTGGCAAGCGTAAATCAAAAAGATGTGAGTGTGAAGCTAGGATCTACGCAAGTGTTAATGGAGTTGGGGAATGGGTGTTGAGAACAGTTGTGTTGGAACATACTCATTTAGTGATCCCTGGCAATTCTAAGTTAGTTAAAGAGTATAGAATGAAGAATTACACATCCACTGTCCGAAGGAAGTTAATGAATTACTACGAGGAGAGGGTCTCAGGTACTGTTAAGGAAGTTAAGGAAGTTAGTTAAAGAGTATAGAACATGACAATGACTGTTAAGGAAATACAGCATGAGGTGTATAAGGAGCGTCGACTGAAGATGGTTGGAGGAGATTCTGCTGCTATGATGTCATACTTTGAGTATATGATGGCTAACAATCAGAACTTTTTTCATGCACATCGATTAGATGTAGAAGGGCGGTTGAAGGATGTGTTATGGGTAGTTGCACGTAGTCGGGCTGCCTATGAGTACTTTGGGGATGTCGTTTGCTTTGATGCGACTTACTTGACAAATGAGTACGAATTACCTTTTGCTAATTTCGTTGGGGTAAACCATCATGGTCAATCTATTTTGCTAGGATGTGCATTAGTGTCGCATGAGGATTCCGATACTTTCCGGTGGATTTTTCGCCAATGGTTGTCTTGCATGGGAGATAGACCACCTACAGCCATTTTGACCGATCAGGCAGCTGCGATGCGTAAACCCCTTAAAGAATTGATGCCTAACACTAGGCATAGGTGGTGCATCTGCATATCCTCTCTAAATTTCCGAACAAGCTGGGTAAATTGCCAAGGTAAATTCCGTATCTTTGGAACTCATTAACTGTCATTACACCATGTAACTGCAAGTTTTATGCTCTATTCTTCCTGGGATGTGTGTCACTTTGTAGTAGGATATGGTTCATGGATTGTGTTTGATGTTTCTGGTATGTGCTTCACTCTATATTAGGATATTGTGGAACACTTTAGATGTTAGTATTGTCCTGTTCTCCATGTTCTGTTATACAGATGCATTCCATCTGTTTGGTATTTTAATGTTCTGACCTTAATAAGTTGTCTCCCTTATTCGTTGATTTTTATAACATTAGGTCAACTCATAACTTATTCTTATGAGACTTATGACATTCAGAATACTGTATATTTTTTCCTCGTTAGTTTTCATATTTCATGTCTGCATCTCGCTTGTGGATAATACTGATTGGTTTCCCGGGTCAAATGTCATAGGTATAATGATTTCAAGAACATTATGAAATCTGTGATTTATGAAAGTTTTACCCCGGATGAGTTTGAAGCTACGTGGGGTGCTGTGATTAAGGAGTTTAAACTGGAGAGCAATGAGTGGCTTACTTATATGTTCAAAGATAGGCATATGTGGACACCCTGTTTCATGAAGGAGCATTTCTAGGCAGGGATGAAGACCACTCGGAGAGTTGAGAGTATCAACAGCTTTTTCGACGGCTTTGTGAATCGTAAAACCAAGCTACATGAATTTCCTGTGTAGTATTCAAGAGCGATGACAAAGCGAGTCAAAGATGAAACAGATGTTGATGCAAATTCTTCCAAATACGTTCGACGCTTGATCAGTGGTTTCAGGGTAGAAAAGCTCTTTCAGAATATTTACACAGACACTAAATTCCAGGAACTCCAGACAGAGTTATCAAGATTGATGTACTATTATTTTCGCGATGAAAGAATGGTGTCTGACAATCTGGTTGAATACCTAGTGGAGGATCGGGTGTGGATTATTCCAGATGGTCATAGCGAGGAGGTCATGACAGACAAGAGACGGTTTTACCGGGTCACATTCGACACCTTAAGCAAAGAGGTATTCTGTGATTGCCGGAAATTTGACACATTTGGCATTATGTGTAAACACACCATTAGAATACTGGATCAGAACTTGGTATTTGATATACCAGAGAAATACATCGTCACTCGATGGCACAAGGATGTTCAACGCAAACACACCCGGGTTAAAGTTCCATATCATGATCCCTCTAAATCGACTAATGTTAGAAGATTCAACAAAATGATGTCATCTTTTGAGCCACTATGTGAAGTTGCTTCTAACGTGGATGATGACGCTGTCCAAAATGTTCTTAATGCCCTAAGTAATTTGAAGTTGGAAGTCGATAATTTGAAAAAGAAGAAAGACGAACTTGTCACGATTACAGAAGTCCATCAATTCCCTAATGGTGATCCAACTGATATAGAGTTTGAGGTCCCTCTAACTGGACCTGTTGCTGATCTTTCTGGTGATGGCAATAATGGTCAAAACACTCAACTCCAAACCGAAGTTCCCACGAGTGCTGCCCTGCAATTGAGTTTGCCTAAAGCCACATATCCTGTCCTGGATCCCGTGAAGAAGAAGAGGCCAAGAGGGCGACCTAAAGGCAGCAGACATAAGAGTCTTGCCGGAAAATGGTTATAAGAAGGACAAGCCAAAGGAAAGACGACCTGATGTAAGTCAGTTTTTATAACTCTATTCGCTCTATTCCTGGTGAATTTTAATAACTCCAGTCAGTTTTCCTTACATGGTTGTCTCAACTATATTACATATTAATTTTTTTTTTCTTTCCCCTACGTTTGTCCCAGCTTACAACGCAGTTCATACTTGTAGGGAATATTTCAAGCATCCCACACTTGAGCCCCACTGTGATCATACACTTAAGCATGGTGGCGTCCAAAGAGAAGGAAGCTAGAGTAAAAGAGTCGCCAACAAGTTTAAGGAACTTGTAAACCGTTCACAGGGTGAAGGTTACACCCCTTAACGATCCAGGAGATCGTTAACTCCAATAGGTCTAGAACCATGACTGGAAGTTCGGGGATGAAGGTACAAATCCAACCTAAAAGAGATTGAACCTGCCCTAATAATAGGCCTCTACTTTATTCTTCTCATATTTATATGCGCTTTCTGACTAACATACAATCAATAGATTAACCCTAAACCTGCTTAGTCTATGTTGGTTGAATATTAATGCACAAACAAAACTATTATTGGTGATCACTTGAATTGTAATCATATTGACCTAAACAAGATTATTGATTATCTTATTAAGCATGATTACAAGTACAAATTCCCTTTACATGCATAAAAGGCGTGATCAAGCAATAACAATAAAAATATGTCAAGCAACATAATAATCATCATCATAATCAAAGCTTAATTATAATAGCAAGATCCTAGGCATGATACTAACAAGATTAATAACAAACCCTAGCATGTCACATAAAGATCAAAGCTTTATTTCTAGCATGATACTAACATGATATAAAGAATAGGAAGCATCATGATATTAGAAATCTTAATTATTACCCTAAACATGATACTAGGAAGCAATAAAACACCTAACATGATACTGGGAATCAAAATAATCTAAGCATGAATTTTATATCAAAATAACAATTAAATTACTTACTTCGATTCCTCGTATCTCTTTCTAATAACAAAATACACGTGTTAGTAACTTCAAGGAAAATAATAAATCAAACAATTAAATTAAATAATTGGAATAGGGATTTGGAACCAAACCCTCAGAAATTATCAACCTTTCACGTCTAGGGCGAAGGCAACTTCGAACTTGGCTAGGTGTGTTTTGTAAGAGAGGAAGGTTTAGAAAAAGAATAGAGAGAGAATAAGCTTCTAGCTTTTAGAGAGAGAGAATAAGATATTGCTTAAGAGAGAGAATTAGAGAATTCTAGGTGATCTGAAAACGGAAGTCTAGGACCCTATTTATAAGAAAACAGTCCGAAAATCGATAGAAAGAGTAAGAATTCGAATCAGAATAAACTGGCTTCTGTCGCCAGGCGACAGACATCAGCGCCAGGCGACAGGATTAGCGCCAGGCGACAGACATTAGCGCCTGGCAACAGACTCTGTCGTCTGGCGACAAACTCTGTTGTTTGGCGCTAATTAAAAGATAAAACGCGCTTTATACGGAATCCTCTTCTTAATATAATTAAGCAGCAAATTCCGTGTTTATCAAATTAAAATCAGGTTTATCATAAAATACCTATTTTATTCTAAATAAAACTCTTAAAATATAATTACCAACCCTAATTCTATTAGAATTAAAAGGAACCTTCTAAATATTCTAGAAGATTAAAATCAATCCTAATAACTTTAGGAATAATAATTAATAGGCCCTCCTCTAGATCATTGGACTGCATATAAAATTCATTTCGAACCGAATTTAATTTAAGCCATAACTTCCTCATTATTCATCGGAATTGGGTTTATAATATATCGTTGGAAATCTCTTTACGAGCCCAATCCAACTACACTATTATTGGACCCTTATCATGGACCAAACTAAATTGGACTGGCTACTTTCATAAACAGAGTATAAAAATAAATATTTTCAAAAACAGGAAGGGAGATATTTTAATAAAAACAACCACATCACTAGACTTTTCACACTTTCACTTCGTTCGATGATCAAATGATGTGAAAGGTATTCATCACTGGGTTTGGTTTTGGGGAGACATATTTGGGTGTCTACAATACTGGACACATACTATCTTTCGTCTTTCAATGGGAAATTTCAGATTCACTCTATACAAAATGGTTGAGTCTTTGGTGATTTGTTCTATCACTTATTGTCACTTATTGCTTAAAGTCAACTGTTTGCTTATGGTTGTTAACAGGGTAAGAGGAAAGTGCCGAATTCAAAACTTGATGCACCGAACAACACCCAGTCATAGATTTTGGTGCTAACAAGGATGTAGATGTAGGAGTTTATAGGTACGAATGCGGAAAACATGAATCATATTCATATAGCACCTAATCCCAAGATCATGCATAACACATAAAGAATTAAAATTAATACCTTTGAAGCATGATTCCACAAGTGATCGAGAAAGAACAAAGGGAGATAAAGAACCCCAACCGTGATTCCTCTACTTGGTCCACGAGCATGGATCAAACCTCCACTAATGCTAGTTAGTTTTGATCGAACACTTCAATCAACCTTTGACGGAGATGTGAGTCACGAGCATGCCACAAACCACCCACGACACCACCACACGCGCCACCCAAAGAGGTGTGGCCGTACGGACAGGGAGGAAAAAGAGAGAGCCGAATAGAGAGAGGGAGAGAATTAGGGTTTTGGCCTTGGTTGCTTGATTCACAATTAACTGTTAATTGTTGTGTGTCATACAACCCTAGGTATGGATTACATTTATAGATCACATCTCTAAATAAATCCACATCAAGCCCAAAACATATTAAGCCCTTCTAACTATTCTAGCCCAACAATCAATGTAGCATGTCATAAACTCATGAGACCCAATAATGGGCTTCTAACTTGTTTAACCCAATGCTCTTGTGTGTAACCTCATAGGATCCATTCTAGCGGGCTTTGGACTATTTGACTAGCCTAAAGATCATTGATCATAGTCTAGCAACAGATAATGACGACCCAAAAGAACGAACTTATTATCTCCATAATAGTGATCCTTAATATATCTAATAATTGCACTTATCGAAGACATAATTCCTTCAATCTCCCACTTGTCTGAGATAAGTGCGCAATATTCAAATTCCTTAAGTCAATGTGTGTCGATTTGATAATATGATTGCATCTCATGTCGTGATCATATTAATCTACAAATCTTTTCTTGAAAAACTGAGTTAGAATTACAAAACAAATGATTACTATATAATCCATTTGAGCACGACCATGCATTTTCTGAATTCTCCCTCATCAAGGGGCCAAGACACATTCCTAATTAAATAGGTAGACTCAATCCAATCTTGCGGCAACCAAAGCTCCCACTAAACTCATGAAGTAACCGGGAAACACACTTTATAATCTCTAGTTACGGGAAGAGGTTTGAGTATACCACAATTAAATCAATCATTAAACGAAATCAGTGTTCCACTCATGTCAAAGGAATCCACTAATATATCCGGAAGCTCTATACTTGAGCTTCAAAGTAGATTTATAGTTCGATCATGCATCATTCATGCATATCCATGTGATTGACCAAGCTTCACTACGCTCCTATAGCCCATGAAACAGAGCTATCCAATCAATCTTACATGCTAGTCCATTAATTGAAATCATTTATGTCCAGTTTAATGATTCCGAACTAGGAACTGGAATAATATATGGATTTTGTTCACCTGTGGGGTTTTATTCACCAATTCATTAAATAATTAACCTGATGAACCCATCAATCCATAATTATTTTGGACATTTTATTTAATATTGAAACCACAATTAAATAAGAGAAATGATAAACTTCTGATTAAACATAATTCTGCCAATGAATGTATTACATATGTAATAAGTTTTTCTCTAAAAACAAATACAACTTAAATTACATCATTAGCCTCAATCCAGTTGCATCAAAATGTTTCTCATGCTTAGGCAATGAAAGGGGTTTAGTAAGGGATCAGAGATATTCTCATCCATATGAACTTTGCACATCTTGACATCTCCTCTGCCAACGATTTCTCGAATGAGATGATACTTCCTCTCAACATGTTTGGATTTGAAGTGTGACCTAGGCTCCTTTGATTGAGCAATGGTGCCATTGTTGTCACAATACAACTCAATCCCTTTTTGAGCACTTGGTACAATGTCCATCTCAATAAGGAATTTCTTAATCCAAACTGCTTCCTTAGCTGCTTCAACAGCAGCTAAATATTCTGATTCTGTAGTAGAGTCTGTGACAGTGCTTTGCTTCGAACTCTTCCAGCTCACTGCTCCTCCATTTAGACAGAAGATGTATCCAGACTGGGATTTAAAATCATCTCTGTCTGTTTGGAAACTCGCATCTGTATAACCCTTGACAACCAACTCATCTTCGCCGCCATATACTAGAAACATTCCTTTAGTCCTTCTCAAGTATTTAAGGATGTTCTTGGCAGCTGTCCAGTGCGCTTCACCTGGATTTGCCTGAAACCTGCTACACATGCTTAAAGCATATGAAACATCCGGCCTTGTACAAATCATGGCATACATTATCGACCCTACTGCCGAAGCATAAGGTATAATCGCCATACGTCTCATCTCGTCTGGTGTAATCGGACATTGAGATTTACTGAGCGTAATGCCATGAGACATGGGGAGAAATCCTCTTTTAGAGTCTTTCATCAAAAATCTGTCAAGAACCTTATCAACATAAGTCTCTTGACTCAATCCAATCATCCTTCGAGACCTATCTCGATGGATCTTGATTCCCAAGATGTACTCGACGTCACCCAAGTCTTTCATGGAGAAACAACTTTTTAACCACTCCTTGACTGACTCAAGCATTGGTATGTCGTTTCCCATGAGTATTATGTCATCTACATACAAGACTAAGAAAACTATGCTGCTCCCACTGGACTTCTTGTATACACAAGGTTCCTCTTCGCTTTTGATAAAACCAAACTGTTTGATTGCCTCATCAAAACGAAGGTTCCAACTCCTTGATGCTTGCTTCAATCCATAAATGGATTTATGAAGCTTGCATACCTTTCCAGGATTTTCTGGATCTTCAAAACCCTCAGATTGTGTCATATACACTTTCTCCATCAAGAACCCATTCAAGAAGTCGGTTTTGACATCCATCTGCCAAGTTTCGTAATCGAAAAATGCAGTAATCGCTAGAAGAATCCGAATGGACTTAAGCATTGCTACTGGGGAAAAGGTTTCATCATAGTCAATACCATGAATATGCCTGTACCCTTTCGCAACCAGTCTTGCTTTATAGATGTAGGCATTTCCATCCTTGTCTGTTTTAATCTTGTAAACTCACTTGCAACCAATAGGATTTACCCCATTAGGCAAGTCCACCAGGGTCCACACATCATTTTTAGACATCGATTCCATTTCGGATTTCATGGCCTCAAGCCATTCATTTGAGTTGGGGCTCGCCAAAGCTTGCTTGTAGGTTGTAGGTTCCTCATTCTTCAATAAGAAGATTTCAGAATCCTCAGTTAATAGAACTTCAACAAACCGTTTGTTTCTGATTCTGGTAGACCTACGTGGGGTAGGAGCAACAATAGAAATGTTCTATTCAACTCTTTGAATACTTTCGCAAGAATTAGATTCAAGTGGGACGATAGGAGTCTCGCTAGTTGAATTAGCTTGCTCCGACGCATGGTTATGTGCCCTCGCCTCTGATGTGGAGTTATCCACATCCATTTGTTGCTCGTCTCGAATTTCTTCGAGAACTACTTTACTCCCACTTGGCTTTCTAGAAAGGAATTTCTTTTCTAGAAAGACACCATCGCGAGCAACAAACACTTTGTCATCTTCGCGATCGTAGAAGTAATACCCTCTTGTCTCTCCCACAAAGAAACACTTGTCTGATTTAGGGTGTAGTTTGTCGCTTTGTAAACGTTTTACATAGGCTTCACATCCCCAAATCTTGAGAAAAGACAAATTTGGAACTCTTCCATTCCATATCTCATATGGTATCTTTTCAACTGCTTTGGACGGGCTTCTGTTCAATACTCTGGCAGCTGCTCCTAGTGCATATCCCCAGAATGATATGTGAAGATCAGTAAAGCTTATCATGGACCAAACCATGTCCAGTAAGGTCCTATTTCTCCTTTCTGACACCCCATTTAACTATGGCGTCCCTGGAGGGGTTAACTGTGAAAGTATTCCACAGTTAATCAGATGTTCATAAAATTCTTGGGTGAAATTTTCACCACCATGATCAGATCATAATGCTTTAATTGTTCTCCCAAGTTGGTTTTGTACCTCATTCTGGAATTCTTTGAACTTTTCAAAGGCTTCCAACTTCTGCTTCATTAAGTAAACATAACTAAATCTACTTAAATCATCAGTAAAAGTAATGAAGTATCTATATTGACCCCTAGCCTTTGAACTCATTGGTACACACATTTGTATGTATGAGTCCCAAAAGGTCACTTGCTCTTTCACCTACACCCGTAAAGGGTGACTTAGTCATTTTACCAAGCAAGCATGACTCACAATTTTCAAATGATTCATAATCAAATGTTGAAAGGAGTCCATCCTTATGTAATTTCTTGATGCGCTTTTGGTTAATATGTCCCAGCCTACAATGCCATAGGTAAGTTGGGTTTGATCCATCTGTTCTTTGCTTTTTATGATCTATGTTGTAGATATGAGTTGTATAATCTAAGACATACAAGCTATTAAATAATTTCGCTTTAGCATATAACATTTTTTCTTTGGAAATAAAACAACATTTGTCTCTTATTTCAAAAGAAAAACCTTCAATTCAGTATCTAAAATAGGAACTGAAATAATGTTTTTGGTAATAGTTGGAACATAATAACATTTATTAAGAACCAAAATTAAGCCAGATGGAAGTCTCAAATGATAATCTCCAATAGCAAGTGCAGCAATTGTTGCTCCATTTCCTACTCGGAGTGTGACTTCCCCTTTTGCTAATGCCCTACTCCCTTCTAGGCCCTACATGTTATTAACAATGTGTGCACCACAACCGGTATCGAATACCCAAGTTGAAGAAGAGGTAAGATTAATTTCTACAACAAAAACATCAACTCCTTACCTTCTGTTTTCACTGGTGTATAATGGGGACACCCTGGTGTATGGCGAAGCCAATCACCGCAATAGAAGCATTCGCTTTGTCTCCTTTTCAGGTACTCCTCAGCATGGTTGAGTAAAAGGTTGACTAATGTCACCGTCGAGCCCTCATCATTATGAGTAAGCCTGACTATATCAAAACCATCGTGGAGTGAGAACAAGATTATATCATGTGCGGAGTCATCATCAAACAGTTTCCCAAGGACGTCCATCTGATTGAATAAATCAATCAGTTCATTGACATGGGTCCTTACTGACTGACCAGGCATGAGTTTCTTAGCCATTATCTTACAATGAACACTGTAAGCCTCATACCTTATGCTGTCAGTCCAGGAATAGTAAATCTGAGGGATCAAATTAACGACCTCTCTTACATTGTAGTCGTTGAAGTTTCCTCCTCCACTTCCTAATGCCCCAATGCCACCTCGACAGATGGCACAAAGACATTCACACAAGTTGGTTAACTCGTATTACCTGAACCTTCTTTTCCAACAATTTGGAATAGATTCCAAAATGAGATTCATGATTTTCTCTGCATCCGAAACAATTTTCGCATGCCTTTCAGGATCATAACCTTCAGTGTACTTGCCCTCAACAGGTATGTATAAACGAGATTCAAGCTTATGGCTTATGAGAACATTTCTCAACTCGTTCTCCCATTCCCTGAAGTTTCTGAGATTCAGCCTTAAATTTAGTTTCGTTGGAAAAATAGTGTTGTCATTATAGTTATTCATCTACAAACAAAAACAAAACGAGGCAAAGTTCATTAATTATGTTTAATATTTTTAAAGTACCATAAATGATTTAAATTGGTAACTTTAAAGCATTTATTCAATATTAAAATGATCCCTATTGAATTAAATGATTCCAAGACCCTTTATTTGTGTAATAGTTGACCGGACTGAGGCCCTACCATCAAGCATTACATTTTCAAGGTGAGTAAACTCTTTACTGATTACAACTCTTTGTAACTCTTGGTTGAATAATTAACCATCACATGTTTAATTATTACACTTAGCTTCAAGGTTCTAAACGCTTTAGGTAACCTTGTTGAGTATAACCAATTAAATGTGTAGAACGTGATCTACCCCAAATTACCTACGATAACAAGTGACACTCTGCTGAGGTCGACCCATCACTCATCATCTAAGGATTGTTGGGTATTCAATTGGAAAATCAACCTCAATATTACTAGGACCTAGATTCAATTATGTTGTGATTATTTAGTGAACTCTAACGCATCATCAATCAACATAAAATAAATCTAACATGCATAATCTACTAATGCATAAATAAAACATGACATAGTATGGCCCCTTTTTTTCTTTTTTTTATTTTAATTTAAATAAAAACAAAACAATTTTGTGAAATTAAATTAATCTTAATGTGGTCCAATTAATTTCAAAATCAAATCATATTCAATCTTGAAATTAGGGTTCTTCATGAAATTAATCCCCAATTTAATTTAACTCTTAAATTAAATAATTTGATCATGAAAAATTCATAATTTAACATGAAATCAAATAGATTAAATTCTATAAACACATAACAATCGAATTAAATCAAAACCAAAACACAAATTTCACAAATTTGGGTTTAGGGTTTTCAAATTTTCGAAAAATTAGGGTTAGGGGGGTCGAAATTTTCGATCAATATAGGGCAAAATTTGAATCAAATTAAGGCTAATTTGGAGCAATTTAAACAACTTTTAATGATTCTATATTGTTAAATCACATTTAATATAATAATTGACCCATAATTAAATTATTCTCCCTCCTAATTGAATTAAAATTGTGGATTATCAAAGAATTAATATTCAATATATGTACATGCATAGGATAACTGATACCACTGTAGGAGTTTATAGGTACGAATGCGAAAAACATGAATCATATTCATATAGCACCTAATCCCAAGATCATGCATAACACATAAAGAATTAGAATTAATACCTTTGAAGCGTGATTCCACAAGTGATCGAGCAAGAATAAAGGGAGATAAAGAACCCCAAGCGTGATTCCTCTACTTGGTCCATGAGCACGAATCAAACCTCCACTAATGCTAGTTAGTTTTGATCGAACACTTCAATCAACCTTTGACGGAGATGTGAGTCATGAGCACGCCACAAACCACCCACTATACCACCACGCGCGCCACCCAAAGAGGTGTGGCCGTACGGACAGGGAGGAGAGAGAGAGTCGAATAGAGAGAGAGAGAGAATTAGGGTTTTGGCCTTGGTTGCTTGATTCACAATTAACTGTTAATTGTTGTGTGTCATACAACCCTAGGTATGGATTATATTTATAGATCACATCTCTAAATAAATCCACATCAAGCCCAAAATATATTAAGCCCTTCTAACTATTCTAGCCCAACAATCAATGTAGCATGTCATAAACTCATGAGACCCAATAATGGGCTTCTAACTTGTTTGACCCAATACTCTTGTGTGTAACCTCATAGGATCCATTCTAGTGGGCTTTGGACTATTTGACTAGCCTAAAGATCATTGATCATAGTCTGCAACACATAATGACGACCCAAAAGAACGAACTTATTATCTCCATAATAGTGATCCTTGATATATCTAGTAATTGCACTTATCGAAGACATAATTCCTTCAGTAGATTCTTCCTCGGATCACTCGTTCGAATCCTAAAGGTGTCCTTAATACCACAATGGCCATTTTGTATATGTAGGTCGGGTTTGACATTGATTTTGTGATGTGTGATGTATGAAGTCTAATCTACGACTATTGAAATGGAAGCAATCATGTCATTTTTACAATTTGTGTGGTTATGTATTATTGTATGATGAAAATGAAAGCTCCAACACGAAACATCATTTTGTTTGAGATTAGTAATGTAGCCTTGTCTGCATAATTATGTCATTCACAACCCAGTTTGTCTCATTTTCAAACATTATGGCCATTCACAGCCCAATTATGTTGGCCATTTGCAAACAATATGGCTAACCAACAACTAATCGAAATGAAGAGTGAAACAATAATTAATCGAAATGAAGAGTACAACAATAACTAATCAGACTAATAATCAAACAACTAATTGAAATGAAGAGTATGTATTAGACAACCCATCATTCTTTACTTTACCACTAACAACAACTAATAACAAGACAGTATGTATTTGAATGAGGCTAGTATTGGCCATAAACCAACAAATATAATGCAACTTTTAACCATAATCACCTGAAATATGGCAGGACACAATTCAGATTTCTTCAATTTCAATTGATGACCATGTTGATCGCCCTAAAGCAATCCAAAGGACATAAGATCATTCTTATGAATACAGCCTCAAACAATTTCTTCAAGTACACTATGCGTCCCCAATTTCACTAGCTACTTAAGAGAGAAATATATAATTAATTATAAGTAATAATAACTTTAGACCAGGAAACATTTCAGATTATACAGGTTTATTCAATTTCATCTTATCGCGAATCTCCTACACCGGAATTCAGCTCATCGGTTCGTTTACCAATTCAAATCTAATTACTTAAGCTAAATTTTCAAATTGAATACATTTCGTATCATCAAAAATAGAACATTCAAACAATCAATAAAGGCATACTGAATTCCCATTTCAGATTTTGTTTAATTAAGTAAGCTCATTCTTATCAATTCAAATCAAAAATCAAATTAATTAAACTCGTTCTACAAATCGAATAGATTTCGTAAGGTTAACGCGCATCTAAGTCAATATATGAGAAGACACATTAAAATGGAAGCAGTTGCTATATTTGAATTCTCGAGAATTCCGTAGATAATGCCAGTGTATCCAACTGAAGGGGTCAAGGTCGAAAAGGGGGTATGTTATGTTGGAGAAGGGGTCCAAGGTCGAAGAAAGGGTAAATGGGTCTAGGTTGAAGGAGGGTAAAGGTAATAACTTTTCTAAATAATAATTTAACTGTGTGACCCCAACTTAATCCTGGTTAGTACGCATCAGTAAATGGTCGTTTGACGGGGTTCAGCTATAAAGTTAATGCACAATTTTCTTTCCAGCGTTGCCCCCGCTTTTAAAGTGGGAATTCTCGAAAATACCCCCCGATAAACATTGTATTGTATGTTTATCGGGGAGATAAATTTGATCTCTCTCGTAAAGTAGTAATATCCTTACCGTCCTCTTTTCTCCCAATTCCCGAGTCACAAATCTAAGCCAGGGGAGCAAGCATACGAGTAACATTGATCATTGGAGAAGGAAGTGTGTGTTGGTGGGAGAAGCAAAAGGTTGGAAAGAGAGAGAAGATGAGAGGTGTTGGAGGACCGTTGCTGTGCATCGGAGATCTGCTGTGCGATGTTGGAGAATCAGAAGATAATTTGGAGCACCCAATTCCCCATATTCAAACACCTTCTCCTTCTCCATCTCCTTCTCCTTCTGCTTTGCCTTCTTCCTCTGATATCCACCTCGATCTTCATCCTTCTCGCCTTACACAACTTTTCCAGGTAAATTGTCTTTAAACTATGTAGTTTACTATTATTATCAAACCTTAAATTTACTCATTTATCACCCAATTAAATTCTATCAATTTTAATGTCCCAGAAAAGGTACAATCTCTGTTTGTGTTTTTGAGTTGTATTTTACAATCAAAGTTATATTCTTCGACGTTCTTGAGTTGTATTTTCAACCAAAGCTGTACTCTTTTTGGGGGGTTTTGGAAGGATACTACTCCCATTTCTCTTTCTTTAACAAATTAAAAGGGATATTATGTCAGTCATTAAACTATCTGCTTTGTTTGCTCTACTCAAATTTAGTTTTATTTATGGACATTGTTGATGAAATAATCACAATTCCTTTTATTATTCATCAAAATTTGCTCCATATTCAAGAATCTCTACTCAACTACTAGTGGTGTAGATTTCAATTCTGTTTAGAAATCAATCTCATTCCAATCATGGCTTGTTAAAGGAAAACTATGAGCAATTGAACAAGGCACTTGATGGGACAGATCATTCATGGACTAGTTTGACATTGAAGGTAAACTCATTCTACCTGTATAAAACCCCTCTAACTCTGACTACTAATTGTCATAGCATCATGCTACAATGCTTTTGTGTTCGCCGGGTTTCTTCAGTTGCCACTTACCAGAACTATTATACACTTTCATTGTCTTGCTTCCTATTCTTCATTGCTTGTAAACTTGTTTTTACTCAACTGCTTGCAATCCTTTCTTCTGCAAGAGCATTTGTCGTCACGCTTCTCTGTAGTATTCAGCTTCTGCTATCTGACCACTTATATTTTTCTTCTTTGCTCCCCTCCCCTCTTCTTCTCTTAGCTGTGTACTGCTTTGGATACTGCAAAGAAGTTGATAGAATCCACCAACTCAAACGTGACAGTGCTGTCAGAGAATGTTGGGGAACTTGAAAAGATGATCGGGAAAGGCGATTCTGCTATAGCAGAGGTCAGATCCATTCATAGTTGGATTGCTCCATCCAGTGAGAGTGAATCCTAATCACAACTCATTAAGCATATCTGTTGATAGTGAAGTGTAAATCAACTTGTGCCTTCTGGTAGAAAATGTCTGTGGATTTGCATTTGTTTTTCTTTGGTGTATGAAACGATGGGTTTCTCTTGTTTAGCTCTTCCCAGAGTAGCAGTTTGCTTCGTGCAAGGGGAAATAATCTCTTGGATTGGTTGATTAGTAAGACTGTAAGATTGAAATCTATTTTAAATAAAGAAAATACTTTTAATTACTATTTTTGTTTTGAGGTACTCTAGGATTGCTAAGTTAAGATTACACATTATAGATTTTTTTTTTTTTTGGCAATTATGAAAATGAATGTCGTGTAGAAAAACCATTGATTTGATATTGAGCAATGTTTTAAGTTGAAATTGTATAGCCATTGCATGGAGTTTTTACTCTTATTTTTTATTTAAAGGCGTCTGTACATATTGGATTCAGATTTTGATCATTAATTTTTCAGAAGATCCAAGATCCATTAATACCATTAATATATACTTACCATCTAATGTCAAAACAAGCCTTCTTCCGAGATAGGGGTGGAGAAGTGCAATATATTTGTACATTTACTATTATTTGTGAAAGTATGCCTTCGGTTATTATTTTTATATCAAGAAAAATGTTTCAAAGAGCCTGCAATGAGGCAAATGGGCAACTATGAACCACCCACTGGATAGATTGTGCCTGATGAGCTTTTTGGTAGTCCCAGCCTACAGACTAATCCCATCTGTAATTCAGATCAATGGTTGGCGGTTCATTCAATGCTGGTCTACTAACCACTTACAGACGGTTCTCTGCGGGTAATTGTTTGTAGCTTTTTTCTTCCCACAAAGTTTATGCTTATGTTTTCTGGATCTAGAATTAGAAGAGCTTGTTTTGATTGTGTTATTACTCCAATATACAGCTCTGATAGATTATTCAAAGAAAAATATTTTAAAGAAAATATTTTATTCATCTGATGTCAGGTATACTGTTTTGCCAACTGAATACACTTATATTGCAAGTGTCTGAAATGTTATTGCTGCCACTATCTAACTTGATGATTAATCTTGTTGGTCTGCCGTTATGGACTAATAAAATGCCTAACATGCTAAATTCAGGGTGTATCTTAATTGTCTTTGTAACTCTCAAAATATCTTAATGCATGTGGTTCTTGAAATACTTCCTCTGTTTCTTTTTAGTTGCTACACTTTCCTATTTTGGAAATTGTTAACAACACTTTCCATTTTTTACATTCTTTTTTCTCTATCTCTCTTCTACCCACATGGGTCCATCTTAGTTTTCTCTCTATCTCTCTCACTTTTAAAAATTTTTTGCAACTAAAAAAGTGTAGCAACTAAAAAAAACAGAGGAAGTATGTCCTCTCGTGGTGATACTGTGCTAGGCTACTAGCTCTCCTTTGATGACCTGTCTTCACTGTGTAAAGCTCTTTGCAGTAGTGAAGTTTTGTTGTAATGAGCTAATGGGTCCTTTGAAGATGCTTGTAAGAAAGATTAACAAATAATGCTTGTGGCTAGGGTAATATTGCTTGGAAATGTTATTTATACATTAGAGAGTGAGGTCATCTGTTTAATGGTTGGAATTTCTTGTGGAGTTGACTCTTTACTATCTTTGTGGTTTAGATTATAATGGGTTGCATCATAACTCATAAGGGTTAAGGCCTTTTAAAATGTTTTTGCTTTTATTTTAAAGTAGCTAAGGTCGTTACATTTTGGATAGATAAGGAAATAGCCTTTATGCTATCTCAGAGAGTAGTCAAGAGTAGGATTCCATCTGTTTAAGCCTCTTTGAAGACATTGGAGTAATGTTGATATTGATAGTTTTTGTGTGGGGTATATTGTTGTCCAAAGTGACTTTTGATGATCTAGTTTGTTGATTCTCCTTGCAATTCTTAAAATCTTTATTTTTCTATGACTGTTGAGATACAGTTGGATCTGGATTATTAACGTATTGGGTTGACAGTGTGGATTGGAATAATTTAAAGGACCTCCTCATCCAAGTCTTTTATGAGTTGTTTACAATGCTTCCACAGTATTTTTGGTTGCCAATGTTTTTGGGAAGACTAATGTTCCTCTAAAGTTAAAAGTTTGGTGACATTGATATTAAGGGTATGCTTTAAAATCTGAGGACTTGAGGCTGGGGTTAGTTACTTTGTTGGGTATCAGGGTATTTATATGGTCTGTCACATTAGCAATGTTTTCTAGACTCCTTTATTAACTTCATCGTCAAGTGACTTGATATTTTTGTAGGAGCTTATTTGCATGTCATTGGAATATTAAGTTTGCTTCATTATTGTTTTGAATTGTGATTAATGAGGTTTGTAACCTTGTAGGGGCTAAGGGAAAGCTGTAAGGGTGCTGTTTGAATCCATTGTGGCTAGGAAGGAATTCACGTATGTTTTTGGGAACCTCTTGAATATCCAACTTTCTTCAGGCCTGACCAAACTCTTTCTTGTGGACTGAGGGAAAAGGTAGTAAGAGAGATTTTCTACATGCCACATTAGTGACAAAGCTGAGTCTTTAGGACCAATTTTTTAAGTTGTACTAGATGAACCAATTAAAAGGTTACTCCTTACCTGAAACCCATTATCAAAGCCTTTACCAACTTTTAAGGATAGAAAATCTGATGACATGATAATATGCATTCTTATTTCCCTCCCTACCTACCCCCTTTTCTCCCATAATATTGAAGATTTCCGGCATGTGTTATCCTGAAAATTTAGCTTTGCTGAAAGCTTGTCATTTACTGCTTATAACTACTACAGGTTTGTGCTCTGAGTCTTTTTTTTTTAGTTTTTTTTTCTTCATTTTTGGCGTCATAAAATATAGTTTACCTGATTTGGTCCTAAAATTGAAGTTTCACTATGCCCCAATTGGTGTTAATACAAATGAATTGATTTCAGGAATCTCTAGATTGAATGCTGAAGTTTTTCTGTTTTTGGATTTTTAGCCCTGAATACTTTTTGTTATTTGATGTTGTTTTGGTTTCAGACCTTTCAGGTTATGTTAATGTGGCTCTTGTATAATTTACCATCTACGTGCAGCATGTGTTCAATTGTTCATCATCTGAAATGATGATAATACGTTTTGCAGATTGCTATTGAAAATATTATCACCTTAATCCTTATATAACACATCAATCTCCATATATCTCTGCGACTCTGCCACTCTACTCTTATTGATCTTACCTAGATGTCCAATATGCTTAAATGTTTAGTCTTTTCATATCCCCTATGCCTAAATAAATTGTGTTATATAACTTAACTATATGTCCTATTCTGAACCCTTAGATGGTGAAAAGCTTAATGATAAGTACTTTTCTCATTTCAAGCGGAACTGTAGAGCATAGTTCCATGGAACTGTAGATTGCAGAAGGTGTCCATGGTTGAGTTGCCAGAGTTAGAGTTATAGAGATCCATGTAGCAATTGGATCAAGTGCAATCTTCAACGGTTCTTGCTGACTCGATACTCAAGGTTCAAAGGTTATCTCATAAAAGCACGTCATGTGGATTGTATCGTGAACTGATGTTATGAAATGACATCCAAACTCAAGTTGATTAGCCACATAATCTTTGTGAATCCCTTGAGCACATTTGACTCTTCTGCAAGACCAGTAGATTCTGCATTACAATATACATGTATTGAAAGTTGTTGAACAACTATCTGAGATTCTGAGTATACTTTTTGTAATAAAATTGAACTAGTAGCAGATTGCAAAATTCAGTGGTCTGAATATTAAAGTTAGTTGTATGTTTTGTACTAATCTTAAGTCATTGTTTTGATCTAATCCGTTCCCATACCCCACCAAAGTATTTAAAACGATGTTCAGTATGTATGTTCATGAGAGTATTGCCAATTAGAGCATACTCCCCTTTATGTGTAGTAAGACCTGGCAAACGGGTCATTAGGCTTGGGTATGGGTCGGGTCAATTTGGATTTTGGGTCAGTTTCGTGTTAATGGTAATTAGGGTCGGGTATCGAGTCAACCCTTCGGGTTAAGTTCAGGTTGGGTCGAGTTTGGGTCGGGTCATTTTGGGTCGGGTCGGTCTTCAGGTACGATTATCGGGTCAAGTTTAGGTCGAGTCAAATTCGAGTCGGGTCAATCTTCGTCTATGCCGATGTAGAAATTTGACCAATAATATACTATAATTATCAATAAGTACGAAGTATAACAATTGAATATTAATAATATATTCATTAGACAATTCCAACAGTACTATATACACAAGATTGTATATTGTTTCATATGTATGATCACTATCATTGATTAATTGGTAAAAAATTTAAATTAGTTAAAGTGAATAGTGGAATAAAATTCAATGTAACACTTAGAAGAAGAAGCTAAGAGTAATAGTAATAATAACAATAACAAGTATTCTTAATCAAATGAAACTCTTTATGAATTACAAGTACTAAATTGCATGCACATTTCAATCGTACTATACACACAATAGTAAAATGTTTAATTTAGGCTATTTTCGATAAGTGTTTATTCAGGTAAAGTAATTAAGCCCTAAATCAGTTAGGTCATTTTGAGTATTTGTTATTTTTGGGTCGGGTCATTTCGGGTATAGTTCGGGTCGCTTCGGGTTTCAAGTCCGTTCAAGTCAATCAATTCGGGTCAAAATCGGGTCGGGTCACTTATCAGGTCAATTCAGGTATCGGGTCAAGTTTGGGTCAACTCAACTTCGGATCAGGTCAGCTGTGTGTTCGGGTTAATTTCGGGTTTACGTTTTCAGGTCACAGGTCAGGTCATTCAGGTCAGATCAGGATTGGCAGGTCTAATGTAGTTCTACATGTAATCGGTACATTTTTTTTAACACAAGCGGCTGAACAAAAGCACATGATATTATAATAAAAGCACATTAACATGCACTCCCTCCGTTTTTAAATGCTTGCTCCACTTTCCTTTTTCGGCCGTTTTTAAATACTTGCTCCGTTTTCTTATTTGAAAATCTTTTACAATATTTAATTCCTTTCTCTCACCTAATAGACCCAACATAAATCATATTTTATTAATTTCATACTCTCTCTCCTCTAATTTTCTCAACTACTTTTGCTTTTTACAATTTTTTTATTCTTCCCCCTAGCCCACTACCTTCATATTTTATTATTTTAGAAGCACATCGACAACAATTAAATAAGAATAATAGCGTAACGTAAAGAGCGTAAACAATATCATTATAAAGACATGTAAAGAACAAAAAAAGCACATTATAATATAATAAAAGCATATTATAACACAATAAAAGAACATTAGATTGTCAACACAAAGACTAGTAGGTTGGACACTTGGACTAGTAGGGGTGTTAATTCAAATGTTTGGATCGGGTTTGGTGAGATCGGGTTGGATCGGGTCAATTTTTATATTTTAGTCATGCTAAACTACTATGTTTATGCAAGTTGAAATCTGAATCGGGTGTGAATTTGACACCTCCGGGTTAGAGTAATGTGGTAATTTTATGGGTGCATCGTGGGACGTGGGGTGGTAGCTAATAAACAAGTGGTAGAACCGAGTTGAGTTGAGTGGGAGGATGGAGACATGGAGTTAGGAGTGTTAGGAAGTTAGACACAAGTATTAGGTTTGGTTGTGCTTAGTCAGAGTCGGATGAAGTGAAATCCCCCAACCTGGACACGGCACAAGGGAGGCCTCAAATCGTGAAATGCAAATCGTAGACAGCGTCCATTGTACCTGGACATCTCACTCTCAAATGCTTCGCCTTTTTCCTTTTATTAAGATTCCAACTCACTTCCATTACAGATTTAGTGCTTCTGCGACAATGTCGACTCTTTCCCCTGATATCGCTCAACCCCCACTTCAGGTATTCCTTCTCTCCCTAATTCTATTCTTTAATTTTATCATCACCCCACGATTATTCAAATTACTTCTATGATTAGTGAATTCCAAACTCATTCAAGTTTTGATCGATTCCCTTTCTTCCTCTAATCAAATCCAAGCATCCGCTCTTCTGTATACTTCAATTTTTAAATTATGTCTTTAATTTCAATTTCCGTATACATTGATTTATAGTGAAGGCAAATTGTTAACTAAATTAAATACAATTGGTTGTTGCTTGGAAATTGGGGATTTCTTAGGGTCTACTGTCTTCGTATCATATTGCCCATCATCAACATACATACTATTTGTTGGATTTTTTTTCATTAGCGATACTACAACGATGAACCTGTACAATCCTCTGATACAATACTTTAGGATTTTATATGATTTCCGAAATGAAATCTTGAACTTCCTCCTGTTGAAGTGTAGCAATAAGGGCCACTTAACTACCTGTGGGAAACAAGGGGCATTCAAAGATCTGTAATTTAAGCATTATTGCCTCATAAGTATTGTTGCAGCTCTGTCCTGCTCCTGTTTCACTGCATTAAAATAGTTTCAACTGGTAAAGATAACACAGTCTCTCCTGCCTGACTTTTGACTTGAGATACATTTTGGTGGAGTTTTACCTCTACTTACTTGCTCTTCTGCTTTACCCCTTTGCTATTCTTGTTTCTACCAAAATATGTTACTATGCCATGAATGTACCTAATCTTGCTGCAACTTCTTATTATTTACCATAGGAAAAGAGAGGAAAAAAAAAAAAAAAAAAAAAAAAAAAACCCTGTCTTTTGTCTTAAACTATGAAAAATGGTGTATATTCAGGTATAAATGTTGTTTCCCTGATAGTTTCTGGGCACTTAACAGGTTGCAAAGCGCTTAGAGAAGTTCAAAACCACCATTTTCACCCAGATGAGCCAGCTAGCTATTAAACATGGAGCAATTAACCTTGGCCAAGGATTTCCCAATTTTGATGGACCTGAGTTTGTGAAAGCAGCTGCTATTCAAGCCATTAATGATGGTAAAAACCAGTATGCTCGTGGCTATGGAGTTCCTGACCTCAACTTTGCTGTGGCTGAGAGGTTTAAGAAAGACACAGGACTTTCAGTTGATCCGGAAAAGGAAGTTACTGTCACCTCAGGTTGCACAGAAGCCATTGCTGCAACCATGTTGGGTTTGATAAATCCTGGCGACGAGGTCATCCTCTTTGCCCCATTCTATGATTCCTACGAGGCTACTCTCTCTATGGCTGGTGCCAAAGTAAAAGGCATCACCTTGCGGCCACCAGAGTTTGCACTACCTCTTGATGAGCTCAAGTCTGCAATTTCAAAGAACACCCGAGCAATCCTCTTAAACACTCCTCATAACCCAACTGGAAAGATGTTCACTCGGGAGGAGCTTGATGTCATTGCATCTCTGTGCATTGAAAATGACGTCTTGGTATTTTCTGACGAGGTTTATGACAAGTTATCATTTGAAATGGATCACATCTCCATAGCCTCTCTTCCTGGCATGTATGAGCGCACCGTGACAATGAATTCTCTTGGAAAGACATTCTCTCTAACAGGGTGGAAGATTGGATGGGCCATAGCACCTCCACATTTGACATGGGGAGTGAGGCAAGCACACTCATACCTCACATTTGCTACTTCGACCCCAATGCAGTATGCCGCAGCTACTGCTCTGAGAGCACCGGAATCTTATTTTGAAGAGTTAAAGAAGGATTATAAGGTCAAAAAAGGGATTTTGGTGGAAGGCCTACAAGAAGTTGGTTTTAAGGTATTTCCATCAAGTGGGACCTACTTTGTGATTGTAGATCACACCCCTTTTGGTCAGAAAGATGATGTTGCGTTCTGTGAGTATCTGATCAAGGAAGTCGGGGTGGTGGCGATCCCAACAAGTGTATTCTATCTGAACCCTGAGGAGGGCAAGAACCTTGTCAGATTTACCTTCTGCAAAGATGAAGACACCTTGAGGGCTGCTGTTCAGCGAATGAAGGAAAAGCTTAAAAGGTAAGAGTTTTCTAAAGAGTAGGGGGAGCGGGGAGGTTAGTAGTTAAATGATATTTGTTGTGATTTGTGAACTTCAGATTGTTGAAAGGTTAAGAGAAAATTATATTAATCTTGCCTTGGCGTTGGCTGGAATGATTATGATAATAATGCTTTGATTTTACCAAGTGAGGACTCTTGAGCACACTTTGGAAAGTGGTGGTTTAATAATGTGCCCAACTTGTATTTGGTTTACTTGTCATTACTTTTGAATAGTATACGTAGTATAACTTCTTTAATTGATTATTCGTAGAATCAGACCTATTCGAAAAGAACCTCTTACTAAGATTTTTGGTCGTTCTTTTTGTACAAATTTACGTTGGGACCAAGTAACACAATTTTTTGCTGCAAAGGAGTATTAGAACTGCCTTGGCTACAATTGTAATACACAATTTGTATTACAATTGTACTGGAATGTACATGTATATACAAATAACTAAACAACAATTTTTTTCAGAAATATGAATTTCCTTGGCTACTTTGGTGGTCATAGAGATAATTTCCAAGCCTCTTTTTCAGATATTCAGCAATCAATTGTGTAATGCGACATATGGTGTATGGAGTTATTGCCTAATTGGTAAACATCCGTAGAACCGCTAACTCAAACAGCCAAATGGGCGGTTGTGAAATAATGCTTTAATCAATTAAATTTGGAAAAATTTAACTCTGAATAATCCAACCTTTTGATTAACCCTGAATAATCCTAAGTTTACTATTTATTTGGGTGATTAAACTAGGTAATTGGGTGATTGCAGCTTATGAATTCCACCCAAAATCTGGTTAAAAAAAAAAAAAAAAAAAAGGCATGTGTTAATGCAACCTTGGACATTACCAGTAAGGGCAGTAACCTTAAAACAGGCCAATAATTGTAAAATCTGGTAACATAATTAACAGATTCTGTTCAGAAAGGGTTCTTTACCAATGACATTAATTTCTATTTGGTATGGAAAAGGAAATAAATGGTAGATTGGGATTGTAGGTGAGAATAACAAACGAAATTTGAAATTCAAAAGAGATTACTCCATAAAATGGAGAGGGTACCTTGCAAGTCAACCAAGGCTGAAAGATGCAAAAGATCAGAGTTGGCCAACTAATAATATCTCCTCAATTAATAACTCTTCTAATAAGTCTATCTGTTTTTGTTTATAAGTCAAAAGGCACTGCTATTCGTCCAATGAAACACACCCAACTTTTCAATTTTCATTTTCATCTTCATCAGGCACTTGCTCTTTCTATGATTGCCATTTGCTATTCTAAACTATATTACGAAGTTCTAGGAATGATGATAGGAGATACTTCCTCTATTCTTTTTTACTTGATCTGTTTCTTTTATCTCGCTTGCCAATGTAAAATTTTAACGATCAATAACTTTAATTCTCATAAGTAAAAATTATAAAAGTTATATATATGATATTACTTATTGAAATGAATTCAAAAATATCCCACGTGAATATATTTTTCCTTACATATTATTCATAAAAGACGGTCAAAGAAGAGGGTAATGAATAATATAAAAATCAAAGTGGATCACGTAAAAAAGAACGGAGGAAGTATATAGTCAAAAGCCAATGCTATTCGCTATTTGCTATTCTAAACAGGTAAACCTTTCTTTTTTGACTTTTGAAGTTCTAGGAATGATGATACGAGATATATAATATATTTATATTTTATGTGTAGTCGCACAGCTTGAATATGTCATCCAATTTGTACTACTTCCTTTGGTGGAGTAAATTGGACTCTTATCTCCGTACATTAAGTTCTGCTTTGTAGTTTATACGAAATAGTCTTTATAAGGAGGTGTTACTATTACTCATTCATCATTTAAGACTACTAATTTCTTTATGTTTAAAAATTTGTTTGATGGGACACTTTTGTAAAAATTTAAAATCTTGTAACATTTACAAAATTTCAAATTATTCTCTAGGTAAATACTAGTATACCACATACTACATACAGTATATAATGGACAAAGTATATTAATCCCAATAAATTATTCCTAATCTAAATTTTAGAACAATTTTAGATATGAAGGCACACTACCAACCCAAAACTACCATATTCATGAAATGGTTACATAACTCTAGTACCCTGACCTTCTTCTCCCATTTTTGTATGAAAATAAGGAAATTGGAAAAGGAGTTTCATTAAAGTTGTTTACTCTTTTATCTGTTTGGTTTGTATTTGACAATTGGGAACTATATAAAATAGAATATGGGAAAAGCTAACGAACGTCTCCGAGACGTGGGATAAGCTAGCTAAAAGTAGAAAGATTAAATTAAAAATTAACATTAATTACACTTTACACTGATCGACGCGTGATTTTATCATGCTTTCCCAAATTAATACCACTTTAGGTGATATTTTAAATGATTATCCAACATCCCGGGGCGTTCGTTAGCAAGATCCATAGAATAAATAGGTCTTAATGCACTCGATAAAAAAGTAATGTTATTTATCTAGATTTTCCATTTGGTACCATTGTAGTTTTGGTTTTTCCATTTGTTATCCAATTTTTAGTTTTACTCCACATGGTACCATCGTAATTTTGTCTTACTCCTTACTATAGCATTTCGTTATATGTAACATTAGTTTGGGGCGATTGTGATCCTTTAAATCTAATTTCGACTGTAAATTTTGATCCTTTAAGGTCATAATGACTTCCAAAACTTTAACCGAACATTTTTTTTGCACGAAACAAATCAAAATATGCAAATTGAGACATTTTTCTTGCACATAATTGAACCGTGATATTTGTTGGTTTTTTTTTTTTTTTTTTTTTTTTTTTTTTTGCTAATTTGACCTCAAACTTGAACCTTAGGGCTGCTAAGGGCTAAAACATTCTCTTAAAACTTTAACCGATCAATTTTAATGATACCCAAATCGAAGACTACATAATATATTTGATGGAATTCTACAGTAGAGAATAAATTGAAAGTATAATGGTACCATTTGGAATATAATTAAAAATTGGATATCAAATGGAAAAGTTAAAACTACAACAATACCAAATGAAATATCCCTGTTAAAAATTGCTATTAGAACAATTACAGAGTAATTTGAAATTAATATGAATTTATTAAAAAAAAAAAATCGGAAGTCAAATCAACCATTACGACACACTATATTGCTATTAGTATGGAGTAAGATGGTTGTCTTTTTTTATTTTTATTAATTTTTTATTTTTAACACTTGAGATCATATATAGTCAAATAAAATGATAAGGGGAAGTTTGAAACCATCGTAAAACCATAGACGAATACGAGTATTAGCTTGATGCAAAATAAATAAAGTATCTTATAGATAATCTTAATCCATACTCAAGTTAATTCAATATTAACTAGCTTTTTGGCTCGTTCAATGCACGGGTTATTACTTGGGGTTAATTATATGAAATAATTGCTTTATTTCTAAAACTTAAAGGAAAAAAAAGACCGAGGGTGGTAAAACTGTGAAAGAAGATGAATGAATTTATTTAGATATATATACATGAAGATTGTGAAATATGAAAAGATATATTAGTTTAAATTATATTTATAGTGTAGGAGATGAAAAGATTATTTTTATTATAATTCATATGTTTATGTAATAAGTACTCCGTACTAATTAATTGAACTTTATTTTATTATGGTGGAATTGAAACACTTCATTTTCTTACTTGAATATAAATATTAAGGGAGGTGACATGTGTTATATGGGGTATTGAGTGACTTATGAATGTTATGATGCCATGTGTCATATAAAAAAAATTGTGGTTTGTGTTTTTAAATACTAAGTATAGATATAAATATTAAGGGAGGTGACATGTGTTATATGGGGTATTGAGTGACTTATGAATGTTATGATGCCATGTGTCATATAAAAAAAATTGTGGTTTGTGTTTTTAAATACTAAGTATAGATATAGATATAGATTACTCCATAATATTTAGGATATTGTAGTTGAAAATATACGTACTAAGGGCCTATTCTGATATATTAAACTGAGCTGAATTGAATTGAACTAAACTGAATTGATTAGAGCTTAACTGAACTGAACTGGACTAAAATGAATTGTTTATGAGAGAAGGAAATTAAGAACTAAGCTGAATTGATTGGAGCTGAACTGAATTGAAATTAAACTGAAGAGAACAAGCCTTAAATTCCAACTAGAGTAAGGCCTTGTTTATTTCACCTTATTTTTACTTATTTCAGAAAAAATAAGTTCAGATCAGATCAAATCAGAAAAAATAAGTTCAGATCAGATCAGAAAAAATAAGTTCAGATCAGATCAGAAAAAATAAGTTCAGATCAGATCAGATCAGAAAAAATAAATTCAGATCAGATAAGTTCAGATTAAATACAAATTATTATTATTATTATTATTATTATTATTATTATTATTATTATTATTACTATTATTACTACTACTACTATTATTATTATTATTATTATTATTATTATTATTATTGCACAAACAATAAACGATAATAATTAAAATTTCATTATAAGCTCCAAGTCATAAACATTTACAAATATAATTTCCATTACAAGAAGCTCCAAATTTCCTTCGCTATATTAAGTTGTACTTCGTTCATTACAGCCTTACGATTCTCGTTAAACAAATCATAATCTGCTCTTGGTTCGATTTCTATACCACTATCAATGGGTATATCTAACTCATGTAATCGAATAAAATTGTGAAGTGTGAATGCAACAACCATAATCGCCAATTGATGTTTAGTGTCCATATTTGGCATCATTGTCAGTATTTTCCATCGAGATTTTAATTGTCCAAAACATCTCTCGATCGTTGTTTGGAGTGAAGAGTGAAGATAATTAAAATGTTCAAGTATGCCTTGAGGTGGTGGACCATTTTGAAATTCGGGCATATGAGTTCTAATATCTTTATCTTTTATTGGACTCAAATATCCAACGGTATTCGGATATCCAGAATCTACTAGATAATATTTTCCTGTTACAAAATAAAGTTACACGGGATATTAGTATAGTGTTATTGTATGGAGTAAAAACATACACTATTCTAAAAACATACACTATTCTAAACATACACTATTCTAAACACATTACTTTGTAAGGGATCTACAATATTTTATAATTATAATAATAATTTTTCTAACAATGAAAATAATAATAATAATAATAAATAATAATAATAATAATAATAATAATAACAATAATAATAATAATGATAATAATAATAATAATCGTAAAAAATAATAATAAAACATTAATATTGATTAAAATTAAAAATAGAATATTGAAATAATTAAATTAAGTTCAAATCAAAAAAAATAAGTTCAGATCAGAAAAGATAAGTTCAGTTCAGACCAGATCAGATTAGAAAAAATAAGTTCAGTTCAGATTAGATCAGAAAAAATAAGTTCAGATCAGATCAGATCAAAAAATATAAGTTCAGATAAGATAAGATAAGATAAGATAAGATTAGACCAGATCAAATCAGCTTAAATCAGGTGAACTAAACAGGGCCTAAGTCTTGTATGTAGCTCACCATACGGTGTGAGTACATTGGTTTGTAATAGTTTTCTTCATTTTAATGTATGAATAACCTCATTTTTTATAAGAGTAACCCCATTTTGGCTGTAAAAATAACCCAAATTCATTATACAAGTAAAATCAAGCAATTTCGAAATAAGTAATCCCATTTGTTCATTCGAGTAACTCCTATTCTTTTGTTTTAAAAAATAAAAGAATAATTCCACGTATTCAAAAGAGTAACCTACCTACGTTAGGTAACTATATTTATTGCTCATCACCATGACTCCTATTACCTTACTTAATTAATTGCCTTATATGTGATTATGTGAAGTGGTCACACCATGTGACTATCCACGTATAAGAATTTGTGTTCCAACTAATTTTAGATTTCACAAACTTTTAAAATTAAATCGATATTGTACATCCGTCGTATGATTATCTTATAGCGATCAAAAGTTACTTCAATATAAATGAAAATTATCCCGCTTTAAATAAAAATAAGTTATCCTTCATCGATTATATATATATATGTGTATATATATATATATGTATATATATATATATATATATATATATATATATATATATATATATATATATATATATATATATATATATATATATATATATATATATATATATATATATATATATATATATATATATATATATATATATATATTTATTGAAGTCTATCCTTCATCAATATAGTTACCCTAAAATTCAAATCATAAGGAATAAAAGTAGGCATATCACCTTTATACAAATTATAAAATTATAAGAGGTTTGAAGTTTCTCAAAAAAGATAAAAATTATTTCAAATTAGTTAAAAGTTACACTAAAACTATTCAATGTACTTTCCTTCAGGAAAAAATAAATTGGTTTTTTCATTTTTCACAAAATACTCCCATGTTTTAACATAATTCACCAAATATCACCTATATTTTTTAAATTCACCATATACCATTCAGTTTATATACAATACCATACAAATGTCTTTTATGTTAAAGGACGTTAAACTGCCGTTAATGAGATCTTACGGATTCACTATATACCCACTGTGTGAAAACTTTTTTCATCATATACCAAAAAATCATAACAACTGCTTTTTTCAAATTCACCATATACCTTTCAGCAGCAAAGCAAAGAAGAAGAGGCCCTAATTAAACTAAGAAAGGGAAAAGGCACAAGAACAACAAGTCAACCTATGCAAAGAGTTGGGGCACAATGCATTAACGTGCAAAACAAGAAAATAAGCTGTAAAAAAGAAAGAACAGACTGCCAGCACTTCAGAGCAACCTAAAGGAGGGAGGAGGAGTAGAAAGGTTGACACTCAAACTCCCTGAAGTTTACTGGTGCTTTTGTCATTTTTTTGGCTAAACTTTGAAAGGTTTTTTAAGAACAAACATGACAAACTCATTTTAATGCTACAAATAAAATCATTATGATTTTTGAGTATATGGTGAAATAGGTTTTCACATAGTGGATATATGGTGAATTTGTAAATCTCATAAAAGACAGTCTTGTGTCCGTTAACAAAACATGCATTGTGTAGTATTGTGTAAAAACTAAATGGTATTTGATGAGTTTGAAAACTTTCGGTGATATTTGGTAAATTATGTTAAAACTCAAGGGTATTTCATGAAAAAAAAAAAATCATTGTACACTCATCTTATTGTAAACGGGTGCACAGTACAATTTTTGGTTGAGCAACCCCCTCTTTTATTTGGAGGGCAACTTCATTGACCATTACTAGTTGTCTAGTTGATCCGAACCTTGATCTAACATTACAAAATACATGTATGGAATGATAATAAAAAAAAATGGAGATGGCAGGGTGGGCCATGAGCCTACCAACTCCTCCCAAAAGAAATCAGCAAACTAGTTGAAAATATTGTGTGCATATTCTGTAATTATCAATATAATAAGCATAGTACTCATAATAATAATATAAGTACGTAGTAGTTAAAAATGATGAATTGAATTTTCAATATTTATTTTTTCAAAATACGAAGTAATTTGAATATGTTGGTTCTAAATTGAAAGATTAGGAAGGTGTATTTTCAATATTGGTACACCCCGTATCGTTTGATTTGAAAAAGCTAAAAAGCTGGTTCCCCTTACCCATAGGCCATTTCAAAATTAACTAATTAAGTAGTCATTCTTAAATTAATCTGAAAAAAAAAAAAGAGTCTGAGAGGCACGTGCCGGAGTGGTACAGTAAAGGCATAAAGGGAGTTCAGGTCAGAAATCTGTGAGATCCAACGACCATATCTTCCCGTCAATAGCGGAGAAGGGTCTGATCCAACGGCTAAGATAGAATAAGAAATAATGTGCGTCAGATGTGCATCCAACGGTCCTTAATAAGTCCTAGTATTTCCAATTTCCGCATAGGAATATATTGATAATATAAATAGAATTATAGAAATAAACAAAGAAAAGGCTCCCAATCAATAGTTGAGGTTTGATTTCACAATTTTCATTTCAAAACCATCTCGCTTCTTTCTCCTTTTTTTTTTTTCTTCTTTCAAAAAATTATTCCAGAAATAGTTCGTTCGTCGCAGTAGGGTTGTTGGTATGTCGCCGGCCGCCGTGAGCAGCAGCAAAGCGTACGTCAAGCGAATCTCCAGATACCGGAAATAGGAGAGTCTCCCCCTCTCTCATAAATAGTAATTAAAATTGAATTTGTGTTTAAATTGGAGAAGAAAGATGGAAGGTGGTCAAGGGAAGCTGACTCGGACACAGTCATCTCTACTCCGGTCATCTCCAACCATTCGATCGTCGATTCAAAGTCTATCGTCGATTGCAGATATGTCGGAATCAGATGAACCAGAAAGAAAACTACACAAGTCGACATCAACATCATATAACCGGAACCCTAGTGGTATTAGTATTACTGGTATTACTAGTTCCAAAACAAATACTGCTCTCCTCACCTTTGCTTTTACCCTCTTACTCATCTTCATTTACCTTCAAACTGATCATATTACTACCTCTGAGAATCTATTGTTCGCCCTCATTTTCATCGCACTTGCCCTCTTTTACCTGGCTAAGAACCGGGATTTCCTTGACCGGTCCAAATCCGTCATTAGGAACTTGTATAGACACCACCACCACCATCACAGACACAGGAAAGGGTCCTCCGTGGAGTGGTACATCGGGGATGAATCTGGGGAGAGAGATAGCCTTGTTGATTTCAAAAACAAACAAAAGATGAGTACGGTCAAGGAAGGTGTTGAGCTTTACAGCAATGGTGATTTCTACGAAGGTGAATTCCACAAGGGTAAAAGTAATGGAAGCGGTGTTTACAATTACTTTGTGAATGGGAGGTATGAAGGAGATTGGGTAGATGGTAAGTATGATGGTTACGGAATAGAGAGTTGGGCGAGAGGGAGTAGGTATAGAGGTCAATACAGAGGTGGTTTGAGACATGGTTTTGGTGTTTATAGGTTTTATACAGGTGATACTTATGCTGGTGAGTGGTTTCATGGTCAATATCATGGTCTTGGCCTTCAGACTTGCTCTGATGCTAGCTGCTATCTTGGCCATTTCAAGTTTGGAGTTAAACATGGCCTTGGCTGTTACCATTTTAGGTAATTAATTCTCTATCCCTGTCTTTTTTTTCTTTCTTCATTCATTTATTGTATCATTGTCATGGATTTGTACTAGGTTTTTCTTGTTGAATCAGTCCCATCTACAGGGTTTGAAGGTGTCAATGCCTAAAGAAAATTCAACCTCTAATTGCCTTTAATTTTTAAATACTTTTATTTGAGTTGCAAGAGCGGTTTGCTTTTTGTGTCTGTGGACCATATAGGATGGATGTGTGTCATGATCAAAACAATACTGTGCCCCCCAGATCTGTTGGAGTATTGTTTACTGAAACTTTTTTTTTAATCATAATTTCTCTGCTTCTAATTGATTACATTTTGTTTAAATCAATGCCTTAGATGTTGTTCTTTCAGTATTCATACAAGTATCTTGATTGTGATGCCTTACTTCTTAGTTCATGGATAAACCTGAATTTTTGTCAAAGATATCTATCTGATTTTACTTGTAAAATCTTATTAAGAAGTTACACTCATCTTGTTTCCTGTTGTTTCAGAAATGGCGATAGATATGCAGGGGAATATTTTGGAGACAAAATTCACGGCTTTGGTGTCTACCACTTTTCCAATGGCCATTGTTACGAGGGCTCTTGGCATGAAGGCCGTAAGCAAGGCTTTGGGATGTACACCTTCCGGAATGGGGAATCCAAATGTGGTGAATGGGACAACGGTTCTCTCAAAAACCCCTTACCCTCACTAACAGATTCAGTCTTACGAGCTGTTCAGGTAAATCTTTGATCCGACCTCAGCCATTTTAGTACACGACAAGTTTACTAGAGCATAATTCATTATTCTGTGGCCTAAAGTTTTGTAATGGAATTATTGTTGTGTGTTACAGGCAGCTAGAAAAGCAGCTGAGAATGCAATTAACCTAAGGCGGGTGGATGAACAAGTGAACAAGGCAGTGATGGCTGCTAATCGAGCTGCCACTGCTGCTAGGGTAGCTGCTGTTAAAGCAGTTCAGAATAGAATGGATGGAAAATCTTATGATACATATGTGTAAAAATAGGCAGGCAAAAATTGCTTTGCCCTGAGAAAATGTAAATTTTTGCCAAAATTTTCTTAACTAATGGAAACAAAAAATGGCTGACCCTGGTAAGCACAAGCTAGCCGGAGGTTGAGATAAGATTTGAGGGGTGATTTTTTTTTTTTTTTTTTTTTTTTTTTTTTTTTTTTTTTGACCTACACTCTGTAACATGTACATAAATCTGAAAAATGTAGATTAAAGGAAACTGAATATATATCAGGGTTTAATTCTGTAATACCTGCCCAACCTCGTCTATCTCTGGAAGATGAATGGATAAGTATTACGGAGTACTCGCATGTTGTAATGTTGTATAGCTTACATTATTGACTCGATTATTATGCAGCAATTATGAGTTATGAGATTGCAGGTTTTATCTATTGTCAGCAAATACGCAAATCCACCTCTGCCTTATCTCTAATGTTGGAGCTTTGTCTCAGTTCTTGTGGTCGGATTCATTTTTTTAGTTATCTTTTTTCTATGGAATATATTTAATGTAGAGTATACTCCATATAAAGAAAGAAGGATATTTAATTTTCTTACTTCAATTATTAGATTTTTTTTATTTAATTATGAATGAGGTGGTGATTAGTTAGTTCTAAATACTGGTATTGCCTTCTTTTACGGGCCTACTGACCAACTTGCAGAAGCAATAGAGACTATTACTGTCTTCACCTTCTACATTTAGAATTTATGAGGAAATCAAATTATATGGGAAATTAAAATTTTAAATTTTCAAAGAAGGTGCAAATCTATGTTTAACCAAACAAGCCATACTCTGTATTATTTGCATTAAAAAAAAACCTAGCAAGGAGTACGCAGTTGCCTTTGTTTATTAAGTGGTAAATCTTTAAATACATCAACAAAATGCCTAATTAGTACGGATTTATCAATTCACATCTTATATCACTAATATCTTCAATCAAGCAAGGCAATACTAGACTATGTTTTTCAAGCATTTTACGTGAACAATGTAAAAATTTCAACGTTAAGATTAATGTATTTTTCACTTACTTTAACTTGTTATTAATGGACTATTTCAATCACTAATATCTATAATAACCAAGTTCATAAATCATCAAATCTAGTCAATATTAACAATGTCAATTCGTGTATTTGAGCCGAGTATTGTAGCATCGGGTCAGGTCAGGTGAGTCATGCTAGATCATTCATTATACACATACGAGTTGAAATTTATTCGGCTTACTTTTGGATTGGATTGGCCGAGTTGTTGACACCTCTAGTCAAGATAAAATAGGAGTATATGAACATTGTTGAATTTAAAGTGTTCCAAATAAAAAAAAAAGGAGCATACCCCAGCTTATCAAATGACATTTTCATAAATAAGTTGCATTAAAAATTGTGTTTTATGATTAAAAAAAATATATTTTTACTGTTTGTGGGCTACTATGACAAGTTAGACAAATTTTTAGAGTTAACGGTGTTAACTCACCGTTTGTTACTATTCATCTTCTTCCTCCCACCTTTTCTCAAATCTTCCACCAGCAGCACCACCATAGCCACCATCACATCGACCACCATCTGAAACTCATCATAGCCACCATCATCTGTCCGCCATTCGCCGATCAAACCCACAAAAGCCTTCCTCTTCGTCCCGTTGTTTTCCTCTTCGTCCCGTTGTTTTCCTCTTCTTCCCGTAGTCCTCCTCTTCTTCATCAATACTGGCTGCTTCACGGCGAAACAAAAAGACACCCTACTAGAAAAAAGTGTAAATTAAGGCCATATCAATCCCTAAGGGAAAGTCTTTCATTCGCGACGACATTTTGAACAGCGATAGGTGGTGGTGTTGTGGAGGAAAAGTGGTTTCTGGGTTTGGGACTTTGGGTTTCAGATTTCCACCATGAATTGAAGGTTGAAGGAGGAGAGAGAAAACAACAAAAGGTTACAGGAGAAGAGAGAAAACAATAGTTCACCAAAAGTTAGATATAATTTACATATACACCCCTTGATAAACAATTTTTATTTATCAAGGTTATAAACTTGTATTTTCTCTAAAAAAAAGTAGAGTAAGTAATATATTTCAATACAAAATGGATTAATGTACAAAATTAGTAATTTTTTTCCCGATAAATTGTCTGAAATCTTAACTACCTCCTCTCTGATCTGTTTCTTTTTATAAATGCAATATTATTTATTACACCATTGTCAATGTATTGTTTTAATCATTAACATCTTATATTACTTGTAAAACCTATAATTTTTTTTTATATAAATAGTGTATAACTCGAGACGAATCTAACATAATATCTCACATAATTATATAAATAGTTGTTATTAAAAGAAAACGGAGAAAATGTAACATAATTTAGGAAAAACGATGACAAGTTCGCAAAAAAAAAAAAAAAAAAAAAAAAGAAGAAGAAAACTAGATATCAATTGAAGCATGCATGAAAAGGAACCCCACCATGAAGCTAAGACTTCATCATGTGCTTGTTCGATAATAATGACAATAATAATACTATCCTAATCCATGAACCTAATACTATAATATACTTACGGCACATGGCTCCACATACCCTTTTGTTAGTTTAATTCGAGATATCGGCATCAAAGGTTGATCTGCTTCCAGTTTCTCCATGCTCTATGTTTTGATCTAACTCCTCTTCTAGTGTTTGTCATTTTTCGTTTTTACAAAGATTAGTTTTGTCTTTCCTTTTTTTCACAACAATAGTGGTTTTTCCTTTAAAATTAATTATACTTACTGTTTGGGTCCAATTTAGTCCAATTGGGCCTAGTCATTAATTGATCCAATTAAAAGCCCAAGGTCAAGGTTCAACTCTCCAATTGTGCTAAAGTCAAGATCAGTCAACAAGGCAAGTCAATTGGGCCAAGGCCCACTTCTCCCGTATATACAAAGGTATAAAAGCCATCAATATCACATTTGTACATACATTCACACAAAGCCTCAAGCAATTAACTCTCTTGCATAGCTCTCTCTCTCTACACATTGTACTAACTTTAGCATCGGAGGGACCTTCCTCGGCAACACCCCCGAGGCTAGTTTACGTGTGTTTGCTGTGCAGGAAACCCTCGGCCTAGCATCACTTGGACCGAGCCCAGTCTTCACCATTTCATAGGACCTTCGGCAAGGTCCCATTGTTTTTACCCGAAACAATTTGGCGCCGTCTGTGGGGAAGACTTTCAAAAAATCTTCAAGCCAATTTCAATCGTTCTACCTCAATCTTAGTTCCAATGGCTAAGAATCGCAAGAACAAAAGCAACGGTGCTTCTCCTCCGAGAAAACGCCGAAAATCACTAGGAGGGGGTCCCTTAGAGCGCCCCACTCCTAGTTCATCTCCTCCTCGGGATAGGAGCCCCTCCGCGGGACCCGACTTTCATGGGGAGCCTAGGGAGAGATTCACCGAATCTCCTATCATCCAGTCCAATCATCCACCGAGCCCGCCTCGGTCAAATGAGGACAGCCGGTCCACTCAAAGGACCCAATCTCATGCCCGGAGCCAATCCCGGAGCATTCACACCCATTCTCGCTCTCAGCCGAGGACACCCTTGACGGGGCCCAACTCGGAGGAGGTAGTGAGAGCTTTAGCGGTCCTCATGGAAGCCATTAAGGCCCAAAATATGCCGCCTCCACGCGACCGAACCTTTCCTCAAACCAGGAACCAGCGGAGGAACCTCGGCCAGGAGGGGGAGAAACCCTCCTCTTTCAAGGAGCTCGGCGAATGGGAGGAGGACACCTGGAGAACCGAGAGGGGGAGAAATAGGAACTCTCACTTCTTCAGGGAGCCTTCCACTCAGCTCGCTACGAGCAGAGCCCATAAAAGCAGCAGTTCTGCCTCTCGGCCAGAAACTGCTCGCCGAAGTGTTCACGATCGTCTCGGCGATAGGGAACGGAGCGTGCACAGCCGCCTCTCCTACCCTGTAGCCGAGGCCCAGACCTCCCAGCCGGGGACGAAAACCACTTCTACCTCTTTGAGAGGGCGGAGCGCGGTCCCTTCGACTGGGAATAAGGGCAAGGCCGTGATGCTGCCTTCCAGTTCTCCATTCGAACAGTGGATACTAGAATCCCATGTGCCGACGGTTAAAATCCCGTCGCACATTACTTATGATGGAACTTCGGATCCGAAGGACCATATTGCCTTATACGAGGCTCACATGCATCTCTGCCCCAGGTCCGAAGCGACTTGGTGCAAATATTTCCCAACCACTCTCAAGGGGGTCGCGCAAGCGTGGATCTCCAAGGGAGCTAAAGAAGGCTCAATCACTGGGTTGGACGATCTGTCCTCCAAGTTTAGGAGCAAGTTTTCTACGGCGAATCGCCGGGAGAAGACTACTGCAGAGCTTATGGGTCTGCAGCAATGCGAGGCTGAGAGCCTCAGAGACTATCTGACTCGCTTCAGCAACGAGTCATCCAGCATTTCTCAGCTGGACCAAGGGCTGACAGTTTTCGCCCTTCAGCACGGTCTCAGAACTGGACCGTTCTCCGACTTCATGGTCATGAATTCACCCAGGACCTTGGAGGAGGCGCTGAATGCTTCGGATAAGTTCATATGAGCTGAAGAGTGGAACAAAACAAAAGCCCAACCTCAATCTGGGGGAGGGAAACAAAAACAAACGCCCTCGTCTGAGGGCCAAGGCCAGAAGGCGAAGGGAAAGGCGAAAGCCTCGGAACAATCTTCGGCCAACGAGTCGAAGAAGGAAAAATCTGCTCCTTTCGCGGGCAGATATGAATCCTATACTCCGCTCTCTCTTCCGCGCGCTAAGATTTACAGCGTGACGAAGGAGGAGCAGAGTTACAGAAAGCCGAGACCACTCCCAGAGTGGTATCAGCGTAAGAATAAAAATCAGTGGTGTGAGTTCCATGAGTCACTGGGACACAACACTGAAGAGTGTATCCAGCTGAAGGACCAAATCGAGGATATGGTCCGGAAGGAATACTTGAAAAAATATATCGCGGATCACCGCGAGAAAAAAGAGGCCGAGAAGTCTGAAAAAGACTCTCGGCAAGAAATTGACTTCCCCCGAAAGAACAGCAAAACTGCGGAAGGAAAATTCCCTCCAATCCATGTTATCTCGGGAGGAGCATGCTCTCGGAGGGAGCACAAGCGTCACCTCAGGGCTCTGACTCACCAGGTGAACCATGCTGACATTCAGCCACCCCAGTCACCGGTGCCGAACATGACGTTCACAGCCGCTGACTGTCGGGGGGTGACGTACCCTCACGAGGACCCGTTGGTGATCATTGCCACGGTGGCCAACCACGACGTCAGCAAAGTTCTAATTGACGGTGGTAGCGGAGCAAATATTTTGTTCCGAAAGGCCTATAATCAAATCAAGCTGAAGCCCAAGCACCTCACGCCGGTATCCTACCCAATATCCGGATTCAACGGGGCTTCAACTTATCCTGATGGGAAGGTTCTGCTTCCTGTCACCATCGGCTGTGATGAAGCAGCTAGGAACGTCATGACTGGATTTTTGGTCATCGACGCGCCTTCAATGTACAACGTGATTTTGGGGAGACCCATAATTCACGAGATCCAAGGGGTTATCTCAACTTATCATCAGCTGATTATCTATGTTTCAGACGCCGGCTTCCCCGAAAGGATCCAGGGCAGCCAAAAGGAGGCCCGAAGGTACAACTACCTCAAGCCATCCACTAGTCGCCCAGACAACGACGATGAGGATGAGGAGGAGAAAGAAAAAGAAAGAGAGCCGAGCACAAAAAAGCCGAAAGGTCTAAGTGCTTCGGCCCAAGGTTCTGTGCCCAAAGAAAAAGGGTCAGAAAAAGAAAAGGCTAGCTCTTCATCTGAGCCGAAAGACTCAGAGAGCCAGCCGAAGAAGAAAAAGTCTGGGACGCCTGCTGACATAGACAGCAGGCCAGATTGTGAAGAGTCCAGCCCATCAACAATGGACCTGGACCAGCAGACTGAGACGGTCGAGTTGAACGAAGGAGATGCTGAGAAATGTGTAACAATCAGGATGGACCTTGATCCGAGCACCCGTTGTGAACTTATTCAACTCCTTCGGGACAACAGAGATGTGTTTGCTTTCTCGGCAGCCGATATGTCTGGGATAAGTCCAGACCTCATCTCCCATAAGCTTAACGTCGACCCAACGTGTCGGCCAGTTAAGCAAAATAAGCGGAATTACTCCGCAAATAAGAACCGAGACATCGCAGCCGAGGTCAAAAAATTGCTGGATGCAGGCTTCATCGAGCCTTGTCAGTATCCAGAATGGATGGCAAATGTGGTGATGGTTCAGAAGGCCAATGGTACCTGGAGAATGTGCGTTGACTTCACGGACCTAAATAAGGCTTGTTCGAAGGATTTCTATCCCTTGCCGAGGATCGATCAGCTAGTCGACTCGACGAGTGGCCATGCCTTGCTTAGTTTCATGGACGCATTCTCGGGGTATCATCAGATCTTCATGCACCCCGACGACCGAGCCAAGACGGCATTCGTCACGAACGCCGGGGTGTACAATTACAAAATGATGCCCTTTGGATTGAAAAATACGGGGGCAACTTATCAAAGGCTGGTGGATCAAGTTTTTGCCGATCAAAAAGGCCGAAACATGGAAGTTTACGTTGACGATTCATTCGTCAAAAGCAAAAAATCTGAAGACCATTTTAAGGACCTGGCTGAAACCTTCACCACCTTAAGAAAGCATCAAATGAAGCTGAATCCGAAGAAGTGTGTCTTCGGCGTGGAGTCAGGGAAATTCCTTGGGTTCATGGTCAGCAAGAGGGGGATTGATGCCAATCCCTCCAAAGTCAAAGCGGCGCTCGATCTTCCTGAGCCGAAAACAAAGAGGGACGTTCAGCGGCTCACCGGAAGAATGGCAGCCCTCTCGAGGTTCATTTCCAGAGCTTCGGACAAGGGGTTACCTTTCTTCAAAGCCCTAAAACTCCCAAAAACAAAAGAGCTCGTTTGGGAAGAAGAGCAAAAAGAAGCCTTCAAGCAGCTTCGGGAGCATCTGGCTTAACTCCCAACACTGGCTAGTCTAGTAGAGGGAGAAACTTTGTATCTGTACGTGGCTGTCAGTCCAGCCACCATCAGTGCAGTGCTACTGAGGGAAGAAAATAAAATTCAGCAACCGATCTACTTCGTCAGTCACACTTTGACGGACGCTGAGACTCGCTATCCTCTACTCGAGAAAGTTGCCTTTGCAGCAGTGGTAGCTGCTCGGAAGTTGAGGCCCTACTTTGATTGCCATCAGATAGTGGTCTTAACTGATCAGCCGCTGGAAAAAGTTCTCGGCAAAGTTGAAAAATCCGGTAGGCTGGCCAAGTGGGCTTTCGAGCTCACTGAATTCAGCGTCAGCTACCAGCCGAGAGCAGCCATTAAGGCTCAAGATCTAGCAGACTTCTTGGCCGAATGCTCGTACCAAGAGACGCTAGACGATGAAAACAAAATCTGGACCGTTTTTACGGATGGATCCTCCACCGTAAATGGTTCGGGGGCAGGGTTAGTGATAACCTCTCCCGAAGGCAAATCCTTCGAGTATGCACTCAAATTTTCTTTCAAGCTTCGAACAACAAAGCTGAATATGAGGCAGCAATTGCTGGCCTAGAAATGTGCATCTCTCTGGAAGCCGAGCATGTCTGTCTGAAGACAGACTCTCAGCTAGTTGCATATCAGATCGGTGGCAGCTACGAGGCCAAAGAGCCCTCCATGATAGCCTATCTTGCCAAGATCAAATCAGTTATTGCAAAGCTGAGAACTTTTGAAGCTGCAAATAAACAAATCCTCAATGCTTTGAAGAAAAGAGTTGAAGATCAAAAGTCCAAGTGGATAGAGGAACTTCCAGGAGCCCTCTGGTCACTTCGGACAACTGAAAAAGAGGCAACGGGCTATTCACCTTTTGAGCTGGTGTATGGTGCCGAAGCCGTTCTTCCAGTGGAAATCGGCTCTGAAAGTTTACGAGTGCACCACTTCTCGGCTGAGAATGAGCAACTTATGAAGGAATCCCTCGATTTCCTCGATGAAGTAAGAGACTCAGCCCGAGACAGAATGGCTGCTTATAAGCAGAGAATCAGCAAATTTTACAACCGAAGGGTCCATGCAAGGCCTCTCAAAATTAGAGACCTTGTCCTTCGGAATGCTGCTGCAGTTCAGAAAGGCCGAATCCATGGGAAACTCTCAGCTGCATGGGAGGGACCCTATGAAATTCATAATGAGCTTCAGCCAGGAACATACCGACTTCGACAGTTAGATGGAACTGAGCTGAAAAATCACTAGAATACTGATGTACTTAAGAAATATCATGTGTAAACCCTTCGAGGCAGAACAATCTTTGTAAGTACATTTTGAATTATTAATGAAAGGCCTCAAAGCCACCATCTCTATAAGTATTTGCAACTTTTTATTCTTTCAAGTTTTCTTTATTCTATTTACTCTTTAAGGGTTTTTATTCAGCCTCGTCTGAAACCTTCGCCTTCGGGTAACTAGGTTTCAGATTGCTGACAAACTCGTCTTTTTAAAGAACTCTGGTCTTTCAGCTGAAGTTAAACTTCAGTAAGACTTGTTCTCCAAAGACATGAGTCCATGGACAAGTCTGGGATATTGCCTTAACTGAGCCTTGTATCCCAGAAAGCCATTATCTGAAACATTGCCTTCAGTTGGCCTTGTGTTTCAGATATCCATTTTTAAAGATAGACAGAAACTCAAGGATAACAACAACTATTAGAAATTTTTTATTCAGCTTCGTCTGAAAGTTAAAGAAACCCAACTCAGTAATCCAAAGACTTGAGTCTTCAGATTACTGGGGGGGCAAGAAGCACTATCAGTGCAAGTTTATTTTCAGCAGAATTCTTCAAGCTGAAAGTTTTGTACTTAGCAAATTTTTGCGAAATTTCTCAAGTTCAGAAACAGTAAAGCATTCAGAATAAGGAAAATAAGACAAAGCAATTGAAGAAAAATGCATCATATAAAGTTCAAATGCTCAGAAAACGAGCTACAAAGTTCAAATGTTGTAAAGACATAATAAAGCATCGGCAGCCGCCCACAAGCGGAAAATTACAGCTGCCGGGGTACATACAAAAACAGATAAAGAAGTTTGTACATCAAGGCAAGCTGAAGCAAAAAACAAGGAAAAAAATATTCAGAAGCGGCAAGTCTAAAGTTGAGCGCGTGATGAACCGCAAGATTCTGAAGACGACTGCCCGAGTTCCTGTGCTTCAGCCCGAGGATCAGACTGATCAGCAATACTGGGGCCCATTGTGGCCTCAGTCCCAGCAGCAGATGAAGCAGGCTTCGCACCTTGCTGAGCCTCCCTCTCCCTTTGTTCAGCCTCTATCTCCCTTCTTTCAGCTTTTTCTTCGGCTTCTTCAGCCTCAAGGATTCCAGCTTCGATTGGAGTTGGAAACTGCATATGAGGGTCTTCGGGATCCTGGATCCATTCAGCATATCCAGCTTCGGCTCAGCATGTAGGCAGACTCTTCGGCACACTCTAACCCCGTTCTTGAAACCCATATCGTATTCTTCCTGGGTGTAGATACGGACCTTGAGTAGGGCCTCAGCATCAGCCAACTTCTTCTGTACCTCCTCCAAGTCCTTATTGGATCTGTTCAGCTCATCAGTAAGCTTGGAGGAGGAATCTCTCTGCTCGTTCAGCTCTTGCTGAACTTGGGATGCTTCAGTTTTTACTTGGGTCAGTTCATCACTTTAGACCCTCAGCTGATTCTCAACCTCTTGGAGCTTGGCTTTCTGAGATTCAACAGCAGTAGCAGCTTCTGAGAGTTGGACGTTTCGAGCTTGGAGCATTTCTTCAGCAGCCATTCTACTGGCTTCCAAAGCTTCTAGCTTCTGTTGCACCTCAGCCTGTGCAGCAGCTCCCTCTCTGATTCTGCTCTCAATGGCAGCCTTGAACTTGGAGATGTCCACTCCCATATGCTCCTGAAGGAATTTCTCCCCTTCTACCAGTGGGGGAAAAACCTCCTCCTCCATTGCAGTGCAGAAGGTTTGAAGGGCCTCAGCAGCTTTTTTCTCGTATTCCTCACCCTTCTGCTGCTTCTCTTCAGCTGCTGCTTGCTTCAGCTTAGCAAGCTTCAGCTCCTCATCTGCTACCTTCTTCTCATTCTCGGCAGCATCAACCCTATCTTGTAGGGAGTCTATCAGCTCTACATTGAGAGTCTGATTGTGCACAAACTGGAAACAGAGGCACAAGTCAGTAAAAAAAAAAACTGAGCTGAAGAGCTGAATTGAAAAAGAGATACAGGCAAGGAGGTTTACCTGCATCATCAGCAGTTGATTAGACCTTGCTGGGTCTGGAACTGATCTGCTGGATTCACCCATCCCAGCAGTGGCCTTCAGCGACCAGATCCTCGCCCTATCTACTTCGGTCAGGCCAGCAAAATCGCCGAAGTAAGCTGCAACACCTTCTCGATTCTGGCCCCATATGAGATCCCAGATGTGATCTGGAATTGGAATGCGGGGGGCCGAGAAACCCATCTCTCCAGACTGCAGCGTTTGGAATGAAGGAAAGGAGGATTCGGGAGCTTCCTGGGCCTTGGATGGCTCAGCTTCTTCTTCTTGAACTTCTTCCTCCTTCTTCTCAGCAGAGTCAATGATTATGACTTCTGCTTCTTCTTCAGGAGTGAGGACGAAAGCCTCAACCTCTCTTGCGATGTCGGCTGTGAAACCCTCAGCAACGGGCTTCACAACATCTTCAGCATTGTGCTCAGCAGCACTCTCTTGGACTTTCTCCTCTTGGACCCCTCCCTTGGCATCGGGAGTTTTCTGATCCACCTTCATCTCAGGAGGTGGTGAGGGGGTCTTCGGCGGAGACTGGGGTGGTGGCTGGGGAACCCTCGGCGATCCACCGCCTTCCTCAGGTTCCCGGATGTTGATGCCGACGGGCCCTGGCCTTGTCTGAAAATCGTAAGGGCCGATGATGGCCATCCTTCGTCTTCTTTTGAGAAGAGGCTGCTCGTCCATATCAGATTCTTCAGATTCCTCTAGTATTTGGTCTTCGGGAAGAACAGGGGCTTTCCCTTCTCTTTGTCTCTTGCTCTCTTCAGACTGCAACATACAGGGGGGACAGGAAGAACGTGAGTAAAAAAAAAAAAAAAGCTGAAAAGCTAAGTCTAACTCACCGAGGTCTTCAGCAAAGCCTCGTCTTCTTCCTCAGCTACCCTTGTCGCTGCTTCTTCCTCAGCAGCCCTGGAGGACCCTTCTCCCCCTTCACAAGCTTCAATAGCCCGTGCAACCTCCTCGGCCGTACGGGCAGCTTCGAGTTCCTCAGCCAACAGTTGAAGCCAAGGATCTCTCTTCTTCCACCAAGGCTTCTGCCTCTGATACAGAGCAACAGCCTCAATTTGGAGATGGGAGTGATCTAGATGGACTTTCCTGTGCTTCGGATCGGTGATAGAAGGGGCCCGATCGATTATGACTCGTTCTCGAGTAACGCCGAGACGGTTGTAGTCAATGCCGACGTTAGTCTCGTTTCGCTCTGAGTATAAGAAAAAAGGAGCAAAGATCAGTTCAGCAAAATAAAAGATGCTGGATTGGCTCAGCAGAAAAGTGTGAAACAAAAACAGAGAAAAATAAGTAATAAAGGCCTCGGCCCCAGCCGAAGAAACTTACCATCCCTAAACTTTCGGCTGAGGCTGACAGCTGCTAACATGTGCTCTTGGAAAATGTAATGGTTATCCGGTAGCCAAGTCTCCGGGATATACTTCATTCGGCCGCCAGCGCCCCCAAGGTTCAGCATTCTGACGAAGATATTTTGCTGATTAAGGTTCAGATCTGGGCCTCTATCTTCGAGAGGGCCCAGGCTTCCCATTTCAGGATCAGGCTCAACTAGATACCTGGGAGCGCTGAAGACATAAGGGTGGTTAGGATCTGTGGGCGCCCTAACCCAGATCCATTGACCTCTCCATTCCTTGTCTGAAGAGTCGTTCGGCCACATTGTTAAATACTGGGGCCGAGACTCAATTCGGTACCACCCAGGACCGTGATCTCCGTGCCCACTTTGAGTGTTTGGCACTAGCCGATGAAGCTTTTTGAAGCAGTGAAGGTTCGGCACATATCTGAAGAACTTGCAGACCCACAAATATGTCATCACCCTTCGGATGCTGACAGGAGTTAGCTGGCACAGGGAGACCCTGTAGTGGATCACCAAGTCTCGGACGAACACGTCCAAAGGAAACCTCAGCCCGTACTGAAGCTGTCTTGTGTACACCCCCACATACCCCGGGGGTGGACGATGGATTCTATCGGATGCTAGGGGCATTCTGCGCCAATATCCATCGGCTTCCATGATGCCGTAGTGCAGCTCAATCTGCTCGGCAAACCGATATGCATCAGCGTGGTTTACCCACCAAGAGTAGGGGCAGTTCTTTATCATGGCTGAGGCAACCTCAGCATCCTCCCACTCTTCAAATCCAGGGAGGACATCCCAAAGGTTGGCGGGGACTTCTTCGTCCCGCCAGAAACGCTCGGCCCCTCCGTTCCTACAGGAGGCGCCGATGAAATTGGGGTCGCCCTAATTCCTTCAGCAGGGTCAAGCCCTACTCTTTGTCCATTCCAAGTCCCAGTCCTGTTCCTAGGATCGGGAAATTGCCTTGCCCTTCTCGGAGCACGGGCCCTACCTCTAACTCCTCTCACCATTATTGAGTTTTGAAGAAAAAGTCGAAAAAAGGGGAAAGAGTTCGAATTCGAACAAAATTAAACTAAAATCAAAGGAAATTACCTTAATCTGAAGCGGAATTTGCCGATCTACAAGTTGGTAGTGACGAATTTCAGTTTCTAAGCTTAATGCTCGGGGAATTTGCGAAGTTTTGATGCGGGTTCTTGGGTTTTCTCGAGAGCTTTGGGTTCGTGTTTGTGAAGAAGTGAGGAGAGATAGTGCGCTTCTTTGATTTTATTTCCAGAAATGGGAATTCCAGGAGTCAGCGCCTTAATTTCTCTTAAATACCTCACTAAGTAACCGTTAAATACACGTCCCTATGATTAACCGCCCATTATCCGTCCAACTTCCACAAATTATCCATCCAGCCGCCGTTATTTCATTAACTGCGGTTTAAATTCAAATTTTTGGATTAATTAAATCATTTACTTCCCTCCTTTTTTCTGGTTAATTAAACCCGACCCGTCATCCTTCCAAATCGGGTCTGGGGGGCAAGTTGTTTGGGTCCAATTTAGTCCAATTGGGCCTAGTCATTAAATGATCCAATTAAAAGCCCAAGCCCAAGGTCAAGGTTCAACTCTCCAATTGTGCTAAAGTCAAGATCAGTCAACAAGGCAAGTCAATTGGGCCAAGGCCCACTTCTCCCGTATATACAAAGGTATAAAAGCCATCAATATCACATTTGTACATACATTCACACAAAGCCTCAAGCAATTAACTCTCTTGCATAGCTCTCTCTCTCTACACATTGTACTGACTTTAGCATCGGAGGGGCCTTCCTCGGCAACACCCCCGAGGCTAGTTTACGTGTGTTTGCTGTGCAGGAAACCCTCGGCCTAGCATCACTTGGACCGAGCCCAGTCTTCACCATTTCATAGGACCTTCGGCAAGGTCCCATTGTTTTTACCCGAAACACTTACAATTGAGTATCGTCACCTTTTACTTGTCTTTTCTAATTTATTACTTTCCACGATAAAACTTGTGACACATTTAGGATTTACTATTGAGCGTAGTTTGCCCTCAATGAGTGGCACCAAATAAGCTTCATAGCTACATTTTCCTCCCCAAGATCTCCCATCCCAAAATCCTTTAATCATTTTCTCTTAAAAAAAAAAAAAATCTCTTTAATCTTACATTCTCCTCACTATCACGTACTACTCATCATCCATTCTCACATGCATCATGGAAGACACCTCCAACAATTTCTTCAAACTCAACTTTGACGGTTTGATTCGCATCATTATGAATAAAAATGGAGCCCTCATCAAGACATGTACGTTATTCATTACATACTTACAACTCTTTTTAAGGGAGTCAACTAGCTCTTCAATTGACAATAATAACGTTGAAATTGAAGGTGATAACCTATTAGCCACCAACTCAATAAAAGGCTCCATAGTAAATCGAGCATACTATTGAAGACACTCATTCTCTCCTTAGTTTCACAATTGGAGATCCAGTACGTCTGTAAAGAGGCAAATTACGCAGGAAATTGGAACGCTAATGCAAGTCATTTAGTATATGATAATATGGATATATATAGATGTCTGTAATAACTTAACCTATTTACTATTCTCACTTCTAATACATTAAGAATTTCCCTCTCATAATGAGCAAGACTTCCTAATAATTATTTTCCCAAACTTTATAAAAAGTAATAAATAATAATAAAAAAAATGTGTACTGGCCTTTGGTATAATTTTTGTATTTGAGGCCTATAGTCAAACACTATTTTCAAAAAATACTCAATTTTTTTTTTACCCTTTATATCTTGATTCACAAATATTTCGTACTCCCTTCATCCCAAAATAATTAACACATTCAAATTTGTCTCACATACACACTACTTTGATCTTGGATATATACAATTAAATATTTAGTAGAAATTATAACGAAGTTGATTATATGAAACTTTGTATTGATGCCTATTAAGCACCATATTTTACGATAAGATTTATTTTTATACACTACTTAAAAAAACCGTGTATTGCCTTCAAGTTTACATAACCTATTACTTTCATGCCCGAAAAAGAAAAGAATCCGGGTTGCTTCTCAAGAACCCCATAACAACCCAGGTGGCTTTGTGGCTGAAACCATCTAGTTTGTTTTGAACCATACATGAATTTTAACATGATTCCCTTTTAAAGCTTGCACGAAACATACTATTGGACGGGCTTCTCCGTTCTCTTAGAATCGACTTACTCATGTGCAAGTCGTTCACGTGGAACCTTTTTCCTATTCGACCTTCAAAATTCAAAATCAACCAGGGTGGTAGCAGGGTTTGGCCGTTTAAGAATTGGCCAGGTACTATTCATGTGGCAGCTGTTTTTCATTGTTGGGCTTGGATGCATATAAAGATTACAGATACAAAGCCATATGCTGTGTTTCTCACTTTCTAGTGCATAGCTTCCCAGGCATGATCATTGGCAGCAACAAAATGTTACAATTTGTTGGTCAGTAGCCCGCACCCCTCGTGGACACAGTCAATGGCCCAAGCTCTCCTTAAAAAATAGACGACAGCAACAAAAAAATAACAAAGCCCAGATAAGCCTTCCTTAGTCCTTGACGTTTGCAAGTATGGCCCAATACATATAGCCCACAACATGCAAAAAGGAAAGGAATCAGAGATAATAATTTTTTTTTTTTTTTTTCGTTGGTAATAGAGGTCATCAAGTTGAGTCCAGTCCTGCCCGACCCGAACCTCTCACATAAAATTGCATAAAATTGATTTTTGACCTTTTCGGGCCGACCTGATAAATGGGCATATTTTAGTTGTTTTTTTGCGGGTACATGGTAGGGTAGGGCAGGGCAGGCAGTGTGAGAATGATTTTTTTATCCCCATTTCCACCTTACTCGTCAAACTGGGCTTCTTGCTTCCAAAGAAACCCTAACTAGGAGGCCTACTCAATGACATCCCTATTCTTCATAAGAAATTTATTGCAACTTATTTAAGACAAATTATGTTAAAATAAAATAAGTATATATTAGAAAAAATAGTTTTTAAAAAGTAATAAATTAAAGACTATATATTTTCACATAATTTTATACCTCATACTCCTCCGTCCCTTAATTAGTGGCCTGTATTTCATTTTTGGCTAGTCAAAATTAGTGGCCTATTTATATTTAAAGAGTATACTTTTTGACAATTTTGACAAATTACATTCTTTTTTATTAGTTGTCATTATTTTTCATTTATTTTTATGTACTTTGATACTTTCTCTCTTCCTATCTTCAATAATTACCAACTATTCTCTCCGTCCTATAATATAGTTATTGTTTGTGTTTTTTCATGGTATTTAAAAAATAGGAGGAAAAAGTCTCTACATTAATAAAAGTGAAAAGTACAATCATAGACAAAAGTTAGAGAGAGAAAGTGGAAAAAAAGTACAAAGCATGTTCAAAATTCAAAGGTAAATTAGGAAGTACAATGAATAAAGTTAAAAAAGTGGGGGTATAATGGACTTTACATACTATCTAAAAATAGAAACAGAAACAACATTTTGGATCTTCAAAATAGCCAAAATAGGAAAACAAGAATTATATTATGGGACGGAGGGAGTACTTTTTCTTTCTCTCTATCTCTCTCTAGCCCTACATGCATATTTATACTCCCAATCATTAATTTTAAGAAATCTACAACTTTCTTAATTCCCGTGAAAAAAAACCAAATAAACCATTAATTAAGGGACGGAGAGAGTACTTTCTTTTTATTAGTTTTAACTTTTAATATAATAATAATTAAGCCAACTAAAACTAAGTCATTAGTCTCGTTACTAGATAAAACGTTTGGCGGGATATTCAAGTATACAAAGAAGCTAATAAAATTTTACATTACTATAAAAATGATGCTCTATCTTTCAAAAAAAAAAAAAATGATGCTCCAAGATCACATGATGTGTCCTAATATGAACATTATAACACCATGCATGGGAATCAAGAATGGTACCAGGGCAAGTGCATCATGTGCATTCATCTTTAGCAAAGTTAACCGTGATGATGGGGCCATGATATCAACCAAAAACAGTAGGCCCCCACAAGCTAATGTGCACTTAATTGCAGATTTTGGACTCTTTATCCCTAATTAAGCAAGTGGGGGACCCATATTAAGCACCATACTAGTATTAGTAATATTCCGGACATCGCATCCAAAAGTTAAATGAAGCAGAACATCAAGCTCCTGCATATTTGAAGAGACCAAATGCAATGTAAATGGATAAAACAAGGCATGTAATTAAGGATGGTGCCCCATGCAGTCATCCCCTTGCATGCATATATAAAGGCAGTACATGTGCAACTTTGTTGTGAGCTAGGAGCGTTCGTTTCCTAATCAGTCATTCATACTTCATTCCTCTGTTCTTTTTAATTATAATATTTGGAAATTTGCATTTATTTAGTCATTTGATTACCTTGCATTATTAAAGGGTTGAAATAATATTTTGACAAAAGTGAAAGTTCAAAATGTTACAATTACAAGAAAACATAGGAAGTAGTTAAAAAATACAAAGTAAAACCCACAAGACTTAAAAGGTCATGAGATTCTCTATGACAATATGACTAATCTAGTTACTCCGTATTGATCTTGAAAAGTCAAAAACTTTCTAAGACTAATAAGTATAAGGAAAAATTGTCCGCAATAATCACACATTTGATGCATCCGTCTAAAATAACCACCTTTAGATTATTTTTAAATAATTCCACCTTTGATGTCAATTTGCTCATAATGGTCTCCAGTGACTGGTTACCTATTAAATAGGTATTTTTTTTTATTATTAAAAGTACACGTGTCATTGTATAATTTGTCTAAAAATATAAATTAAAAAAATGAATTCAATGAAAAAAAATCCGGCAGCCACCCACTCCCTAAGCCCCTGCCACCGCAATAAGCGTCAAATAGGATCCATCCACCGTGAGATCGGAGCTCGTGACGCAAGATATGTCGTCGTCGTTACTGTCGGTGGTCTAGGAGACAGAAATCAAGGCAGGGAATGGTGAGGGAGGGCGAAATCAAGGAGAGGGAAGGGGAAGAGGCCGGAATCGGGGAGGGAGAAGTGGAGGGAGGCCGAAATCGGGGCAGGGAAGTGGAGGAGGCCGAAGTCGGAACTGGAGAACGATAGAGGTGCCGAAATCGGAACGACGCTTTCCAAAATCGAGGGTGGAGGGTGGTTATTGCTCTCCGGTGTTGGTGTGTTGGTGGTGTGCGTCCAATTATTCGGAGGGTCAGGGGTGTTCGTGGTGTGCGCCAAATTATTTGGTTCAGGCTGGTCCACAGTGTGGCCATACTTTGACGGCGGCTCCTTCCACGGTTGGCGTGCGGGATAGGAGACTCTGGCAGGTGGGCCGGCGGGAACGGGCAGCTGGGAGGATGGTTTTGGCTGGTGGGGGCTTTTTCAAAATAATTAATTATTTTTTTCTATTAAAAAAAAAAAAACTTTTGTTAATTTTTATTTTTTATTTTTTTAACCAATAGCAAGCCAACATGTGTTAGGTGACTTGTTTTAACAGGTTAGTTGACCGGTTAAGACCATTCAGAGCAGATTGGCTATAAAGGTCAGATTTTTAAAAAAGAACCCAAAGGTGAGATTATTTTGGGCGGACATTCCAAAGATGGGATTATTCCGGAAAATTTTTCCAAAGAATAATACAAGTACAGAAAACGGACTCTATTTCCTAAAAATTTGACACCCGATGTCAAATACTTAAATTATGTGAGGGATGCATCCCGAGTTCTTAAAAAATGTTTGGAACCGAGTTCAAATAGCCACTAATCATTCAAGTAAAGGTATAGGATATGATGGTGTTGGGTCAATAATGGAAAATGCTAGAACTGGTTAAATTGATCATTTAAAGACAAATTAGATGTTATGTTGCCAATAATCACTCATACAAACCTCTTATACTAAGGGATTATCTGTGGTTGTGTCTTTAGTGTTGTTTTGTTTGATAAATTGCGTAATAATTTCCCATTAAAAAAAAAAAAAAAAAAAAAAAAAAAAAAAAAAAAAAAAAAATCAAGGAATGTAATTTTCTTCTTTAATTATGATTGGAAGCATTCTATATACTAGCCAATAAGTACGCGTAAAATTTGCATATCCTGCTATGCTATTCCTTCCCAGTTAGTCAAATAGCTATGCTGAGTATGTTCTGGGAACTTTCCCTATACAAAAATAAATAAAAAATTGCGTAATAACATTATTTCGTCTATCAACCTTTGAACCTCTCACGAAACATCCTTCCTCCAACAAACAAACAAAAAAACCCCACTATTTTCATACTAGTTACGAGTACTTCACCAAGTTACTACTCCATAGTATATACCAAGTACTTGATTTAACACTCCCACTGTCCTTTCATCCATTAAGTGAAGATCTCGCTGGTATATAAAGAGGAAGCATAATGACATGTACATGGTTGAGGAAGAAATGATTTTGGAATAAAATGCACACATTATTAGAATCATCATCGACAAGCCATAATTCCCTTCAAATGGATTCTCGAGAAAAAAAAAAAAAAAAAAAAAAAATAGAGGATCGGAGTATGTATAATGAATACTTGCATAAACATTACAGCCAAGTTAATTCAATGCTCTTACAAATACAAATAATGAAACTATTTGCGAAACTTTGCAAATTACAATTCAAGTATATATACGAGGCTGAAAAAAATGCCAGACCTCAAATGTAAACATATATATGTATATAAGTATATTTTAACCCCCTCTTCTCTAGCCTAGTTGTATACGCATACGCTATAATCGAAGGAGTACTAGCTACTCCGTAAACGAATACAGTACATAGATTAGCATATGTTGTGTGTATGTAAAATGTAATTGTTAGTGGTGTCCTCAAGTTGGCCCTTGGTGCGAGAACTAGTGAAGTAGTGATTGAAATGAATTGGAAGATAGGGAAAAAAGAATAATGATGAAAAATAGAATGGATTGATCAGCGGAAGCTCCACAAGGGAATGTCTCCATCATCGTATAGCTGCTCGAAATCCATCATGTTCATGGATGGGGGATTGAAGAACATAGAGTTCATCATCACAGGATCCAAGTGTTTAGGAGATAGATCAAACCATGGGTAGTCATTATTCATCATAACCATGGATGAGGCAGCATTATTGATGTCATCAAAAGTTGGATGATAGGGATCATCTGCAAGAGAGATGATATCATCAATGAGTTGGTCTGAGGGTGGCGGCGAGGATGACTGAGAAGGGGAGGATGTCATTGATGAATGAGAAGATGATGTTGATGGGTGAGCTTGAGTAGCATGTTCATCCGTAGTAGTAGTGGTGGTGGTGGTGGTGGTGGTAGTAGTAGTCGCAGCAGCAGCAGCGGCTACTCTTTGGATGGACTTAGGGGACATGACAGTGGCAACAGCAGCAGTTGTAGCAGGAATAAGAGGGGACGTAGTGGAATAAGCAGAGTGAGGGAAGTTGAGGTTAGCAGAGGAGCCCTTAAGGCATAAGAGTGCAGCATCATAAGCTCTAGCAGCAGCCTCAGGGGTTGAATAGGAGCCAAGCCAGATTCTAGTCTTCTGGTTTGGAGCTCGAATCTCAGATACCCATGAACCCCAACTCCTCATTCTAACTCCTTTGTACTTCTTCTTCAACGATGAAGATGACGATGACAATGATGGTTGTGATTTTGGAGATAAAGATGACATTGCCTTGGATGCTTCAGATTGGGTCTTCACCTCTGACTTCACCATTACTCAACGACGTTTGATGATGATGATTTTTTTTCCCCCGTTTTTAAGTATTTTGCAGTTGATCTCTCGATCTTAATATTGATTTTGCAAAAATGGAGCGAGGAATTGAAGCTGGCTAAGAATGGAAGATTATATTGGGAGGGAGATTAGAAATGGGGATTTAGAGTCATATATATATATAGTCCCTAGTAGATCTCTCAAGTCAAGCAAAGAAGGTTGAGGAAATGGGTGACAGATCACAGATATTACTTCCTTTGTTATTTTAATGAATGAATAAATAAATACGTAAAAATAACTCCAAGGTGTGTAGTGTAGATTCATATGGGAAAAAGAAAGGGAAAAAAAGGCATATAGACATAGAGTAGGTAGTATCAAATGTCTTTGTCTCCCTCCCCTCTCTTTCTTCTTTTTAATTATCAGTAACCTTTCCCACAAAATAGCCCATGAACTGTCATTTACTACTATTATGTTGTGGTGAAAATGGAATAAAAAAGACAGCCATATATCGTAATGAAACAGTTCTCTCACAAATAATACCCAAAGTTGCTTCTCTAATATCAGAAGTACTCCATATTAAGTTACCAACTAATAAAGCTTTTATCTAAGAGATAACTGATTAGTGATTTTTAAAAAATATAAATTAATAAAAATAAAAAGTGGCAATGTGTTATACAGTAGGTTTTTGCTTGTAGTATTGCAAGAAAATGACAAAAATGCCGACACATACAAGTGACTAATCGAATAATTAGCAATTTCTAATTTACCATGAAGTATGAGTAATGCGTACTTATTTATTAATTAATTGAGTATTTAAAGAAGAAAAGAAATTGTATTATAGTTTATAGTAAATGAGATGCCTTTTTTTTGGTCTTAGGGTTAGGGCTGTAGATGAAGTTAACAGATACGGAGTACAGTCGTATTATGCAATTAGCAATGCAGAAGTTGCTTGGAAAAAATGATTTTGAAGCATTTCCCAAACCCCAAATCAGAATATGACTTTGATTAAAGCAAAAGCCAGTTGCAGCTGGATTTTCTCTGCACTATGCACCGGTTTTACTAGCTTGTTTATTATGTACACACGGTAAACCCTAGTATGTTTTTTACCCTCCATTCAAAGATATTATCTTCAGTTTTTTAATTCACACAATATTATTTTTAACATTAATATATGCCCTTGACCATCTCTCATCTTTTATATTCAAGGAAATAAATACATTATGTGAAATCTTGATAGATCCACGTCACAATATTTCCTACATACTACTCCCTCCGTCATTTTTTAGTCTTTACTATTTTTTTCTCACAGGAAGATTTCAAATGCGCAGTTTAAAGACTAATAAAATAAGAAAAGGAGTAGTGTATGCTTTGTAAAAACTTTTTTATTATTACTTGCATTACTTACGTTCAGTAAAGCTATAGAAAGCTAAGTGAATCTCTTTTATGTCGACTCAATTTATGTTACAGAGTAGTTTATACTCCTATGGTAACTATTATGAACCATTAAAGGAAAATGATCTTTGCTTTATTTTTTAAATACTTATAATGTTTTCACTCATTTTATATGTTCTTTACTTTATATCATATTTAAACTTATGTAACTAGCCCATCATCACACATATTTAACTGTGATGTAACATTTCACAAACAAACGAAACAGAATTTATTTTTAAAAAATATACTGGTTTTGCAGCATAGTCCACTTCTCCATTATGATTTTAACAATGACTTGCTTTGGTAGTTAGGTCACTTTGATGTAGGAGTGTTTGAAATGTGCAATTACGGAGTAAAACAAAATAAATGAGCAACTTAATTATCACTCACTCGTCCTTATCTTAATAATGTTATGTAAATGCAAGTGTAGAAAATAAGCCGTAGAAAGGAAATGGAATGATTGAGATGCCACATGGAGGCATTGCTATATTAATCAAAAACTAATACGGAGTACTACTAAGTAGATGGGAACAAATCTTTGTATAGGATGGGATAGGATACAATATTATAAATATTTGGAGGCATAGGATTCTTTCCAAGCAGGTTCTTGGATTTGCAGGATGCAAAAAATGGAGAGTAAATAGATGAGACATGAGTCTAAACGCGCAAAACACAAACAGTAGGAGAGTGGATACTTACTACGGAGTATAGAAAAAGAGCAACACCAGCTGTTGCTAATCTGTCTCTTAAAAACCGCGTACTTGTTAGTGATGAGAGAGAGGTACGTAACACTTTAGAAACATAAGTACGGATTTTGATTAAAAAAATACAAGTGAAAGAATATCAAACTGCTGACGCGAGGCTCGCATGATTTGACTTTAAGGTATCTTCTCACTCTTCAATCAGTGTTACCTAAATTGAGCTGTTTTTGGATGTGATTTTCAATGGTACGGCTTCATGGTACCTTGTGTCTTTAATTGTTGAACCCAGCCCCTGCCCCAGGTACCAACACTACCTCACTATTAAATGAGACTTGTCTTATTCCCTCCGTATTTTTTTTAAGTGTTACAATTTGACTGGTACATAATTTTAGGTAATTTAATTGATTTAAATAAAAAAAGAGATTAGTAGGATAGTTGGAGTATTAAAAAATTGTAAAAGAAAGATAGTAGAGTTAATAGTTTATTGAAAAGTAATGAATGTGAGAGGAAAGATGTAATAAAAAAAAGTAGTTGTGGGTTTGGATGGAGACTATGGCCTTATTTGCCAATTGGCTGTTGGCTGTTGACTGGTTTGATTGGCTAGTTTGACTGGCTGTTTATATTGGCTTTTTTATTGGCTGTTTGACTTTTTATTAGTCTAAAAACATGTTTGGTAAAATTGGTTGTTGGATGTTATTAGTAATTTAAGTAGTTAAAAGCTAAGTAGCTTTTTCATTTTAGCTTAAAAGAAGTTGGCTGAAAAAGTCATTTACCAAATACAAATTTTGGATGTTTGACCAAATGAAAAAGCCAAAAGCCAATGAAAAGCCATTTACCAAACAAGCCCTATAAGAGGAGAGATATATGATATTTTAGCTTTTTGCCAAAAAAAAAGTGTAACACTTATTAAAAAACGGCCGAATTTAATAAGTATAACACTTATTAAAACCAGAAGAAGTACCACCATTTTTCTAAAATGCAAATGCCGCATCCACGCCACTTTAACGTTAGGCTTCACCAATTGTTTCGAAATATTAAAAGATTTTATTGAAACAAAATTATTCACTTTAAGCATTTTTGATATTTCAAAACTCATGTTGAATTTTCTTAAATCTGTCTTAATTTTTCAGTTTTTAAATGAAAAATTTGTAAATAACCACCAATAAATAACCATTATTTGAAAAAATCACTTTTTTTTTAAGTTTTTGTTTTTGTTTTTTGTTTTTTGTTTTTTTTTTTTTTTTTTTGGTATTTAACACTATAAAAAAGGTAAAAAAAATATAACAATTCAAACCACCATAAAAAGAATTTTTTTTGTATATTCTATATTCTTTCAACGCGTTTTCAACGTGGTCAGAGTTACTTATTCAGGGTTACTCACTCGGTCAGGGGTTACTCAGAGGTTATTCGGTTGGTCATGGGTCACCCTTGAATAAGAAACCTTTGCTGCACGGTATGGCCAACCACATGTGAAATTTGTGATATTCTTTAGGTTAGCATTGGTCATTATACGGCCTTGTGTTTTGAGAATTGTGTAGGACTATCTTATTATTATAAAACCACTTTTGATAATAAGGTGATCTTATAATGATAAGACGATCTTCTGTATAGCAAAACTGAATCATGGATTTAAATTTTGACTGAGTTATTATTCACTAGAATAGCGCAAATGAATTGGTTTAAAATTTTGATAAACAACTCTGATCAATGTTGATTAATGATTATACATACAAATTAAAATAACCTCGAATTAAAACATATCCAATATAACACCCTATGCTTTCCCAACGAGTCATATTAAGTTTGGAACTTGTAAAGTTTACGTGAATACTAATACTCCGTGCTATTGTCACAAGACAAAGGCCGTGTTTGGGGAGAGCTAAAAGTTGATTGTGTTAATTGATTTTAACTAGCTGATTGTGTTAACTGATTTGACTAACTTATTTTATTAGCTTATAATAAAAAAAGTGTTTGGTAAATAGCTGATTGTTTAAAGTTGATTGATTATGTGGAATAACCAATAAACTAATTGTGGGGTAGGTAATTCATATAGGATTTTTTATTAAATAGGAGTATAAGTGTCATTTCACCATAAGAATTGAATAGGCTAATTGAAAAAACTCTTAAATGGAGCTTTTTGAAAAAGAGCTTATTTAGTGGAAGACAAACTTTTAAATAAATCAGATATACAATAAATAAAAGTTACCCTGACATAAATAAAAGTTACGAAGTATTTATGCTTTATTGATAAAAGTTACCCAAAAAATTGTAAAAGTGACCCCTGATGTACAGTAAATTACTGTACACTAGATATTTACAAAAGTTATTCTTAGTGGAATAAGCTCTTCAAATAAGCTTCCCACCAAACACTTTGAATTAGCTTATTTAATAGTTTATTAGCTTATTTTGCTCAAATAAACTAGTTACCAAACACAACCAAATTATTACAAGACGCATTTGGATTCATGCAGCTATTACATCCTAGTTAGAAGAGACCAGGTCCAAATCTTTCAATATCGGTAGTATATACCAGGTCCAAATCTTATACATTAGTACAGTATTCCGTAGTACGTTAATGTAGTGACAATGACTGATACTCCCTTCGTTTTTAAATACTTGCTCCACTTTCTTTTTTCAGCCGTTTTTAAATACTTGCTTCATTTCCTTATTTGAAAATCTTTTACAATATTTAATTCATTTCTCTCACTTAGTAGACCCAACATAAATCATATTTTATTAATTTTATATTCTCTCTCCTCCTATTCTCCCAACTACTTTTGCTTTTTACAATTTTTTATTCTTCCACCTACCCAACTACCTCTATAATTTATCACTTCCTCCAATTTCTCCTAAAACTCCGCGCATGGAGAAATGGAGCAAGTATTTAAAAACGGGGGGAGTATTATATAAAGGTTGCATATGTTATTTGAGATAGTTGCCAAGTCAAGAAGCCAGCCAATGGTTGGGCCCATTGTTTGATCTGAAGGTTGTAGATCAGATAGCAGAAAGGGACTAAAGAAATAAAATCCCCATTTCTGAGAAACAAGGTTTTCTTGTCAGAAGAAAAGAATGGGAGAGAAGTTAAGGGGGTCGGATTATTAGTTGTCAATGGAATTAAATTAAATGGAGTAATGAAGGAAATCCCCAATTCCCCAATTTATGAGAACCGGATACTTCTAGGAAAAAGAGTACAAAAAAGTGAAAAAACCATTATCCAGAGGTATGGCTTAGGGAAGGCTTATCACATATTCAACCAAAGTTGACTTCAAAGGTATGGCTTTGAGATTTCTTTAAATTTTTTGGGATGGATGATTTTGTAATTATTGATGCCCAATTTGCTACTAGTAGCAGTTTTGAATTTTACCATAGAAGAAATGAAAATACCATTACATCTTTGTTTATAAGTCAAACAAGGGTGCCTCAACAATAGCAGCATCGACTTATAGGCAAATTAAACTATTTTGTCACATTGCAGATGCTCCCAACTGTAATAGATCCACCCACCCGGCTTCCCAGTCTCGAAGGCTTACCTTTGAAAGAAAGAATAGAAGATCCACACACCCGGCTTCCCAGTCTTTCCCATCATGTCGACTTAGTAATCTAATGCCCAATAATATGTACTACATTCTTATTATTATTCCGCATTATATTTCCAAATGCAACTACAACTCTAAAACAAACACGAAGAATTGGGATTTGCAATGTCTAAATTGCAAGACAAGGAATCAGTGACTGAAGAGTCTCTGAGGAAACACATAAAATACCCACTGATATAAGTCAAAAATGAAATTGCAATCTACGCAAGTAAACCAGAGTGCAAAGGTACCTTTCATGGTCAGCATCCAATTAAAATTTTCCATCAGCCCATGAATTAAGCATTGAAGGACCTGAAGTTTGTATCAGGTGCCAAGAAAGCTCCTACAAATCAACAATCACAGGGAAAAAAACAATGTAATTTCACTGGTATATGTGATAAGTTCAACCAATTAATATCGGAAAAATATGGAAAATAAAGTTCTGATGTCAAACATTCATTAACTGAACCAACCAGGTACAAAAATGTCCAAACTCACTTTAACTGTTAACATTCTTCACTACAAGAGCTGCTGAGTTTTTACTGGGAGTTTTCTGGTTCTTTGCTCCTTTTCTTTTGCCCTGTTTAGCCTCAAACAATAATTCCAAGGATGTAGCAGACACTATCTCATTTCACTTTGCATACCAAGCACTTCCATACACCTAACTCCTTAGGATATATCCTCAATCTCATAAAATATATAATGTATGAAACCACCATGCTATGAAGCATTCAGACACAAGAACCGTCATGTGCTAGCAGGCCGGTAAAAGGAACAAATAGTAGCAATAATCTACAGATCTAACCCAAGGCCGACATATTGAGCATACTATAAGAAAAACCTGTAAATATATGTACAATTACTACAATCTTTAGCCTCAATACGCATTAAAATATGAGGCAAAATGACACAAGAATCTCAATACAACATCAAGCTAACAAAAATATACATGTAATTGTTTTAAAAAAAGGAAACGGTATAATATCATAACAAATGAAACAAGTTGGGAAGGGCAATTACAATGCCATGCTGCATGCTGACAAAATCCCATGTCTAGCTCAGGATTCCAATCGAGACAGGGATTAGATGTATTTGTCTTATTCCTCAATTCCCTTGAATGAACTAAAACGATTTATAATGGATTCATACACCTTAATTCCGCTTAAATATACAGCATCTTGCAGGAACTGAAAAGAAAATACCACAATTAGATAATGATGTCACAACATGTGTGTGTGTGTGTGTGTGTGTGTGTGTGTGTGTGTGTGTGTGTCAGTGTGTGTGTGTGTGTGTGTGTAGGATGAGACTTAGGATGAATAATTAGATTTTATCAGACCTCATTATGATCATGAAGCAAAATTGGAGTATTTTTCATTGGGGAAAAGCCCAAAGTGGGAATCCCCCTCTGTCTCATAAATCTAGCATCAGTTGTAGAAGCTAAGATTTCAGGCTTCCCGAGTTTTCCTCCTGTGCCTGTAATAGCTTGCACAAAAAGAGACCACCATGGGTTGGTATCATCAGTTGACGTTACCAAGGGGTGACCCCAGAAGTCTCTATTTGGTCCTTTTTCAACAATCTATATGAAATCAAGAAATTAATTTCAGCAAGTAATTACAGGACAAATAAAAAGGAGAAACTAAACAAATTAGCTCATGAAATGGCACAGTAAGAGCACTATAATCCATGCATATGAATTTAAGTAGCAGAGAGAACAAAATATCCACAGAATCCAGTTTCATACTCTCAAGCTTCCACAAAGATCACCACTACATAAACAATTGAGATGGCTTTTCCCACTTCTGTCTTCATCCCGAAAAAATAAAAAATGTAAATCATTACTAAAATGCTACATGAGCCTAAAAGCGCCTGCCTAAGTCTTAACAAGCAGAATGCCAAAAATGAGGACATCAACATCGTGTATTTTAAATCCTTACCAAGTATACCAACCATAAAATTGTACTTGCAACTTTGCAAGTAGTTTGCAAGAGGCCTTGGGTTATACTCTTAACACAAGCTTCATTTGCCAATTCTTTGACATCACCTCAGCTAGCTACCTGGGGATATATTCAGTCATTTTTAGCCCCGCAATTACATTACTTTTTGGACTCTGGAGGATACCTTTTGATATGAGACGTGAATTTTTGAGAGCCTTTAATCTAAAGCATGCACATGGCAATTGATACAAAGAAACTTACAATACTATTTTATTCCTATAGTCCACAAAATTAAGTGTTAATTTGCCATGTCCTGGCATATCAAATTATCATGTATTGTAATATGAACACAGAAATCCCTTTAGAGACCCTAAAGAACTAGGCATTCACCTACAAGTTTCCTTTTAGTATGCTCTTGCAAAGAGAATTAATCTTCGCTCTATAGTCTCCCACAGTCCCACAGGCTACTAGTACCGTAAATGGGTATGATCTCTAAAATGGGATTCTGATAGCAGGTAAACATCAGATGGTATTAGTTCTGTATAGCAAACGCATACAGCAGCATGTTCTGTTGAGAATTTCTATTGATCTGAAGGGCTCTCTGAAATTAATTGAATGTCTTCATCAAGGGTCTCAAGAAAGTACAAAAAGGAATACCTACAACAGACTCTCAATCCAATTCCATCTCTCATGCAAAAAGCTACTCTACATAATTTATTGATAGTTTAGACAAGGGTGATCATCCTAGATGGGAAGATTGTCCAAGGTTCTAAGGGTGGAATCTATAATCAAATGGATGGAGATGTAGCTCATAAGATTTACGCACATTGATTGAAGTGGAAGCGTGCTACGGAGATTTCATGTGATCCTAGCATGCCTCATAGATTGAAGGATAAATTCTAGTGAACAGCAATTTGGCCTAAAATGCTATATGGTACAGAATGTTGGTTGTGAAGCATTGTCACATACATAAGATGAATGTGGCGGAGATGCGTTATTGCAACAGAAAGTATCAGTTAAGGAATGAAAAATTAGGAAAAAAAGTAGGGGTCACATCTATTGAATACAAAATGATGGAGAATCGCCTAAGGCGGTTTGGCCATGTAAAAAGGAGAACAACCAAGGCTTTGGTAAGGAGGCTTGAACTATGGCAAAGTGTTTGGATCACAGGGGTATGAGAAAACTTCAAATAGGGTGACTGGTTGTGATATGAGTGCTTTATGGCAAGACGTTTCATGATATGATATTAGATATACACTTTTTGTTTATTTTATTTTAGTATTTACTTTTATTATTTACTCAGCTCATGTTTGCAAACATTACTTGATTCCTTTGCAAATGTTTTCTCAAACCTTTATGTTCTACTCACATGTTGCTCCTCACCTTTTTATCCCTTTACTACTCTTTTAGTTGATTAACAATGGAAGATGGCATTTCTGTAACTAATAAACCTCTATCTCTTATTTATAAACACAAGTCTCTTAAATTTTTGAGAAGAAAAATTAAAAGACAGTATCACGGTAGTATTTTGATAAATTCTGCAATTTTTTTTTATAATACAACTAATGGTGCTACTTCACACCCTCCTACTAAAAGCCCTTTTGAAAGTAAGGAAGAAGGGTCATAAAAGAAAATTAATCAATCCAAAGCAACTAAGGGAAATAGTTGAAACATCAATGGAAGATGCATTGATTGCAAAGAGAGGAAATTCTTAAGAGAAGCTTAAACTTCATGAAAATTAGATTGATGATCCTGACATAAGAGTAATATATTTATGTATGAGTTTTTGGTTAACGTAAAGTGAAAACAGAAACAAACTAAAAACTGAAATCAGTTTCCAATTCTTAGGAAAAAAAATAAAATTGAGAAACTGACAATATTTCCAAACACAACCTAAGTCATAAAATCATATTTCAAAACAACAAATTAAAAGGTACCCTGCACGAACCATAGACCCATGTATGTGGCTAGCTTTTACTAAAAAAGATAAAAACACCATATTGTTGAATAAGATTATAAGAATGAATACAAGCGCGGTGTTTCCTCTCATTTCAACGGATATGTTACTTTTCCACATACACAAAAGGATCTTAAAAGAATTAAAGAAAAGAAAAGAAAATTTTGGGGTGGGGGGAGGGGGAGGGGGGGGGGGTTGGGGGGGGGCAAAGAAATGAGCTTTGGGGCAATGTATTCGGCTGGCTAGTGTGGTTTTTAAGCCCCCTCCCCCAAACAAATAATAAATATAAATTGAGATTTTCCACTGATATCTATGAGCATCCATTTAAGACTCATAGTCATGGACAAGGACAAGCAATCTTTGCATCTTATGCCATTTACTACATGTACAAGTTGTAATACAAGTATTCTCTAAATTCCTAAGACATTTAAAGTGTCCCTTAGAAAGTTCCATGATCACATATTATAGCATGTGAAATGTGAAAAGTCTTGGCCAAAGAAAAATTAAGTTACTGGGTCCCCTATGTTTCACATGACTAACTCAAGAAAAAAAAGATAAACAAGGCAGCCACGTAACATTAGGCATCAAACTTTCTCCGATAGACCAAAAAGCGCCTTTAAGTTAAGCCAGCAGCCTTAATTTACTCTTTACAGCAATAGACCTTGGATTTTAAGAGCATGTGATCTAAATCTCGTGGCCACCAAGTTCAAGAATTTTTTTCCCCTTTTTCATTCAAGATGATCCACTAATCACCAATAGGGTCATGGAAACATAATCTATAGCTTTTAAAATAAGATTTTTGAGATATTTTGAGATGATTTGTAACCCAAATGATCAATGTTAAATCCATTTCCCTACAATTTGTTCAAAAGGGATGTGTTAATCATAGCAAATGACCTTAATCATGTTTAATGTCTGATCTTATTGGATATTAAGAGGTAAATCAAGTACAGTCAACCAATTTGTGTAATGACATTTCTATAAAAAAGATAATTAAGAACCAAAAAAACAACAAAATCCTTAACTCTAAAGCGTAGGAGCTGAAGTTCTAATGAGAAACCTAAGAGATAGTGACTGAAGAAAATTTTCTAGGAGTTTTAACTCAAGAGTAACTAGCTCTTCTTTCCCTAGCAGTGAAACATGTTGAAAGCTACACATCAGCATAATAGCAGTCAACTCTTTTCCTTTAAGAAGTAGGATACGTGCTTCGGTGCAGCAAGACAAAAGTTTAGTTTTAATCACAGATAATGAAGAGCCACAAGAAGCTGATACTGAAAATCCATCCTGCATTAAGCGTGGGCATAACGAATATAGTTATTGAACAATTAATTCTGGCATCAGTCAGTTCTGCATAGAGTAAATGCAATGGACTGGCAGTAAACTTTAACAACCACTAGTCCACAATCCTTCCCACTACTCAATAGTTGGAGCAATCTAATTTAAACGGAGGGATTTTCAATCATGTATACACATTTTGTGCCTCCATATGTCAACATAAAATATTTAAACAGCATGAATATATAGTAAAAGAAACCGCAATACAGATTAAATTGAAAATGTTGGTGAAGAATATAAACAGAACCTGGAATGTCATGTTCCTTGAAGCAGGAGCCCACTCATGAGCAATTCTATCTCTAATAAACTCTGGATCCACAGTGGGTGGCAATCGAATATCGAACCCAGCCGAGGCCTCTGATGGCTGCATATTCATAGCAAACCCCTGCAAACCAAGCAAGTAATTATGTAAGAAATTAAAAATCAGAAAGACTACTACTGTATTAACTAAAAGTAGGGAGAAATTAGAACTGACATTAGAAGTAAGAATGCCAGCATCAAAAAACACAGGATTAACAGATATGACTTGAGAATTTGTGGCCAATCCTCTCCTAACCAAATTAAATTGAGAATCCCTAAATTGAGTAATCAACTCAATACTGATCATCAAATTCTCCATTGCACTATTATCAAACATCCTGCAACCATGCCCAGGTACTCCATTAGCCTTAATAGTGACGTGCCACGGAGATCGATCTGCGTAAAAAACCCTAAAATCATCGTTTGGAGAAGCCTGTCCTTCGTCCATCACAAACCCAACATTCAATTCCTCGAATTCCTTTGAAGCCACAAACTTAGCAGCCCCATCCAACCCTCCAATCTCCTCCTCAGGTACGTATGACAGGTGGACCGTTCTGGTTGGTTCCTTATAACCCCGGAGTTCTCGAAGATTCCTGATGGCTTCCGGATATTGCATACTGATGCACTTGTCATCTTGGGCTCCGCGGGCGTAAATCTTGCCGTCGGCGGTTCGTACGCCGGAAAATGGAGGGTGAATCCACTTGTCGGTCTCTGCCGGGACTGAGTCGAGATGGGAGTTGAAGAGGATAGAAGGTAGGTCGGGCCTTGAACCGGGCCAGGTAACAATGAGTACGGGCTTCCCAGGAACGAACTCAAAAGTGCGGGTGTGGAGTCCAATGGAGTGAGCTTGGGATATGAGGAATGAGACAGGGGCGGTGTAGTTTGGATTGGGGTGGGCTGTTTTGAAACGGAGATAGGTTTGGAATCGAGTTATGACAGGGTTGTCTTCTTGTTCTTGTTGTTGTTGTTGTTGAGTAGAGAGGACAGGAAACACCAACAGTGAGATAAGGAATATGGAAATGGAGAGAGAGTACACTTCGCCCATCGTTGAACTATTGGACTAAGGGCGTGTTCGGCAAAATATAGCTGTAGAGGTACCTGTTAGCTGTGCTGGTGGCTGTTAGCTGTATATGAAGCTGTTAGCTGTCAACTAGCTGTTAGCTGTGAAAATAAATAATTTAGTATGAGTGTTTGGTAAACTATCTGTGAACTGTAAAATTCTAAAAAAAATAGAAGAAAATTCAACAGCTACCTAGCTTTTCACAAAAGTTAATAATGTTAACTTTTCATAAATGCTACTTCAACCACTAAACTCTACCCCCACCACTACATTCCCAAACACTTATAATTTTTTCTATGTAGTGGTTTGAATAAGTCAAACCACTAAAAGCTACCTAAAAGCTACCCAAAAGCTAGTGCCGAACACGCCCTAAGGATACTCCCTCAACCTCGTTTGAAGAATATCGATGGAGTTAAGTTCGAGCTCCGTCAACTATTTTTAATTTGGGAGTAAGTGAGATTCCTTCCTTTACTCTCAAAGTCTCAAGTGTCATTTATGGAGTTCAAATGGTTTACCGATAAGAAATGTCAATTTAATAGAATCAGTCATCTTACTTTATTAAAATAAAAAAAAAAAAAAAAAAAGGAAAAATTGTTAAAAATAATACTACCTCCGTTTCACAATTTTTGCAACTTTTGTCAAAAATGTCTGTTACACATGTTTTGCAACTTTTCAAAATTTTCCACTTTAAGCAAAGTTTTTTAAATGAAATTGCTAAAACACCCTTACTAAAATTTTTATAAACTGAATTAGTAATTAAAAAAAAAACTTAATAAAATACTAACCTAACTTAATTAATCTAATTATTTACCCCAAATCTAATTCATTCCCCCTACCTAACCAACTCAATTTATTCACCATCAAATCTTTCCGAATCCAATTCAAACAACCCAATTCTTGAAGTTATTCTTCAATTCTCTAGTACAGTTTCTTTCTCAATCCTTTAAGCTAACCCCTTTCAGGGAGGGGATGGTTTTTTTTTTTAGGAAAAAAAATTATTTTAAGTTTGTTAAAAATTAACTATAATTAAAGTTTTTTTTTAGGATCTAATTAGGAGTTAATTAAAATATTAAACAAGTTTATAAGAAAAAATAAAAAATTAACCTACCAAATAAGTTGTAGGTTAAATAACTTGTTTAAAGCGGATATCCCTTAAAATTTGGATTATTTAAAAATAATTGAAAGATTGACTTGTTTTCAGCGGACCACTCAAAGTTTGTACGAGTATTATTTTTGACAATTTTTTCAAAAAAAAAATAAGTTGTTGAATAGCTTGAAGAAGACGAAAATATACTCTGAATTTCAAGAAAGAAGATGAAATCGAAGAAAGAGAAGAAGAATTTGTATAGAAATCAAGTCGAAGAAAGAATTACTGCAATTATGCAGAAATCAAGAGAAGTGGAAATCGAAGAATCGAACACCAAAATGCTCTGATATCATGAACAAACTGAGAAAATCAGAGAAAATAGAGAGAGAAAATAGAAAGAGAAAGAGAGAAATTAATTGTGAGAATTAAGTTAGCTACATTATTGTGAGGAGAAAACAATATATACAAGATTATTACAGCTGGAAATTCATGTAAGAAACTCTGTAACTAACTTTGTCCTAATCAGCAAATAACAATATAAATATCTTAACAATGTTAAACAACTGTTATATAAATTTATCGAGTTAGATTTACTAAATACTATCTCTTTGTATAATTCATATGTTTTATTCAGAACTGTAAATACGCAGAAGTGTGCAAAAATGTATATTTATTGCGGGTTTGAAAACAAAAGATGATAAAAGAGATAACCTAGAAATATAGCAAAGCAAAGCAAATAGAATAAAAACACAAAGCGAGTACATTGGGGAAAAAAATGAAATGGAGAATGCTACAAAGTATCGTACTTCGTAGAGCTTATACAAACAAACACATCATGAACCTAAGAAATACTTTCCAATTCTTAGGGTGTGTTCTATTTACTTAATTTTCACTTAAATAAACTCATCTTATTTTATCTAAATTAGCTTAGTAGAACTTATGAAAACATATTTTAGCTTTAATTTGTACTTGTTTGTGTATCCCTTATTTGAACTTAAGTTTTTTTTCTTAACTAAACTTATCTAAAATCTACTAAACTTGTACACTTGAAATAAGTGGAAACAAGATGAATAGAGAAGGCCCTAAAAAGCAACTCTAATTGTTGTACCTAGAAATTTGCTTGTAATTTTAAATAGTCTCTAGCATTAGCTTGACCAACTAGTAATTAGTTTGGTCGGCCAAGCTAAGTTGCTTGAAAAACACTTGCCGAAAGAAAAATACTAATGTAAATTAGTACTCCCGTAATTAATTAAGATGAAAATATTAAATCAATCAATCAATTAACCTATACTAAAAGCGAACCTAAAATGACACTTGTCACGATGTCATTAATAATTTTCCCTCCTTTTTGCACTTTTGTTTTGTTTTGTTTTTTTTTTTTTTTTTGCCAAATTTTAATGACTTCCATTTTATAAGCTACAATAATACTTATTTCTATTTTGACAACATATCTAATCCAATCATACTCAATTAATTTTTTTTTAACAATTCTATATACTATTAATCTTTTAGTTACAAATATACTAACATAAATTAAAAATAAGGTATTGAAATATATCATTGTCCAAGATTATTATAATATTAATAAGGAGTATCAATTTTTTCCTCCAACGTTAATCATTTGACAATAAAATTTATTTTAATTAAAAATAGAAAAATCATTTTAGTAGCGTAATTTGTATGAATCTTAAAATTATACATAACGTTTATACAAACAACTAACTAAAATTATTTTATTATATTATACTCCCTCCGTTTTTTTATAGGCTAGAGTTGAATTTGCACATTTTCCAAGACACAACTTTAATTATCAACATCTTTAATTAGTGATTATTAAAAATTATGATTTATTTATTTATTTATATATAAAAGCAAACAATATGACAAATCCAACAACATAATATATGATCATATTTATATTGTATATTGGTAAAATAAATTAAGTAAATGATGACACATGAATAGTGTAAAATATTTTAACTCAACATATATTGAAAACTTCAATTTAATTACTCTACACATTTTATGCAATGTGATTATTAAAATAAAAATAAAAACCGCTACTACTCACTATAAATATATTTTAAAAAAGTTGATTACGGAATACTAATTATCCTAAAGTAATCAACTAAATTTTCATTTAATGCCGGTCAAAGTGTGTCAACAAAAATATAAGGACAAATGTATGTATATGAGTTCGTATACGGGTACTAACCTTTTTTTTTTTTTTTGAAGACATATACGGGTACTAACCTAAGCTTATATTTTCATTTTCTTATATAAAACCTAATAGCTTCTAAATTTCTATTACTAAATTATCTTTTTATAAAATTCAAAATAATAACCTTTACGCATATGGTATAAATTAAAATTCAAGTTATTTTGTCACAAATATTTTTTTTTTGGATAAATTATTGTTAAATTTGTTAAATCAACAACCATTCTTTATTCCCCTCAAAAAAAAAAAAAAAAAAAAAAAAAAAAACATTCTTTATAATTTTTGTTGTAAACTTTAATTATAATCGTGGCACGGGATTTAATAATTTAAAAAATTTAAAAAATTTAAATGGTCACATGAGACTTTGCTGGTTGACGGAAAAGAAAAGCAGTTATGAACGTTACAAATCAGCGGGTATTATAAGCAATGTTTTTAATTTTTTATTTTTTAAAAGCCCCTATATATATAAACAAATAAATTTCTCTAATCATCAACAATACCGTGATTTAAATAACAAAAAATAGATAAGCAGATCCTTGGATTCAATAGCCGCCGGCAGGCCTGAATTCAATTCGCTGGTAAACTCCCCTGCATTTTACTTTTCTCTTATTCCTCTTACGATTTATCAGCAATTCTTCTTAATTTAGGTACTGGTAAATGTCAATTTCTGAATAAATTGATGCTCTTTTACTTTGGATCTGATCTTGTTGATGCCAGTTTCTGCTTGTGTATAAGTTAGATCTATAAAACGATCGCATTTAGTTTGTTTTGTTTTCCAGAAATTTCAAAATCAAGTTGCTCTATATTAGAGATCTGATCTGATCATTCATTATAATTCTTAACGAGAATTTGAAAAGGAAATGACTTTATGTTGATTTTTTGGATCCCAATTAGTATAAATCAAATGCTGAAATCGATTGAATTTCTGGCATTACTAGGGAGAATTGTGTTAAATCTTGTTTGATTGATTTCATTTTATTTTCATAAAAAACTTTCTGATAGGCCTGAGATCTAATGTTTTGTATTGGTGCAGTAAATTATCAAAACCATGGGATCTGTTACCGATACTGCAAACATGGAATCTGTTACCGACACTACAAACACGGTAATAACAATATGAAAATTGAATTAAAGGTGTGCGTTTGTCTCCATTTTAAGTATAATGATGAATGAATTCTGGATGTTGCAGGAATCTGGAAAGAAGGTTACCGTCATTTTTGTATTGGGTAACTTGTCTCGCTTCCATACTTATATTCCACAATATCTTTTGAATTGCATAACGTACTTGTATTGTTGAAAGATCATCTAATTAGTTAGGATTTTACATGAGTAGGTGGCCCTGGCAGTGGCAAAGGCACCCAGTGCACTAATATTGTCCAAAATTTTGGGTACACTCATTTAAGTGCTGGCGACCTTTTACGAGCGGAAATCAAATCTGGTTCTGAGAATGGGTATACTTTTTGTCTTTACTAATCTGGTTCTGTGAGTGAGATCGAATTTGTTATCACAATGGCTTCTAAGCTTTTATCAAAATTGTGATTGACCTAAGTAGCATATCACTGTTTGGTTTTCTAGTACCATGATCCAGAACATGATCAAGGAGGGAAAGATTGTGCCAGCTGAGGTGACTATTAAGCTTCTTCAGAAAGCTATTCAGGAAAGTGGCAATGAAAAATTTCTGATTGATGGTTTTCCTCGCAATGAGGAGAATCGCGCATCCTTTGAATCTATTGTAAGGCTTCTCAGTAATAGTTATTTTCTGTACTCTTAGTTTTTATGTATTTTGAATCTATTTTCTAATTTGTGTTTTTACAGACAGGAATAGTGCCAGAAATTGTTTTGTTTTTTGATTGTTCAGAGGAGGAGATGGAGAATCGCCTGCTTAACAGAAACCAGGTTGGAGAAACATGGCGTCTTCAATTTTTTAGCTCATCTATTTTTCATCTCTTTCCTTATTGACCTGTTTTCCAAATGCTTTATCATTACCTATTAATTGGTATCAAGGGAAGAGAAGATGATAATATTGAAACTATAAGGAAGCGTTTCAAGGTATACATGGAATCCAGTCTCCCGGTAATTCAGTACTATGACAATCTTGGAAAAGTTAGAAGGGTAATTTCTGTTTTCCATGTCAAATTAACAAGTTTTTTTTTCTTTTGTCTTCACTCGCTCCCTGGCTTGTTTAATCTGACCCTTTGAACTCTTCACTATATTGTAGATTGATGCAGCAAAGCCAATAGATGTTGTTTTTGAGGAAGTTAAAGCTATATTCGAGAAGGTAATTCTATCAACTTTAACAATTTTGTCCATGAGCTGTTCTAAAAATTAAGAATTGCCAAGTATATCATAAGAATATGAGTGATTCCACTTTCATTGTTTATTGGTCATTTCCCTGCTTTTGTAACTATACATTTAGTCATACAGTGTAATGATAGATTTATTTTTATTGATTCTTTTCAGGTTGATGCCTAGATGTTTTATAGCTAACCAAGAATATCAGGCATATTTTTTATTGAGGTACTATATGATAGGATTTGGAGGTTTATTATGATTGTATAAGAAACACACTATATTCCTATTTTTGTTTACTCCCCTGATTTGTAAGGGAGATGCGTATACTTAGAACTCTGGATTCTAAAGAAAATGTATAAGTTGATGAATTATCGTGGAGTTATTTTGATTTATAAGTGGGTTGCCCATTATCATTTTGATAATATTTATTGGCTTATTTTTTAAACCTATTCCACTCTTCATATATAAATTTTTGTATATCAATTGAAGTTCTTAGCTTATCGAAGCCTCATTTCTCTCCTTGTCTAGTTGTTAAAGCAGTAAAAACTTTCTTGTCTATCAATAACTCCAAAAGCATCATCATTTCTAAGGTGAGAGACATACGAAGTACCATACTTCGTATTTAATTTTACCTACATAATAGAGTAGCTCTAGCTTAGGTTCATTATGAAAGTATACAAGTAATCTAGAGCTTACGAGACTCGACTCTAGATTCGAGTTGGTCAGGCCCCGTTTATGGGAAAGCTCTCGCAATATGTTTTTCCAAGTTTAAAATCCAAAACCTTAGTTAAGTTAGAACAACTCTCCTACCAGTTGATTCAAGCATTTGTTGGTTGGCTCAAGATCAAATATAATTCGGGCAATAATTTAGATGGATGGAGATGTATGAACTATGAAAGCATGATATAGGTGGGGGAGCAAGAAAGGCTTCAATGGAAGAGGTATTGGATGATGTTGATTGTTTGGAATTGGGAAAAGGTAATTTCTTAGGAAAGTTATATGTATTCATTTAGCTTGAAAAAGGCATTTGATTGAGTAAACTCAAGTGATAGAGAGTTAAACGCTTAGACATGGCTCAAACTTGCATGGGTTAATTTAGAGGTGATCAACTCTGGTTGGATCGAGGCAAGTCTTAGCATCAAATCTCATGCTCAAACCCGTAAAAGAAAGTAGTGCACTTATTGGGCCAAACTGGACTTTAGGGTTTTTTGAGTTAGGTTCGAGTTTTAACTACACATGTATTTTTAGGCCTTGCCAAAACCCGCACTCTTTTGGTTCGGGCTAGCGGGCCATAATTGATCACCTCTAGGTTGTAAATAGGGTGGTTATAAGACTAGGTAACCTTATAAATGTAGGATCCATGAGGCTACCCATGACTTTTAATAAACATGATGAAATTCCTTTTTTTTTTTTTGGAGAGTATGCCCCGACCCCACCCGGTTCCCCGAACACATCCGGATCCGACCCGAGTTGCACACTAGGTTTTCGCGGGTCAGTGTCCCAACAAAAGTTTTTGCATTAAGTGAGGCTCAAATTTGTGACATCCTTTAAGCAACATCAAGTTGACCACTTGAGCTAACTCTTGTTGGTTACAAGCTAAGATCAGATTCACCATAGAAATATAACCTTGCATTTGGTAGAAAATAATAAATAAGGTAAAAGAAATATATTAATGCGTTTTGTTTAGTATTACCTCCGTTTTTTATTAGTTGACACTTGACACGTTTTGACTTTAGCACTATTCATACACTTTTCTAGTTCTCTTTGAACGTGTTTTGTGATTTATATGTAATGAAAAATATAGTCATGTGAGGTCTAGTTAGAATCGTCACGATTAGGGATGGCAGCGGATCTAGACCCAACTCGGTTCCGTGGATCCAGATCCGTTTTCCACGGATATGGGTCTTCAAATTTTGGACACGACGGATATGGATCTGGATCCGGGTCCAATCCCAGACCCGGACCCAGATCCGTTTACCCGTTTTATAATTTTCCTATTAAAAAAAACTAAAATTATTTGTTTCTTTATTAAACATGTTTATGATGTTAGTGATGAAGATTAGCCCTTTTAAAAGATGGATTTTTGATGCTCACATCGGATACATCGTACTACCCCGTATTTTTGAAACGTTTTTTCTAATTAATTAATTAATTAGTATTTTCTAAAAAGGATATTTTAGTAAATTTATTATTTGGAGCCAAAATAATATTTGAATTTTGGCGCCAAAATTATTTTGAAAACTAATCTTTATTTTGGATAAGATTTATTATCCATTTATCCTATTTTAAAAACCGGATTATTTACATATTTCGGATATTTTAATTAAAGCAAAATAACATTTTATTAATTATTTAATATGGCCGAAAATTCCCAATAATGAGTTAAGGAATTTCAGATTTTCCATGAATGGAAAATCTGATTTTTCTTGGTTAGTTATTGGTAAATAATTGGTATTTAAGTAAATTAATTATTTATTCTATATTATTTATACAATTATTTTATTCCTTAAAAACTGAGCAAAATCTTCCTAAATATATCTAGAGGAATTCGAAAATTTGAGCTATGTTAAGCTCAATATTTTCGGCCCTTTTGAATTATTTTGGGGGAATTTATTTGGTAAAATTGTATTTTAAATTATCTCCCAAAATCTCTTATTTTTCTTAATTCTATTTCTCCATCTTTTTAATTATCTAATCATCATATTTTCTTGCCATTCATTCTTCTTAATTATTCCCCAAGTAATTCCAATGTCCTTATTATTTTTCATGACATACATACATTCCATATTCAATTATACACAATCACCTTAATATACAAAGTTTCCTTAATTCTTTTACTCACTTCTCCAAGTAATCTCTTAAACCCTACTTGCCATAATTCTTCCCACATTCTCTTACTATAATTCTTGCATAAGCTAGCCTATAAATACCCCTTCATACCTCTCATATTCTTCACACCAAAAACCCAATTCTCTTCTTCTCTCTTCTTCTTCTTTTCCCTAAACCTTTTCATACTTTTCTTCTCCTCTTTTCATACAAATATTATCCCGTATACCTTTGAAACCAGTTTTCGGGCACTTCTGGTCAGTTTTTGAGGTATTGATGTTTCACATAACATTGTTCCTCTCAAAAAGTCCTTGAGGTTAGGCTCAAAAATCACCCAATTTGGAGTTATATTGAAGGAGTTATGACCTCTGCAAGTTCTGCCTATTCTTTCCAACGAAAATTCAATTCTCTTTAATCCTATTCTTTTATCTTTTTCATGGTTAGTTTTCTAAAATACAAATACCTATTTCAAAGCTATAATTTTATACTAAAGTATTATTTTAAAAGAGTTTTATAGCTCATGCACATTAGATTTGAGTTTATGTTGTGATAACCTTATGGTTATGTTATTTGCAAGGTGTATTCGTGATTGAACTTTGAAAGTGCGAAGTGTTGATTGATATTCGGAATCAAGGTTCTTGAGGTTCTTTTTGTGTGGTTTTTCTAACAAGGATCAAGGTACGTTTAGGTGGCTAGATACCTTTGAAAGTGATTGGTTTGAATAACATGTTTTACATGGTTTGATTGGTGATTGAATTAAATTGATTTGAATTATGATTTTGAAATAAATTATGTTTGAAGATACTGATTTTAATAAAAGTATTTTGAATGATTGATTTTTAAATCATATTTTGAATGGTTTGAATTACTTATGGTGTTTAAATAAAGGAATTGATTTTAAAAGATTTGTTGAATTTAATAAAAGGTTTTTCAAGGAAGAGTTATTGATTTTAAAAAGTTATTAATATGAGATTTTATTCTCAAGTATCTATTTAAAAGGTTTTGATTTTGAAAGTATGTGGAATTATTAAAAAGGAGTTTGAATTATATTGGAATTTATTGGATATTAAAAGGATTTATTGAACCATTGAATTATTATTATTATTAATGCTTTATAAGCATGTTGGTAATCCCACTATGCAGATTTGGTTTATTGATAAGGCCTTGGACTTTGTATGACCAGGTATTTCCTCAAGAATAGCCTTGTAAATATAAGGAAACTAGCTTGGGGGGTGTGCACACTTGGGTGAGGAATTGGATTAAAAGAAATTGGTTCTTAATAAAGGAATTGGTTTTATTAACTATTATTTTGAATATTGAATCATTGAAATCGGTTTTGGAATAATGAGTTTGGAATTTATTGGATTAATTGTTGGAATTAATTTTTAAAGCATGTTGCAAATAAATTGAGTTTACATTATCTTGCACTTATCGTACTTAGCATAATTTGCTAATCCGTATTTCTTATTTGTTTTGGTTCACCCTGTTTATCGTAATGGTAAGCAGTGTTGACTAATTTCAGGTGGAGTCAATAATTGAGCGTATGGAGTCCCGAAAATGGTTTCACCTAGTTTAGGAATGTTGGTCTCATCTTTATTTTGAGTACTCATAACAGTGTTACTATTTTTATAAGTATTAATAAAAGAAAGTTGAGTTTCCGCTGCAAGTTTTGTTATTGAGTTAAGTGTTTTGAGTAGCCTTGCGTAATCACGCGGCGGTAATACGCCCAAGTCTATCTCTACGGTATAATTATACGTATTATACTAGTATTTTCGTGGAAGGAGATTTGGGGGTGTTACATACATTATCGTTGTTTTTTTGCTTGCTCATTTGTAACATCGTACTTTTTCATTGTTTATAATTTTTGTTTTAAAAGACAAGTGTATAAGTTGGTTGCTTTGTATTTTTAAATTAGTTGTATAACTTTAATTTAGGTTGAACTTAATAAACCTCCGGTAGAAGATTTTTGACCCAAACACTACATTTATTGTAAAAAATTAGGCAAAATGTATTGGACCCGTTTTAGACCTGGATCCGGACCCGGACCTGGTAGACCCGTCGGATTTGGATTCGGGTCTTCATTTTTCAGACCCGACGGATCTGGGTCGGATCTGGATCCAAGCTAGAGAAACGGATCTGGATCTGGGTCCATCCAGACCCGGTCCAGATTCGACCCGTTGCCATCCCTAATCACGATATATATTTTCTAAATATCAACTTTTTATAATTTTTGCTTATCGTAAATTAAAGATATTAATGGTTGAATTAGTGCATTGACAAACGTGACTAAAGAAACGTGTCAACTAAAAAGAAAGTGAGGAAGTATTAAATGTCTTCTATTTCATTCTGATTCTAACTTTTGTTTTTCGTGATTGATAAGCCTAACCTCTCTTTACTTAACGCATTCCTCTTAAAAACCCAATATTACCCCTTCTCCCTTCCTTCTCCTTTATTGTTATTAATTGATTGATTAATGAAATTTAATCAACATCCCTAAAATTAAATTTACAAAACATAATATATAGGAAAAAAAATTGCACAAGAAATTAGGAATTGATTCAGTTAATCATATGGCTTCATATAACTGTGATGGTATAGTATGCACTATTTCATACAATTTGTGTGAAACAGTGATTACTGTACTATTTTGTTCAATTTGTACTATGAAACAATGCATACCATTTTTTTTCAAATTATATGAAATAAAAAGTTCCTATTTCAATCATGCTGCACGGAATTGTCAATACTAAATGTTCGGTTTTTTACATTGTGTTCATAATTATTTGGTCTAATAATAAATTATCAATCAAAAAATGCAAAGTAATTTGTAAAAGCAAGGGAGCAATAATGATATTAAATTTGTAATCTAATGCACTTGGGATGAATTACCACACTTAAATAATTCATATGAATGTACAATGTGCCTTACGATAATTTGATGATTTTATGCAAATCAATATTGGGACGGATGGAGTAATAAGTTTAAGGATCTTACTAACGAATATCTTTGGAACGTTTAATAAGTATTTAAAATATTCCTAAAGTGGTATTAATATGGGAATGCACGTTAAAATCACGTGTCGGCGTATCGTTCGATTTAATTACTTCCTCTGTTACATATTTGTTGCAACTTTGTAGTTTTTTTTATTTCTCACAAAAATACTCAAAGTTGCAACTACTATGTAAGGAGGAAGTAATATGCAATTTAATTTACGGAGTAGAAAAAATTGACAAGAATAATCCCAACTTTGCCTCATTCACCTAAAATAATCCCAACTTTCGATATATTTTTTAATAATCCGAACTTTAATATGAATTTGCTTTTAATGATCCCAACCGATTATTTTGAAAGAAATCTTGCTCCTTAATCTTAAAATAGTCAACAGAGTTCTTCTAGGGGTAGAGTCGTAGAGAGGGTTTTAAAGAGTCAAAGTGATGGGACTTGGTTTCTTTAAAAAAAAATGTTTTAGCGGCCACGTATACGTGGCAAGTGAGTCGTGGCAAGGTATAATTGGAGAAAAATACGCCACAGAGGATGATAGTGCGTGTTTGATATAAAGAAGACGAGATATGAAACGCGCAGCTTCAGGGAGCGTGGGAAAACAGAGAAGGTTTTCAATCAATTTTCTGGAAGTCTATCAATAATTCAGTAGTCAGATTACATTACAGAGATAAAAGAGAGAGAGATGGGTAGGTGCGTAATAATCATGAGCTTGATGATGCTGCTGATGAGTAGCCGATTTACGGAGGGAATATGGCTGAATCTACCAAGTACAGGAACTAAGTGCGTTTCTGAGGAGATCCTGAATAATGTTGTTGTCGTTGCTGATTATGTTATTATCGATGAACAAGGTCACGCGTCTCCCACTGTTTCGGCTAAGGTCTCTTTCTTTCTTTCTATTCTTGGATTTTAATTTCAGTTGTATGGTATTTTACGGCTGTAAATTGCAAAACAGGTGACATCTCCTTACGGCAACAATCTGTACCACAAAGAAAATTTGACTCATGGTCAGTTTGCTTTTACGACTACTGAGATTGGTAATTATGTTGCCTGTTTCTGGATTGATGGTAATCATCAATCTGCTACTCTCAATCTTGACTGGAAAATCGGGATTGCTGCCAAAGATTGGGATTCTGTTGCCAAACAAGAGCATATTGAGGCAATTACTCTTACTCCACCTCTCCTTATTCTGCTACCTCCTTTAATTTTTAGTTGCAATAAAGGAATTTTTTTATGTCTCACAATTGCAACTAAAAATTAACAGAGGTTCTCGTTCAACACTAACTAATACCTCTATTATTTCATTCTCTATTTAGGGGGTTGAACTTGAGTTTCGGAAACTTGAATCTGCAGTCGAATCTATTCATCAGAATTTACTCTATCTGAAGAACAGGTAAGTACCACACCCACTTTCCAGTTTCCACATCCATCTGCACCCACTTATATCCTCATATGCTCTTCAGTGATTCAGTCTTCGCTGGCTTACTAATTGAATTCACTAGTCTTGTTCTTATTGTTAACTTTCCACCCGACTTCTTCGTGTAGTACAGTTATGCTTTAATGCGGGTACAACATGGATTAATCCTAATAGTTTAGTGAAGTCTGCTGCTGTTAAATTAATAGCTTGCTGTCTAATGTGATAGGCCTGGTTTTTTTTTTTTTTTTGAATAAAGATTGGTATCTGTTCATGTAGCGCCAAGATTGTTCATTGTTATGAGAAATTTTGATACAACAATGTAAAAACTGAAGCTGATACATAGTATTGTTGAATGATTTTGCACAGGGAGGCAGAAATGAGGGAAGTGAGTGAAAAAACCAACGCTAGAGTTGCCTGGTTGAGTATTATGTCCCTTAGCGTGGGTATTGAGGCTTCACTTTTTCAGGTGTGGCATCTGAAGCGCTACTTTCAGAAGAGGAAACTTATATAGTTATCATTTCCGAGTCTGATAAAATCAAGTTAAGGGGAAGGTTCTTCATTCTTCAACGGAGAACTAGAGTTGATAGATTTTTTAGTTTTGCCCCAGCAGAAATTTATTTAGCATAGAATGATTAGAATCCTCCCCCTTCACACACGGGGATTATGGGTTATGTCGAGCTCGTTCTTATGTGTATCACTTCCCACATCTAATTGGAAAAACCTATTTTTAGTATGTGCTTCCACTGTCGTGATTCAATTCTCATTTCTTGTAAAGAAACTATCAATTGATCTTTGCTCCTGTTATTCTTTGCGTCACAAATATAAGATCATCTGCAATTGCATAGGTTTATTTTTAAATGTGTGCATAAAAAATGTGCAAAAAGTGGGGAACAAAAAGGATTAAATGGTTTCTCTAAGGCACATAAAGCAAAGCTTGTGAGGATCAAGGAGAGGAGCGATGATTAGTCCCTCCATCTTCCCCCGAGTGATGGGGGTTCAATCCTCACCCTCTCCCCTTTTGGGGCATCCCTCGTATCTTACCAATTAAAATGAATAAAGCCAAGCTTGTTGGTAATTTTTTTTTATTTTGGGAAATTCTCTTTGGTAACATCAAAGTTTTTAATTTTTTCAGCGGTGAATTATAAAAAAACTTATTATCTTTGGTAAACTCATATTATTGTTTACCAAAGATAACTACAATTTTAATTCAAAACTTTAACCATGGTTAGTTTTTGTATTTTTTTTATAATTATATATTACTTCCCCTCTCCCCTCCCCGTCAGCCACCCCTCCTCGCAACCCAAGTCCCCTCCCTCACCGGCGTCCTGCCCCCTTGGTCAGCGCACGACCTCTTCCCCAGTCGCCGACTCCATCCCCTCCCTATTTCCCCTACCCTCGACACCCCCGGCCCCCACCCATTCCCTTTCCCGAAATGACGAATTGTTGAACCTCAAACCCTAATTTCCACCGGCGACGACTCCTTTTACTCCAACAAACGTCAAATTAATTCCAATTATCTGTGATTCACATAATTTATTGTTCAATTGTGAGGAATTAGGGTTTTGATTACCTGAAATTCACAAAATTAGTTCATATTTTTCATAATTTTCAATGGTGGTGATGCGAAAAAGGAGAGAACACGGGGCTAGGGCTGCCTTGGTGGCGAGCTGCGTTTGGGTTTGGGGGTTTTGTAGCGGCGGATTTGAGGAGAGTTGCGTCGGGTTTAGGGACGGTGGCGAGTTGCGAGTGGGGAATAGGTGGTTGTTTTTAGTACAGTGGTGGGTTTGGGGGTTTGGTGGTGAGTTGCATCGAGTTTGGGGCGTCGGGACGGGGACAGGGTTCTGGCGGGGATGGGAGAAGCTGCCGTCGCCGGCAGGGTGGCAGAGGCTCGGCAGCGCTAGGGGGAGGGGTTGGGCTGGTGGGTAGGTGGAGCCGTGGAGGAGGGGTTGGGATTGGGATTTTTTTTTTTTCTAAAAATTAATTTTTATAAAAGTTTAATTATTAAAAAAATAAAAAAATAACCAAAACTTCTAACCATACTTAAAATTTTAATAAAAAATAATCATTAATGTTATAAGTAGCTTAACACATAAAGTATAAGTTTACCAAAGATAATAAGTTTTTTTACAATTTACTACTGAGAAAACTAAAACTTTTGGTGTTACCAAAGAGAATTTCCCTTTTATTTATTATTATTATTATTTTTTTTAATAGAGCATTATATTAATCAGATAAGATCAAGGAATTCGGCTAAGGTTAAAAGACCTAGGGAAAACAAGCCATAAACTCTTTTAGAGCAACTATTAGTATTCCGCAGTGCAACATTACCTGCTCTTTTCAAATGAGAAAACTTATAAGATTTAGCTAAAAAATGCACTTCATCATATATTAGCCACATTGTAAACCCACTGGAAGAAGCACCATTAAGATAACCATGGCAGCAAAACTATAAATCAACACTGTCCTCCTTGAATGCCCCTTCACTTTTGATTTTGCATACATCTGCTCTTCATCATAATAATGCTTTCTCAACAGCCCTAAGCACCACATCCCAAAAAAAGAAAGAAAAAAAAAATAAAAAAATAACCAACAACACTAAGCACAGAGTTACCAAATTGCCTCTGATATGCATTAGCTCATCCATTCCATATAGATACTTGATAGCCCTCTAAGTAGTAACATCATATAGAGATAATATCTTTTCTGAAAACAAATATACCCAAAAAAATTAATGTACTAAACTGTTGCAAGTCTTCTTCTTATTAAGCTTGTTACGTCACCTGTCAATTGGAGGTTCCAAATCAAACATTAGTAAAATATGAAAAGAAAAAAAAATCTCTTGGGAAAATTAGACATTCTAATCACATAAATAAATTTATATTAAAAATACTATACATAGAAGTATAAGACTTAGGTTGCATAATTTGTGGCGAGGTCTCAAAATAAATTGTAAAAAGTAAAATTTAGAAGTGTATTTAAAAAAAAAAAGGTTAAAATTGTGAAGGCTGAAAGCCTGAAAATCTTCTGCATGTAGATTACTGTAAATTGCAGAAAATAGATACATTAGCAAAGAGTTGGCAGTAGATAGCACCAGATGCTAAATTGTAGAATTTCAATGGGTTTAACTTCCTCACTTTGTTCTACAATCTACGTTAAACAAATGTGGGAAAAAAATACTTTCAATCAGTGAAGAGATTGAATTGAAACAGTATTCTAAACATGACCTACTGAATACTGTAGTTCTCGTTGAAGAGGGGGGTTAATTGAGCATCATACACATTGTTTACCTAGAAAGTAGAAACTTGTTTTTCGTCTCACATTTATTTCCTTCTCCACTTACAGTATTCTAAACATGACCTACTGAATACTGTAGTTCTCGTTTTGCTCCTAGCCATTCTCTTACAGTTATATATTTTCCCAAAATTAATATTCCCTTCACATTTCTTTACCTGGGCTGGAAACTTACGATGTGATTGGGATATCTTTCATCATTCCAATGCGCAATTTAGCTGGCAACACTTCTCTGACCAGTGCAGCAGTGCCCAGAGTTAATTAGGATTGGCCTCCCTTCTTCACAATCTCAACAAGTCTTCACTGGCCTAGTCTGCAACTAGCAACAATTTCGAGCTTCAGTTCATTCAACCAACTAAACTAAAAACTCAAGCTCCTTATTTATAGTCTTTATACACAGTATGGCACTCGTAGCATGATTGCATGAGAACACAGGATCTACTCAATCCCTAGGTTCTACAAACCCAACCCAAACCCAGACTAGGATTGCTTCCCATTCCATCTACAGCAATTATGCCTTTCTTATCATATGCTGCAATTATTTATCGCCTCTAGGCCCATAGGCGGGGAGCATTAACATCAAAACTAGCAATTAACATAACAGGCTTCTCAAAAATCTTAACCTCCTTTAGCATCTCATCATGTGAGTTACTGCAAAACTTTTCATCAACAAATATACAACCTCACAAGAAATCCAACTTTGAAACATCCTACACTGCATGATGAAAAGGGCAGCAGAAGTGGTCTGTGAAACAGTAGCTTGATGCAAATTCTTTTACGTGTTTTTCTCAGAGATAATGCGATAGTAGCTCCTGATTCAGAGCCACCATCATTTTGTTGGAGCCTTGGGAGGTGTTTTTTTATAACACCCAATTAAGTTCATTGAACACAATTAAGTTCTATAAAGTTTCAAACATAGGGCCAACTTCTTTTTATGCACCAATTTTTCATCATGTTGAAGAGGTATACAAACCTTGAGCATTAAAATGCATTAGACCACTCCGAATGAAAAAGCTTTGACATGACAATTTTTGAATGAGTTTCTCCCTCTAGCTTTACCCCGATTAACTGCACTTTCCCTCCCATCTTAACAAACTTTTGACATGTCACATTTCTTCTAACAAGATTTTTATTGAGTTACCAGGATTGAAGGCCTTGCTGGAATCATTAAAAAATGACCCAAAAATTATAAAGTCTTTTAGTAAAATCATGCCACAATTTTACTTATGCAACGATATTTGATCATTTGAAAGGATAATAACCTCAGCATTACACTAAAGCTTTTGAAAAAGTTCCCACTTTGAGCAAGATAGGGAAAGTCAGGTGGTCGGCATACGTGTTTTGCCCCCTGCAATTACACAAGTTATGTCTAAATATAGAATGCATACCCTTCTTATCAAAAAATAAACTAAAATACAATTATATAAAAATAAAATAAAAACCCACTAATTCAATGAACAAGTTTAGCTTTCATAGAGCTTAGAAACCCTCATTATGAGCATTCTTTGTAATGTTATGCAAAGTCAACCCCAATAACCATGATAGAACAAAAAAAATAAGGCACGTTTTACATACCTTACGTTGCCGAGGCCAAATTCCCAAAGTTGAGTTATTAATGCCAAATCCTTCACCAGTACTTTCTTCTCTCGCTTACTCTACAGTGCATACTTGCTCTCTCCCTTCTTATTCAATGAAGTGAAATCGGAATAACAAATACGAAGTAATTTTTTTTGGGAAAAAAAAAAACTTACTAAGACAATAGAACTGCTTATTAATGAAGTGGATCAAATTGATGAGCATATACCGAGCAACAAAGCAAGCTATAAAGCAGACAAAGCTTCTTACTGAGGAGTTTGATACAAAGCTTACAAAAATTATACCCCCAAAAAAAACCACAGATACTTGTTAAAATAGATAAATGGTGCTTTAAAAGCATAAGCATCTAAATGTCAAGCATCCAAAACATTGTTACTGCCTAAATGCTTCTCCTATTTTCCGTTGAATGACCTCTACACCAAGTCGGGGAGATAATCTAGGTAGTGTTACCTGCATCAGGAAAAAAAAAAAATTGTCTTACAAGAATATTTAGGAGCTCTTAAAAGAATACTGCACCAGTAAAAATAATGACAATATTAAATATAATTAGTACCAAGTACCAACATTCCAACAATAAGACCAATATGACAAAGATGAGGAGAATCTAAGAATCAGAGGGGGGGGGGTGTTTGTACTCCATACAACACAGTGAGTCAAAGGATTAAGAGAAGCCTTGAAAGGAAAGGGGAAGCCAACCAGCATTACTGATCCTTCATTCCTCTTTAGAATGACTGCCTAATTAAATTGTTGTTGGGGTATCAACCTTTGAAAAGCCAAGAACAAATAAACAACACTCACTCCGTTTTCTTTTATATAAAACATTTCAATGCAATATTGTAACAACATATCTCTAAGTACACGTTAGAAAAAATATACGTAGTAAGAAATATAGATTTAGAAACAAAAAAACGAGACGAATCTAACAAAACCCCACATTGAAGTTTATATTTATCAATTAAGTATTATAGATTCAGATAAATGTACATTAGAAAATAACAAATACAATAAAATTTCCTATTTTAAATTATTAAGTCTAATAATGTAGGTAAGATATATATTTACTGGACTTCCAAAATGCCCAAGCTAAATGATGATAAGTTGGAAAAAGAGCCAATCAAGAAATGGCAATGACAGAGCTGAACGAGATCAGGGTAATGACACAAAATTCCCAAAATTCTGCTGTTGATTTACTCGAAAAGATCACCGAAAGAGGTGAACAGCTATAGGAAAAGCAAAAGAGATGATGGTGAAGATGTAAAATCATGCACCTAGCACGTACAAGAGATGTGTGGTAGTATGAGGGAGACGATTGCATAGGTGTGCATACCAAAGATCCTCTACATCAAGATTCAATTAATTCCCAAGGGATGATATGGGGAACCATGGGATATGGGATACCAAAGTTCAATTGGGCATGTTTAAGTTTTTACACATAACTTACACAATTAATATACTTAATTGTATATTTATAAAAATTATAAAGAGTTGATCTAATGATGATACTTAATTGTATACATATATTGTACCTAATACGAAAGTATATTACATAATACAACTTTTGTTTACAATAAATGTAAGCTTTGACTTTTTGCAACATTCATTTATATCCGTTGACCACATTTTTTACATGTATATAAAAATTAAGAATTGATATGTAAAATAATGTTGGATTGCTCTCAATGTACGTTTTCAAAATTATAATTTTTGTACATTATTTTATTAATTAATGTATACAAAAATTAATGGTCAAAGTAGTGTTGAAAAGTAAGACAAGTCAAACCGGTGCACCTATTGCGAAACGAGAGTAGCCATTTTTTATTTTATAGTTAAAAAAAAGAATTCAGAGTTAGTACGAAGTATAAGTACAATGAACACGGTCAAAGTGAGGCACTTACCTAAAACCAGAGGGAGTAGAAGATTCAGCTCCCATTGACAAATATTGTGACATTGCCAACATGGTACAAAGAAGCCAATCATGTTAAGGGTTTCCCCCGGAGGGTAACATTAGCGCGTATTGCCATAAACTGATAAACCCCATAATAATGCCATATTGAATATTTGAATGATGTAGATCTTTATAGAACATAAACAAAAAAATGTACTTTATTTCTATTTTGTAATTAAATTTAATTGATGATGTAAAAGGACAGATGAGTTGAAGCCCTTCAAGTCCTCAACAGAATTTTAAGTATTCCTTAAGAACCCGTGAAAACAATTCAAGCAAAAGAACTAAATATCATTAATCGACTACGTCTTTCAAATGTTTACACAATATATAGCCTAATGAACATCTTACAATGGTAGAGGCTCATTTTTCCTCTTTATATTATGTTCAAGCTGTCAGCACATCAGTTTAATTATGTAATCAACTTTGGTAACTTAGTCTTCTTAACTTCGGAAATTCTCTCCATTTAACACACCATTAATCTTTCCCACATTCTCATCAATTTGGCAATTTACTTGGGAAAAAAGAACTTTTTTGTTTAATCTTGTTTCAAACTCCTCCCAAAATCCAAAAGATTCAATCAATCCATCAAAGCCTTAATACCATAAGTGGGGTTGGCTACATGAACCAAAAATGATTATTCCGTTCATCCACAAAGAGAGAAAGATTGATTATCCTAAAATATCGATTAATTGTATTAGTGCCACAACCTAAGTCCAAACTTATAAATTCCACAAATTCATCGATATTCAACCTCTCTCAAGCACAAAGCCTCAATTATCTCACTTATTCTCTCTTAATCTCCAATGAATCTACCCAATATTTTATAGTAAATTTCACAAAGAAAATAAGTTGGACAATGCCTGCAACTGCACACTGGTACAACTAGCTAAAAGAAGCACATTTGTCCTAAGAGAAAGATTATGAGTGGACATATGAAATGCTTGAAAGTGATATTTCCTTTTGAGTGCAAGTATGCAACAGAAGTGTTCACAGAGGTGATTGTGCAAGCAACTCCCTATACAAGATGTCTTCTCCTTTCAATGGATGTAAGAGATGGGTTAAAATCCATTGCTAGTATTTTCTCATGTAAGCACCATGTGAGGTAATATAGACATTAGATGAATACAAGGGATGGGGACGCTAGGCTTTCAACATTTTTAAGCTCTTATGGATAAGTTTTCATCGCCTATAATAAAGTGTCTAGTCTGAAATGAATGAAATAGTACACCACAATATAAGAGAACACATTATTAAATGGGGAATTGTTCAATTCATCCTTATATGAACTTCCTCCGTTCCACAAATATTGTAACGATCACCATTTTAAAAAGTTTCACAAATATTGCAGCATTTTCGTATGTGTACATGTTTTCTCTCTTTCTCTCTCTTATCACGTGTTTCTATCTTTATTTCTCGTTATCTCCCTCCTCTTTTTAAAACCATATCCCATTCTCATGTTGCAAACTTGCAATGTTTGGGAAACGGAGGAAGTATTTTCCATATAATAAAACTATAATGGTTTTAAGTAATAAGAAATTTCAAAATTGGAATAAGTAACAAGTCCTCCATTGAGGTAAGAAGAAGAAGAAGAAGAAGAAGAAGAAGAAGAAGAAGAAGATAGTACATCTCCCTATTTACTACATAAGCTCGTCAGCCTTCCTATTCTTACTTCTTACTCCACAACTCTACTAGCAATCTCAGGTTTACCAAAATTGCCCCAGCCAATCATTTTTACTTGCTGAAGTGCCAAATACTTTTTGGCCCTCGCAATAGTGCATGTGGCTAGGATTAGGAGTATCGAAGCACAATGAGGACTAGAAAGGGGATTTAAGTGCCAAAACAATAATGACCGTGGTTTATGGAGAATGATAATGGATGTCATCTTTACCCGACCTTCATCCCTTATACCCGTTATACCCCAAAGCCCATCGAATGCACAGCAGCAATAATACTGTTTATAGACATTTTTATACAAGCAACATAAACTTAGAAACCACTATTGAGAGCATTGAACGTAGTTTACAAGTTACAATTCATGAATTCAATGAAAACCTGTAAGAATAACTAAAATGTCAGCATAGAATCTGTTAGATTTTGTCATTCGCTAAGTTTCGTACTAACTTCTGTTCTAGTTCTGTAGAAGTACAAACATGAATTATTTTTCAATTAAACTCTCCCTTAATCAAATAATGAAGGATACTTGTGCTTTTGTTAAGCAAATTGAAATTAAAATCTCTCAATCAGATTTTAACTCAGCTGTAACTCAATTAAATTCTTAATTGCCTCTGTTGTTGGATAAGTTGGATGATTCGTTTAAATTCCTCTAGAAATTTGTCAGGTAATTTGCATTTAGGTTTGAAGTCTTCAAATTAAAATTTATCATATTCTTCTTTGATACAATACACAGCTATAAATCGCAGCATAAATCAACAAATCAAACAAAAAAAAAGAGAATAAATAGACATGGCGGATACAGACCTCGGTACCATCAGGTTGTAGCTTAGCCAAAACAGGAATCTCGTACTGGTAAGCCCTCTCCCACTCTGGATTAGTGGTAATATCTCTTATCTATCAATTCAATTAATCAAAAATGTCAGATGAACCTAAGAAGAAAATGAGAACACCATTGATGAAATGAAAGAATTACCTGTAAGTCGACATCGTGTAGGGGATCTGTGGGTGAGGACAGAGAAAAGGCGGCCGACAATTTCTCTTTGAGGCCATCACACAAACAGCAGCCCGGTTTTGAATAAAGAATCAGTTTTCTGGAATTTTCTGGTGCTAAAGACGAACAACATACTAATTGTATGAATTTTGGAGCTAAAGCTAATCCTAATGCCCGCCTCTTGCTCAATGACGCCACCAAAGTTGGAATTCCACCGATTGTTCTTCTCGTCGTCGTTAACATTCTATCTCTCACTCGCTCTTTTATCACTCTTATCTCTCTATCTTCACCTTTTTAGAGTTTCAACAATTGTACTCCAGAGATTTCTGCCCAGTTTAACTTGAGGTGTTTTCATATTTAAAATGTACTCTGTATAACCAAATACTCCCAACACGTTTATCTATTAGATTCGACCATAATTTTTTTTATTAATATAATAAAAATGTATTTTATCACAAACTATGTTGTTAGATACATTTTAATATAAAGTTTCACAATCTAATTTAATAAAGTCAAAACACTGCATTGACATGTGTGATATGTTTAAGCGTTTGACTATGTCATGTATTATGGGACAGAGGGAGTACAATACAAGTTAATGAGTTACTCTGCATAAGATGGATAAGATGAACTCTAACTCTATTCCAAAATCTCCAATCAAAGAGTGCAACTAGGTGCATAGTTGTTATTTATTGCTGGTATTTTTAATGTATCATTATACTTACAATAGTATTTTACTGTACTATTATATGCGGAGTACGTATTTTATACTACTAAAGTTTAAGTTATTTTAGTAGTACTATTTATATCCATTATTGATAACCATGGTACAATATTTGTACCACTAGAAGAAACAAAAGAATTCATCACTCTTTTGTCTTATACTGCTATTTACTGGGTAAAATAGCAGCTATGCGCTAATACTTAACCCCAACGAAACATTATAACTCTTTAAGAGCTTTTTTTTTTTTTTTTTTTTTTTTTTTTGGCTCACTTAATGATGAATATATTCTCCATGTGAAAAAAATTAAAAAAAAATGAAAAACAATAATCTAGTGTTCTAATAAAATCCACCTTTAACTAATCCAAAAGGAATCCTACCTTTGAAACCATCATTTAACGAACCTTGATGCGTTGGTAACAAATTTTCTCAAGTAATCTCATCTCCGGTGCCACCACCTTCCCTACCTAGCCCCGCCTCTACCTTTCCCTACTCATCCCAGGCCACCCTACACCCCTGTTTCCACTTTTCCTAAAAGCCCCACTGCCCCACTATAGACGTTTTGCGAAATGCGCCTACCTTAGCATATGTGAATATGCTTGCAATTGTATTATGTAAATTTAAATGTAGAATGATATAATAAAAAAAAAAGGAAAAAAACTCAATCAGTCAATAAATAAAAAACAATATATCAATCAATTATATATAAAAAAAAATACATAAAAAAATAACAATCAATTATTTTAAATTAATAAATTACATTGTTGTTTAAATTTACGCCCATTAATACAACCGGTTACTAATATACAAACAACAACTTTTGTGTGTGGCTGGTCACATTCTGTGGCCAGCTAACACACAAGTAACCCCTGAATCCTGATCAGCTGGTAATACATGACTGAGTAACCCCTAATCGACCAAATAACCCCTAACCAACCGAGTAACCCATGACCGATTGAGTAATCCATTACCAAGTAACCACCCTTGACTGACTGAGTAAACCCTGACCGAGTGAGTAACCCGTGACTAACCCCTGAATGAACGAGTAACCCTGACCAAGTAACTAACCCCGACCATTCTTTCAATAATATATATATATATATATATATATATATATATATATGTGGTTGGCCACACAGTGTGGCCAATCTCATATAAAAGTTTGTGATATACAAATACGTAGGTGTATTAATTTCAATAAAATCAATCAACTAATTTATTAAATCAAAAGCATTTCAAATTGAATTCAATAGCATATAAAAGATCCAGAAAGAGACATATGTAATTATTTTTCATAAATTATTAAATTATTAGCTAATATATCAATATACTGTTATATATTAGTATTGATGATGTTCATATGTTGAAATTCAGTTAATTAATTCATTCGGATAATGATTTTTTAATTTATTATTTGTACTCCTTAGTTAAGGTATTTTCACAAAAACTAATTCATTAGCTAGTTTAAATCATGCATTTTAAAAATCCACGCACACATCATATGCATAAAAAAGACTGGGCTAGCTTAATTATTGCAGGCTAGCAGGGAAGATACATTCATAATTGAGGTAAATTTTTGACCAAATCACAATTGATATGACGGGAGCTAAGGACAAACATCTTTTTGGTAGAAATCCCTTCAATTATTTGCGGCTTTGTATGATTAATTGTTGTATGCAATTAACATCTCATGCTTTATCAAATGAAGACAATTGTTCCGGTCTTTATCTTTTCCAATTTAGTAAAAAATAATATTAATGGAGGAACAAGCTAAGATTCATTTATTCACCTTCAATAATGGAATCGCTAAGGACCTGTATGATTGTAAGCTTTATTTCGTGCATTTGACCGATAGAATCTTCAAGGACTTGCAATAATAAGTATCTTGTCATGCACGTATAACATCCCTTTTAATTTAATTGTACATTATTAGCTAGCATCCATATACGATGTAGTGGAGCAAATAGCCCTATTTTTTTTTCTAAAGGTAAGAATAAAAGGGAATGTTAGGAAAACCATCCGCATAAGGGAAACTCCTCTATAGTGTGTTATATGAAAAAATAGGAGGATTAACTAGAGCTAGTTATTACAAGTTAAAATGTCCGTACTAACATTCATTAATGAATAATGACCAACATTAGCTATCCAACCAATTACTTGAGTTACCAAATGATATATGTGTCGAATAATAGTGCTCCAATCAATTTATTATCTTTATCAACTACTTGATGAGAAAACGAACAAACCATTAAAGAGAAACAATAGTCAATGCCACACACCCATACTAACTCAACCTATCCCAACTTGACAAAAGCGCTTTATTTTTAAAAATTATTTTGCACAAAACAAACAATAAAACACAATTCTAAAAAACTAATTAAAAGCCCTGAATTTTGATACATTAACATTAATAATTTTCTCCGGACTATTTTATCCCCATGGCATCTTCAAATAGTATCCCCAAATTGTGTATCCAGTAGTGGGAATCCACCAAATTGATTCACAAATCACAATGGAATCCAAGCACGAAAGCACCAACTATTCCCCCTTTAAATTTTGTTCCCTTCTCATATATCTGCAACTATTGATAACTTTAAGAAACAAATTATTCAACTTTGATTAATTATGCATAGATTATTCTAACTTAATTATGCAAATGTTTCGTAGTGGATAATTATATAGCAGCTCGTCGATTCTCCGCATATGATGTACATGTAGCACTTCACTACTTCCTAGTATATAATATTGATATGATAATGTAATTGCTAATGTCATTGCAACCTGATGAGCTACTATACCACCAACTACACACTACTACTAAGATATTAGTGTAAAAATAATGATATGTGTTGATGAATTTAATGATAAAGTTTTGAAATTAAGGATATCAAAAAAATCACCCCACATCCCCCACTCATGGTACATTATGGTTTGTTCATGAGATGGATCTTCTTCACATAACAACATCATGGTCCATTCTATATTGAAAAGTATCAGAATTATTTACTTAATCCATTGCATTTCTGTCAAAAAACAAAATAAACTAACTTATCCTATTACATACTATAAGCCTAACATTGCTTTTAAAATATCATGGTATATACAAATGAAGTATTATTATTTGAGGAATTTCATAGGGTAATACTTGGAATTATGACATGGGGAAAGTTTTACTACATACGGAGGTAGCAAATTAAGGAAAGAAAACATACTCTCTCTATTTCTATTATATATTAATCCTTTTTCGTGTTAATTAGTTTCTAAATAACCCTTTTAACATGTTAGTCCTTTTTGCTCCATAATATCTAGTTATTTACAGTTTTTACTTCACATTCTTTTACTTTATCTACCTATTTCTTAAACCATTCAATTATATAATTACACCCACAAAAAATGGGTTTAAGAATTTGATTGATTGACTCACTCTCTTATGTCTTTTTTACACCTACTCATTACGACATCTACATTTCCTCTCCTGTTTCTGTAATATTTGTGCAAATAGTAAATGTTAAAATCAAAGAGAAGCTAATCTAATCATAGTGGAAAGGAAAATATATAGGCTTCTCACATATATTAAGAGGATTGTTTGGGCTACAATCGCCTACATGCAAAAGATTAGGAGGTTACATGCAGTTCCCTAAATCAAATGACATGCATTGGGTAAAGTTATTCTTTCATTGTTTATTAAGAGTTGATATATGTTTCTCAAGTGTGTCAACTAATTTTTACATATAACTATATAAGGTAGGTGTGTCAACTAAATTTACATATAAGGTAGGTGTGTCAACTAAATTTACATATAACTTTATAAGGTAGGTAAATCTACAAATATCTATATAACATATACACTATATATTAAATAGTTGTAATAAAAAGAAGATTGACTAAATAGGACTAATAGGAGCTGAAGTTTATTTATATATATACTATTACCCAATTCATTTCCTTTTTATTAGTCCATTCGACATAATTCTTAAATAATACAAAATTAAAAACTTTAACTATGACTATTTTTCCTTTATCAATATATATGAGAATACTATTGTGGAAACTTGTTAAATTATCATATGAAGTGTGGTTTTAAAATATGTATTACGGAGTAAAATTCGGTAATTAAAAATGTTATTGCTAAAAGATATGGATTGGGAAACTTGTAAAAAGTGGGAAAAATATTTGTAAAGGGTTGGGAATAAAGAATTAGATAGGATGAGGGGGAATTGAAGGAGTTTGAAAATGTGAAAAAGAAAATTAAACAAAAGAAACCCTGGAAATGGAATTAGTGATAATTGATAAAGGACTATACGGGCCCGATACACCTGATAATGGTGTCCACGCATACCATTAACGCTGTCGCATAGCATAACACAAACAAGTCAAGCAAATTAAAGGCAAAGGCAAAGGCAAAGGCAAAGCAAATTAATTAAAGCACTCTTCTTCTCTTGCATTGCATCATCTTCCAACACCAACCGCTAATTCAATTAGGTGGTCAACAATGATTTCCAATCTACATTTCCCCAAAAATCATCTAACTACAATACCACATAAAGATGCCTAATTATAGTAAAGCAATTTCCTCCCCGCACAACACCTCTCTCTTGCCGCACTTATATTGGCTAGGTAGATTTACTTCACCTTACTTGTGTATATCTCATCCGATTTGACCTGAATTTTTCGGACCTAAACTTAATTTTTTTTATTTGACTAAACTTAAACTTATACGGATTATGAACGGTAATTTATTAGGAACAAATATGTCAAGCAAGTGAGGCCCTACTAGGTTCGTAGCAATGCGTATTTTATTAATATTGTAATTTTCATAAGGGGAAAGAATGATAACAAATTAACAACAACCATTCCAATTTAAGTGTTACACAACTTTTTTTTTTTTAAATTTTTTTTGGCAAAGTACTCCAATTTAATGTTACGAAGTATATCTCTTTCCTCTAATGATCTCCACCAAATCTACTACTACTTTTTCATTGTTTAATTTTTTTCTTACATATACTTTTGAATAAAATATTTTTATTTTTGGTGTTTCACCCGGTTCAACCTTTTGGGCTAATCCAGATTCTGGGATCAGTTTTGGGTCGTCAGGTTCCAGTCCCCTCCCGATTGTTCTTGCGGGATATTGAACATGGGTTCTCCCTACCAAGTGTAGTCCCAATCACCAGTACACCAACATCTAATTGGTACTTTTGAATAAAAATATTAACTCTACTATTTTTTTATTATTAATATTTGGGTAATGTGTTGAAGAATAGACCTCCCAAATATCACCACATGTAAGTGTCTCACATTGGTTGAAGAAGAGAGAGTCACTACAAGAAAATAACCTTTTCGTAGCGATTATTTTAACCTTTAGTATCGATTGTAATTGCAACAAAAAGTTTTCCCAACCAATGGTCATTCGATATAATATCCCCCGTTGCATTAGCCTACAGTAGTGGTTTTCAATATCGCTGGGGTTGGCCTCAATAATCGATACGAAAAACTACATCCAATCGTGGTGATTATTATAGCGATTACAATCGCTACAAATGTTGAACTCATTTTCTTCTTCAAAAAAAAAGCATGCATATGATCTTTACAAGATTCGAACATGGAACCTTAAACTCTTAAATTAAATGTTTCACCAATAAGCTATGAAATATTTTATGTATTCTTTGTCAAACAATATTTATATATCTAGTGTAGAAAAGGCTTTTCGTATCGATTTTTGGGATTTAGTGGCGATTGTAAATGATAGGATTTCTCAAAATTATATAAATGTGTAAAAATAGTGTGGATATGCATTATTATGTTTTCCGTATCGATTTTATATGTGAAAACGATGGCGATTGTAAAATGATACGACTTCCTTAATTATTTCACAAATATACTTGCATATTGTAGCAAATGTACAATCGCTACAAAATAATCGCTACGAAAAGACATTTTTCTTGTAGTGAGTTAATCACTTTATAAGGCTAAGGGGCTACTCCTTCTATTGCCATATGGTTTTGGGATGAAACCTCCTTAGACTTGTAAAGTAGACTCTCTGTCTTGATTTACCAGTGTAGCCCAGACCCGTATTTAACATGGTATCAGAACCAGGCCCACGATATGAGACTTGACTTGGCTAAAGTTCCCTGGGCCAAGAGTTGATCCATGTGAGGGGGAGTGAAGAAGCACTGTAGCCTGAAAATTCACATGAGACAGAGATAAAAGGGACCTTACATGTGAGGGGGAGTGTTGAATAATAGACCTCCCAAATAGGTGTATGTTTATCATTTTGCTTAATATTTAATGCCCCAATTACTTCTATTATATCTTTTTATTTAAAGTTAATTGATTTTTCTAAAACTATATTTGACGATCAAAGTATAACACTTAGAAAAACAAAAATGTACTATAATTTCTAGGGAATGGGAAATGTAATTTAAAATTCAATCAAAGACTACAATAATGCTTTGAATTGGGAGAAAAAAAAATAGATACTACTCCGTATCATATTTGAAAGCATTTTTTTAATTACAAAATAAATAAAAACACATACGAGTATATATTTTGTATTTTAGCTTTCATATAGTAGTCTTTAATGTGAGGTTACTCTAGAAAATCATGCGAATAAACTTTTGATAAATTATGTTTATCTTTATTATAACTTTTGCATGCATTACATGTATAAAAGGCTAAGCTAGTCAGTAGTTTTTAAAGTAAATAAGGAGTAGGGAAATGATTAATGAAATAGTATTCTGAAATAGGAAATTAAAATGAATACGGATAAGGGAATCTAAATTAAAATCAGCAATGAGATGAATTGAAGATGCATGCATAATGCATTAAGGAACATGCATACGTGTATTGGGGATTCACATCCCACCAAGTGAGTCTACTTTTCTGGTGTATAAGAAGGCTCATTTCTACATTTGGTGCTCCTCATCCCCTGCTTACTTGTCTTGTCTTCTCTCTTACTTAGTACAAGCTACTATAAGAGAGAAACCAGTTAATTAGAGCTTAAGAATACATACATATTAATTGAGGAAGTAAAGAGCGGGTTTTATAATTTGGCAATATTACAAAATGGGAATCAAGTCAATCGCCGCAAATATAACAAAGATCAAGGCATACTTGGCTATAATTTCACTCCAATTTGGGTATTCTGGGATGTACATAGTAACAGCGGTTTGTTTGAAACATGGGATGAACCATTTCATCCTCTCCGTCTACCGTCATGTTTTTGCCACCCTTGCCATTGCTCCTTTTGCCCTTATTTTTGAAAGGTACCTACAACCTCGTCTTTTTTTTTAAATACTGCATCCGTTTCATATTATTTACAACGATTTAACGTTAATAGTTATAAATATATGAAGCGAAGGTAGTACATATACAAGTATAATTAATTTCCTTTTTAACATCATTTTTTGTGATACAATTTTAACTAATTACGTGTTTTAACTTGTGCAGGAAAACTAGGCCCAAGATGACCCTCTCAATCTTTCTCAAGATTATGTTGCTCGCTTTTCTCGAGTATAGCTCTCTAAATTTACTAGCTAGCTAGCTTTCCCAATAGAATTTTCAATTGATATCAATAAACTATCTTTTAAATAACTACACATTGAAACGAATAAGATCCCACACACACACACACATATATATATTATCTATAATTGTTTTTTAATAGATTAATTAACCTCCAATACATATTATTCACAAATTTCAGGCCTGTGCTAGATCAAAATCTATACTACGTGGGATTGAAAGATACATCGGCAACACTTACATCAGCCAGTGTCAACATCCTCCCGGCAATTACCTTCATCATGGCAACAATTTTCAGGTACGACGTACTTGACAACTAATGAAGCAATTCATATACTAGTATAATGACTTCTGACGAATAAATATTTGAAAGAATTTTTTTTAAAACTCTTAAGTTGGATATTGATATGTTTATTATATAGCATAACTGTACAAGTACTCCGAGATTTATGTCTTACGTGGCAGTGTTTGATTTGACAAACTACATAGGATTAAATACAAAATAATAAATTGGAAAAAAAAAACTAAGAAATATGTTCCCTTTATTTTCTTTAACTAGCCTTCTGGCACGTGCAATGCATGGATGGTTTATAAGTATATTAATATAATTTTTAATTTTATAATATGTTTTTTTATTGGAAAATGAATAGTTTATAAAGGAAAAGAAAGGGTGAAAATTAAATGTAATTGTAAAAGATATTAAGTTAAGGGAAAATAAACCAAACATTCATATATATATATATATATATATATATATATATATATATATATATATATATATATATATATATATATATATATATATATATATATATATATATTTGACATGTGGAATCGGAGAAAATAAAATTTACATGTGACATGATAAGGATGATGGTTAGTGTTTTTATAAATATTAAGTATAGATAGATATAGATTTAGATTTGTAACACTTTACTTTGAAGAAGAGATTTAGGTAAAGTATAAATATACGTAATACATAAGCCTTCTCTATTCTTGGTATAAAAATTATAATTCTAACAAAGTCAAAAAGTTATATTGCAAGTAAAAGAAAAGTTGTATACGGATGAAAAAAGTTTTTCAATACGAGTAGATATTACTCCGTATTTCGTATTGTACTAACACATCAACACATGGATTAAATAGCTTATTTGCAATGGGTTGCATATTTTCGTAAATGTCTTTAGTGCGCGTGATGTGGTTTCAACAAAATGACTTTTTTAGTATCAACAATTTTATCGGGGGACACTTTATTTAACTTTATATGAAACCATGAAATGACAAAACCTCTAACCCATCTCTCTTGTAAAGGCCTTTGTATTTTCAATCATGGCTAAGCTATTTGGTGATCGAATAATTGTTATTTATTATGTCATGTAGAAGTGTACTGTGATGCTATGCTTACAATAGTAGGATAAAATTTGATGTGCGTGTCTGAAATTTGAAATAAGGTTAATATATACTAAATAAAAAAATATATACTAAATAAAAAAATCTACTCATTTTGTATTTATTTAAATGCATGTTTGGATTTATATTTGTAAATGCACAACTTTAATCAAATTTTTTGTCTTGGATGCGGGATACAACAGTTTAGTAGCTCTATCTTCAAATAGTGTTAGCAAAAAGTTTAAAAAATTATTTTATTAAAGCAGACACCCTTAATTTCTCTGTTGGTCATAATTTAAGCAGATATTGTGATTAATTTCAACTGCAAAAAAAAGTACAAAGGTTAAAATAGTTAAATGTGGAATGACCATGATTATAGGCTGGAGAAGGTTGACATAAGGAAGTTACCAAGCCAAGCCAAGATCATAGGAACCATAGTGACTGTATCAGGGGCAATGGTAATGACCCTTTACAGAGGACCAATCATCAATCTTTTTGGAAGACACGGAATTGACCACGTTCACTCCGCCACTGCTGTTGCTGCTGCTACTCCATCAACTCAACATTGGATTATTGGCACCATATGCGTCCTTAGCAGCTGCTTGGGATGGGCCGCTTTCTTCATCCTCCAAGTAAGGTCCCTCACAACTAATTTAATTACGTAGATATTTATTTATAAATTCGATTAATCTCTAAATTTTAATTAATTTTGATGGCCTTGGTGGTCGGGTTACATACATACAGTCATTTACTCTGAAGGAGTACCCGTCACAACTATCTTTGACAGCATGGATATGCTTCATGGGATCATTAGAAGGAGCAGTCGTATCGCTTGTCATGGTAAGGGACATGAAAGCTTGGGCACTTGGTTGGGACTCCAGACTTCTTGCCTCTGTCTACACGGTAATCTTTTATATTACTCTATTAGTTGATAAACATTCATTTTATAGAAAACTTGATGGTAATAATTAAATTAAATTTGGTATTTATGACTGATCAATAATTTAATGCAGGGAGTGATATGCTCAGGGATTGCTTATTATGTGCAAGGAGTTGTTAACAAGGAAAGAGGACCCGTTTTTGTGACAGTTTTCAGCCCTCTTTGCATGATCATCACCGCTGCTTTAGGATCCATTATATTGCATGAGATACTTCATTTAGGCAGGTAATGTCAAATTAAATGACTTCATTTACTTTACTCATCAAATTAAAGCAAATATAAAAGCTATTTTTGGACCCACCACTTTTAAATTTTAGAAAAAACTAGAATTAAGTAATGCTTACTTGGAAACCTAGCCTAGCTCATTAAAAATAAAGCTAAAGCCCACTATAGAGAGAGTTAGTTTGCTATGGAACATGACATTGCCCAATAACAAAAAAATAGAGCAAAAAAAAACTTCAAGCCAAATAGACTTCCTCCCTTTCTAAAACTCGCTGGGCCACAAAAGTTATTTGGTAACATTAACTACTTTTTATTTATTTATTTTTTTATTATTTTTTTTAAGCCTATACCATTTTTGTATATCCATGACCTTATAATGAAAAATGATATTATGATTATGCATTGTACGCATAAATGAAAATGGAGCAGTATCATAGGATCTTTAATTGTATGTGCTTGCGTGATTTATAAGTAATTTCAAATGCTACATCTGTTAATTGTTATCTGTAACTTAAATTTTTTTTTTTATCTCACAGAGATAGTAATAATATTAAAGATAATAGAAATTTTTTTGGTGCAGCATCATAGGAGCTTTGGTCATAGTCATAGGCCTGTACACGGTGGTATGGGGGAAAAGCAAGGATATCCGAACATCTGATGAGAAAGGCAAATTGCCTATTGTCATCGACACTGCCGCCACCACCGCCACCAAATCTATTGACATTACTACCCTTACTTCGGACGATCAAACCAATCATTTGGAAATCCCGACGACCAAGAAGATCTCCTCATCACAAGAGGTCGCGTAACTAACACCATCTCTGATGGAGCCCCCTAAAATTATTAAACAGGAAACAAAAAATGGATGTTTGTTGGTTAATATGTATAATTTGGATTATTAGACAAAATCCTTATAGCAATTAATCTAAATTTTTGAGATAAAAGGGGACTATCATGAAGAGAAATGATTAGCTTACCATATATTGTTGGATTGAAAGAATATTAATCCTTTTTATTTTTTTTTTGTCATCTTGTTGCTAATCAATTTGATTTTTATCTCTCTCACTTGTTATGACACATCTCTGGCATTTCCCGCTGGCAATTACCTTATTTCAAAATGGACTTTTTTGCCTCATATGATGAATCACGAGGTGGGGAAACTATTTCAAAGTAGCTACTTTTCCAGTTAGACGATACTGGTTTTAGGGGTGTAGAGTCAAAGAATTGGAATATCATAGTTCTCCAAATGTTACAGTACAAATGTTCATGTTTCAGAAAGTGGACTTTTCCAATCTTAAAGTCCCCGCTAGGGTTGTTTAGTCTATACTGGTTTTAGGGCGTAGAGGCTTTCCCGTTGTAGAAGGATTTTCAGATCTTTGATATATAGATCTTCTCTTAAGGGGTAGGTCGAAGACCTATTGATGATTTCGCTAGATTGGCCACTGTTCTATTGAATAAAGAGAGGAAACCCGATGTTCGAGGTTGGAATCGCCCTAGAGTGAAGTTGTGAAGTTCTCGAACAGACCCTTCCAAAGGAGATTTCCGCCCGGTTCAACTTGAGTACTCCATTCGGGGTGATATATAAAGGCTAAAATCGTCAGCAGAATAGCTAGTTTTGAAGCCGGTTGAAGGGGGATACGAACTATCGGATATAGTTCGAAATGAAGCTATTAAATGGCTCAATCCGGCCCCTAAATCTAAATAAGTCGCGAAGGTTGATGGCTTCGCTAAACCTTGCTGCCTTTACCTTCAAGTCCTCCGATCCTTTTCCTTACGGCCTATCGTTGGTTAAAGCATTTCCTTCACGCGGTCTTCTTAAGCCTATGTCTTGTGCTCTTCCTTCTTCTTTCCTGTGCCGCACAAACCAAACAAGCTAAAGCTTTCCTGGTTGGTACAATCAAAAGGGTCAAAGTTCGTTAGATGAACCAGTTGTTCCTGCTTCTACCACTCACTCGCATGCCTAAGCTCCTTTCGTTGCTTGAGAGTCGTAGGCAGATGTAAGTCAGTCTAAATAAGATGATACCTATTAAATAAAGGTAGAAGCTCCTACCGTCCAGGAAGGAAGAGCTAAACGGAAGCACTTATTTTATTCCCCTTCTCTAAGGAGTGGAATTCTTGAGAAAGAATAGAAGGACTAGACTAGTGACAGAGAGGGGAAGGTTTAAAGGCTTTAGGCGGTAGGCTCAAATCCCTGGGATAGGTGGATATTCCTCATGCTTAACACATGACATTTCTAAGTGGAATTCTTCCTTCTATTTTCCATTCATAAATAGAATAAGGATTCTTCGTCCAAGCGCGCATTCTGTTGCCTGTGTCAGGAAGGCTGCTCTTCCCTGGCCACTTCGCCACCTTTGTTTGGTACGTAGTTTGTCAAAGAAAATCGATTTCTTACTGTAATGAATGAATTCGAGGATATCCGCTTAGGTATGTAGTCGCTTATTAAAGAATAAGGAAAGATGATCTATTGGCTCACAATTTTTTGAATGAAAGAACGAGGCCAGCGGGCGTACATTACCAGCATTCCCGGGTGTAGGTTAAGCCCAGGGTCTTATCGGTACGTGTTGAAGCTCTAGAAGACCGATCTCCTTAAAGAGAAAGACGAGTAGAAAGCCTCAAATGAGAAATCAGCCATGAGGCGGGCGGGGTTCTCGTGAGATTATTCTATAGAATGGGCCAATATCGTTCAAGCCTAGGAGTCGAAGTCTTTGCCTCTTAAGAAGCTAACAAGAGGGGTCAGAGTCTTTCTTTCGAGGGCGGCCAATGTGCGGACCGTGTGCCCCTTTCATTATTTAGCAAAAGGGCAACTGATTCTCATGCTTTTCCTCTCCTCATTTTCCGGGGAAGAACGGTAGAAGAAGTCTTCCTAGGCGGGGACATATGCTCCCTAGAGTTAAGAGGACGGGGACCTCTTCTTTAGCTCTTGCCCTCTTGCGTAGTGAATTCCTTCCTTCTGAGCTTCATCTAGTCAACAGAGAAGGGGAATAAGAGAATAAATGTATACTTCCCGCCAGTGTACGGATGAATAGGTAGGAGCTTCTTTACTTTAGGGCTTTAGGCCAGGGATGAGTGGGAGAAAGCAGTCCAATCTTTTCATTCCTATATGGATGATAGAACCGCCTTCGATTGGTCAGCAACGAAGAGAGACGGGGTCGTCGAACAAGTGTCCCTGCTGTTGCTCCTCTGGTGAATTTAGAGAGTCAAACCCACAGGTGAGATTTTGCTAGAGGAAGGATAGGATTGAAAGGCTACTTTCAATTTCAAAGGGTGCTGGTGATAGAAGAGAAGGAAGGGAATTAAAGTTTCCATTTTGAATTAGGTCTATAGTTGCTAGTTGCTTCACCCCAATATGTTGATTCAAGCAGGAGTAGGAGAAGCTGTATTGGATGCTATCCTTTCCTTCTTAAACTCTGGCAGTTTGCTTAGGGAGGTTTTATATACCGTTATTGCTAAAGTTCCCAAGATCCCTAATGCCACAAAGCCAAGTAATTACAGACTCATTTCATGTTGTAACACCATTAATAAGTGCCTCACTAAGCTCATAGCTAATAGGTTTTCTTGGTGAGTTTATTTTGATTGATCCATCACAAACAGCCTTTGTTCCTTGCGGAAGTCTAATGGACAACATTTTGCTATCTCAGGAGTTACTAAGGAATTCTCATAGGGAGTCCCCCTGCCCTAGGTGTGCCATCAAAGTGGACTTTCAGAAAGCCTATGATTCTAACAATTGGAATTTCATTTTGGATACTCTACATTGCTATAATTTTTGATCCATTTTCATCCAATGGATCAGGACATGTATCACCACTCCTTCTTTCTCTATTCAAAATATCTCTACCTTAGTCTCCATCAAACTCACTGAAACGAATTATCTTCTATGGAAAGGTCAAATCCAGCCATTCCTTATAGGCCCAAATCTTTAGCCTTTCGTTGATGGATCGTTTCCTTGCCCCCCTCCATTTTTCCCTTCTTATGATGGTAAAACAATGAATCTCAACCCATCTTATACTTCATGGGTTCAAACTGATCAAACTCTTGTCAGTCTAATCAATGCGACTCTCACCGAATCTGTTCTTGCCTTGCTCAAGTCGTTGGTCTTCAAACAAACCTCTCGTGACGTTTGGTCTTGTCTTCAACCAAATTTCTCTCAACAATCGCTTGCTAATGCTAGTAATCTTCGCTTCCAACCTCTCTCCGGAAATCAATCTATTTCTCAATATCTTCAACATGCCAAAATCTTGCAGATTCATTGGCTGCTATCAACGAACCAGTCTCAAATGTTGACTTTGTTACCTCCGTTCTTCGTGGTCTTGGCCCAGATTATGCTATGCTAGTCACTGCTATCTAAAATTTCCCCACCTTACCTTCTTTTCCCGATCTTCGTGCTCGATTGCTTTCCTTTGAGTCACAACTCACAACAAGAATTCCTTCTTCCAATTCTTCCCACCCTACTGCCTTTTTAACTACCCGTGGTCGTGTTATTCGTGGTGACTTTGGACGAGGAGGTCGTGGATCTTTCTTCTCGAATTCAGGACTTCTAGGCCCTACCCCTTCATCCGACTTTGATGGACGACGTGTTCAATGCCAAGCCAAATTTGCTCTCAGTTGCTAAATTTACGAAAGATCATTTTGTAAGTTTCACACCTTAATGCAAGCACTAAGCAAGTAAACTACCTGTCTTTATTTATTTTTTTTAATGAAGTTGCTCCCAGGCCTGTATCACTTGAGTATGTCTTTGTCCTTTGGACTGAAAAAGGGTTTTGATTCATTGCCTCTCCCGAGGATTAGGAGAAAGGGCCGGTCGAGCTATTTCATAACTGGACGGCTTCTTGCTTCTTGCGTGCTCTATTTACTTTAAAAGCGGATTCGCCGACTTTGACTTCTAGGCTTGAAGCCTTCTCTTCTCGCTCTTTCATCAAAGCCCATACATTTTCTTTATTTATCTCGTGAAAGCACTCATGGAAGTCTTTCTGGATTACTTGAACAAGAAACTCTATCCCAAAAGTTCTTCCTTCCCCCTTTTAGTTGAGTTCTTTGAATCGCTCATTGGCTTTACTTTACTAGGGTCATAAGGCCAAGGTGAGATGCCTTCCTTCATTGACCGGGCTTGGGCACAGAGGCAGCCCGGCAAAGGACGAGCTATGACCTTCAGTCCCAAGGATTTTTACTATTGATCAGCAGGTCTCCTAGGATTCGTCTTGAATAAGTAAGGTAGTTTACTTGCTTACTCGTTAGAGTAAGGATTTAAGAAAAGGCCCTTTCAAGCCATCTTTATGTCCCCCGGTCCGGTACAAGGGCTCAATTCAATATGATATAGGACAGGGCTTCTTTCCGCGCAGCGTATATGTGAAAAGAATCGATTCTAGTAAGTCAACTGAGTTCAGTAGTGAAGCATTGGAAGCTCAAGTCCGGAAGTCAGGAAGCTTTACAGTGGCATCACAGGAATAAGAGAAGACGGTGCTAGTCGTTGAGGGATAAAATCGCTTATGCGAAGCATAAGGGATGCCCGCTCTTGCCGCTGAACATGCTATGTGTACTTGTCTCCGTGTCCTTACGTCTCCTGATACCGATGGTAAACTCAAGAAAAAAGGTTTTGGAAGAAAAAGCGAACTAAGAATATCTTCCCATGAAAAAGATTGAAATGGCACCATGAAGACAACCCACCGCTGGAACTTGCTTTGCTCTCGCTCCGCTCGTTCCCACCTGTCTTCTTCCCGCTAGAGTGAAAGAGGTTTTTCACTTCCTTCACCCTAGCGAAAAAGTAACAAACCTTCTTTTATTGGCCTGTTACTCTTAAAGCTGGATCCCCTCAACTTTCCCCTTAGAGTGCTTTAATCATTCAGCCATGGATGCAAAGAGACTCAGCGAGTGAACTAGGTTTTAGTATTCCTTCTCGAGCTTCTATTTCTTCCGTTAAAGGAGATTCGAAAAAAGATGGAATAGGAAGACGTGTTTCCATAACAAAGAAGATACGGGTTGAGAAGAGGAAGTTAGCAAAGTTAGACAAGATTGGAATGAGCATAGGAACATGTATTGATGTACCAGATTGGCTAATGCTCCCAGGTTGATGCGATGTATTCCACCAGTTGACCGGAGACTTGATTATTGGTATATCGATCGGTCCGGCACGGATTGAAATAGGAGCCAATTCTACAGGAAGCTTTTGAAAACACAGCGCACCCAAGTAAATAAGGAACGAGATGAATACAGAAGTTAAACGCGCATCCCACACCCAAAAGGTGCCCCACATGGGTCTTCCCCGAAACCCCCCAGTAACTAAGGTAAACAACGTGGAAAAAGCACCCATTTCTGTACCGGTTCCGGAAGAGCGGTTCAAGTCCCTCCTTCCGCTCCTGGCTTCGTCGTTTAGTGGTAAGGAGTGGAGTAGGCGGCGAGTAGAGTGCATAAGTTTTAGAGTTAGAGAGAGGCAATGAAATTGAAGTGGGATGTGGAATGTGATTGGTGATGGATGGTGGTTATGAAATAGGTTCGGGATCATCTCGCATCTAGATCTGCAGTTTTTCGGGAGGGAACAAGAGAATGAGGTTTGTTTCATTTTTAAAGAAATGCTTTTCTATGATCGACACGAGTTTTAGACAGCGTCTTGAACTTTGGGACCGCACCCTGTATGTCGGCCTCAAGTTCCTCGGCTAGGCAACTACTAATCCTTCTTCTCTTCCTTCTCGCCTTTCTTCTAAAAAAGTCTTTTTTTCCTGACTTGTTCCAAGTAAGTGAATTGGCATTACCTTACTCTAAAGAGTCAGTCAATTTCATTGCCTTCGCCTTCGGCTACTACCGGCTGGAAAGGCTTGGCTCAACATTGGATTTGTTTGAAAAGAACTAAGGATGGCGTTCATTCAATCAAATCTTTTATACTAACTCAAACTAATTACTGTCTTTGGAAAGAGTTGTTCCCCGCATTCTTTCCAAAAACTTCGCTTTAGCGACTCGCTACACCCCTTTCTACTGGTTTTTGAAAGCTCAAAATCTCCTCTTCCCCCATATTTCTTATCCTTCTCGCATCGGTTCTGCATCAGATGATGAGCCCATGCGAAAACTTTTTCTTTTTTTTTCGCTCGGTAGGCTATTAGATTGAGTCGAAAGCCTACCAAGGCATAAAGGTTCTGATTTGAGCGAGAGCCCGAACGGGGGACGCGAGAACATCTTGATCGAAAGCCCCACTGTTCTGAATAGTGAAAAAGACTTTTCCAAATTCGATCAAATCGATCGAGAATCTCATCATCTGTTAGGTGGGCTAACCAACCGACCGAGTTGGGCTGAGCGTCCATGTCGCAGAGCCTTTTGTCTAGCCAAAAATCCCATTTTTTCTCGAATCGGAGCGGATCCAATTCATTGGCAAATGAGAAATCTGCCGTTTTAACACTCAGAAAAACCCTAGAAAAAAAGTAACTAAGACAAGAGCTAAGTAAGCAAGCAAGAAGGAGAGGCTAGAAAAGGCAAGGGGCTCTCCATCTCTAGGAGGATTGTGTCCACAATCTGGTAATCTAAGCTTTGCTTCTTCTGGTCGGCTCGTATTAGCCTGTGCTTTATTACAGCTATCGCTATCTCGTTCTTTTAGTCTTTTTAACGGTACTTGAATCTTAAGTCGCGGTCATGTCTTGCCCTCCTCTAGTATAGTGACCGCTTTCATGTTTTCCCCGAATTTCATCACTTCCAGGCTCAAGTGCCTCTTCATCCATCTTAATTCCAAAGGCGAGCATCTCCTGACTGTAACTGCTATGGGTTACAGTCAATAGTTCTTAACCAACTCTTTCTCGCCGAGCTTTAAAAAGTTTTAAGAGAGAATAGGGAGTAAGGCAATGCAATTGTAGAAATTGGACTCGGACTTTCTTTCTTCTCCTGCGGAGCTCTGATAAAGTCACCGGTGGCAGGTTAGGACAGTTCTCTTGCTGCTGATTTGGCCCTGCGCTGATTCAGGAGCTTCTTCTTTAGTCTAGGTTATGAAAAAAAAAGAAAGGTAGTTTACTTACTTAGTTAAAGCAAAGCATTAAGTGGTGGACGAGAACAAGAAGCGTTCGCCAACTTTGATAGACATAACATTGCAAGCAAATAGAGCAGAGAGCTTACTGTTTGTTTCTATTAGAGTCTCGAGCTTGTTGTAGTCGGTCCTAAAGGGAGAATCTTGCTACTTACTTGCTATATCCCCGCGTCCTTGCACGGCTCGAATTTCTTTTCGAAATCCCTTTCCCCTCCTCCTCCCCCCGTTCTATCGTCCAAAACAGGCCGTATATGGAGTATAGCCAAATGGTAAGGCATCGGTTTTTGGTACCGGCATGCAAAGGTTCGAATCCTTTTACTCCAGATTATGAACACCCGATCGGATCTGTCAAGAACGAGCTAGCTGACGACTAAAGGGGAAACTTTTTCCAAGCCAGAAACCCGAGCCCAGCTTGTAGCAAGCCAAAAGTTTTACTTTTTTCTACTTTCTTTGCTAAGAGA